>NW_027520043.1:0-340825 GCF_051989625.1 Stigmatopora argus
TTTAAACATTTTTGACCATTTTTGACATTTTCCCAAATTTACCGATCTTTTCCAAAACTTTCTGCGGGCTTTCAATGCACTATTCCTGGGTTGATTTTAAACATTTTCGACCATTTTTGACATTTTCCCAAATTTACCGATCTTTTCCAAAACTTTCTGCGGGCTTTCAATGCACTATTCCTGGGTTGATTTTAAACATTTTTGACCATTTTTGACATTTTCCCAAATTTACCGATCTTTTCCAAAACTTTCTGCGGGCTTTCAATGCACTATTCCTGGGTTGATTTTAAACATTTTCGACCATTTTTGACATTTTCCCAAATTTACCGATCTTTTCCAAAACTTTCTGCGGGCTTTCAATGCACTATTCCTGGGTTGATTTTAAACATTTTCGACCATTTTTGACATTTTCCCAAATTTACCGATCTTTTCCAAAACTTTCTGCGGGCTTTCAATGCACTATTCCTGGGTTGATTTTAAACATTTTCGACCATTTTTGACATTTTCCCAAATTTACCGATCTTTTCCAAAACTTTCTGCGGGCTTTCAATGCACTATTCCTGGGTTGATTTTAAACATTTTCGACCATTTTTGACATTTTCCCAAATTTACCGATCTTTTCCAAAACTTTCTGCGGGCTTTCAATGCACTATTCCTGGGTTGATTTTAAACATTTTCGACCATTTTTGACATTTTCCCAAATTTACCGATCTTTTCCAAAACTTTCTGCGGGCTTTCAATGCACTATTTCTGGGTTGATTTTAACCATTTTCGACCATTTTTAACATTTTTCCAACTTTTTCCACATGTTCCAATGTACGCACTGGGCCGCTATGGAACCCGCAGAACTCTGCCACACTGTGGACATTTTTTTTTACTGCAATTAGGGTCAAATTGCCAGGTCAAAAGTGTCATTTCTTCGGGTAAATCACCCTCCTGGGCCCGGTTTTAATGTTTAAAAAGGTCAAATATTTGTATTAAATATATAATATTTGTATTTGATCGATGAGTGCTGATTTAAAACCAATTTTAGTGCATTTTGGGCACTTTTGAGAATGGTCGTATGTCGTCGTATTTGGTCGCGCCGACGTTTATGGCTGTCTTTTACCCAGGAAAATCACCTCCAGTGCCCGATATTCATGTCTGCACTTTGCCTGGGTTGACCCCAACCCAACCCCTAACTCTAACCCAAACCCAAACCCAAACCCATCTGTGGAGCCCTGTACGCCGCCTAGAGCTAAATAACGTTTTAAAAATTAAAAAAAAAAAAAAAATTTCTACCCCTGGTAGAACCAAAAAAAATTTCTAGCGCTGGTAGACCCAGAAAAAATTTCTGCGGTCTTTCGATGCACTATTCCTGGGTTAATTTTAAACATTTTCGACCATTTTTGACATTTTCCCAAATTTACCGATCTTTTCCAAAACTTTCTGCGGGCTTTCAATGCACTATTCCTGGGTTGATTTTAAACATTTTCGACCATTTTTGACATTTTCCCAAATTTACCGATCTTTTCCAAAACTTTCTGCGGGCTTTCAATGCACTATTCCTGGGTTGATTTTAAACATTTTTGACCATTTTTGACATTTTCCCAAATTTACCGATCTTTTCCAAAACTTTCTGCGGGCTTTCAATGCACTATTCCTGGGTTGATTTTAAACATTTTCGACCATTTTTGACATTTTCCCAAATTTACCGATATTTTCCAAAACTTTCTGCGGGCTTTCAATGCACTATTCCTGGGTTGATTTTAAACATTTTCGACCATTTTTGACATTTTCCCAAATTTACCGATCTTTTCCAAAACTTTCTGCGGGCTTTCAATGCACTATTCCTGGGTTGATTTTAAACATTTTCGACCATTTTTGACATTTTCCCAAATTTACCGATCTTTTCCAAAACTTTCTGCGGGCTTTCAATGCACTATTCCTGGGTTGATTTTAAACATTTTCGACCATTTTTGACATTTTCCCAAATTTACCGATCTTTTCCAAAACTTTCTGCGGGCTTTCAATGCACTATTCCTGGGTTGATTTTAAACATTTTCGACCATTTTTGACATTTTCCCAAATTTACCGATCTTTTCCAAAACTTTCTGCGGGCTTTCAATGCACTATTCCTGGGTTGATTTTAAACATTTTTGACCATTTTTGACATTTTCCCAAATTTACCGATCTTTTCCAAAACTTTCTGCGGGCTTTCAATGCACTATTCCTGGGTTGATTTTAAACATTTTCGACCATTTTTGACATTTTCCCAAATATACCGATCTTTTCCAAAACTTTCTGCGGGCTTTCAATGCACTATTCCTGGGTTGATTTTAAACATTTTTGACCATTTTTGACATTTTCCCAAATTTACCGATCTTTTCCAAAACTTTCTGCGGGCTTTCAATGCACTATTCCTGGGTTGATTTTAAACATTTTCGACCATTTTTGACATTTTCCCAAATTTACCGATCTTTTCCAAAACTTTCTGCGGGCTTTCAATGCACTATTCCTGGGTTGATTTTAAACATTTTCGACCATTTTTGACATTTTCCCAAATTTACCGATCTTTTCCAAAACTTTCTGCGGGCTTTCAATGCACTATTCCTGGGTTGATTTTAAACATTTTCGACCATTTTTGACATTTTCCCAAATTTACCGATCTTTTCCAAAACTTTCTGCGGGCTTTCAATGCACTATTCCTGGGTTGATTTTAAACATTTTTGACCATTTTTGACATTTTCCCAAATTTACCGATCTTTTCCAAAACTTTCTGCGGGCTTTCAATGCACTATTCCTGGGTTGATTTTAAACATTTTCGACCATTTTTGACATTTTCCCAAATTTACCGATATTTTCCAAAACTTTCTGCGGGCTTTCAATGCACTATTCCTGGGTTGATTTTAAACATTTTCGACCATTTTTGACATTTTCCCAAATTTACCGATCTTTTCCAAAACTTTCTGCGGGCTTTCAATGCACTATTCCTGGGTTGATTTTAAACATTTTTGACCATTTTTGACATTTTCCCAAATTTACCGATCTTTTCCAAAACTTTCTGCGGGCTTTCAATGCACTATTCCTGGGTTGATTTTAAACATTTTCGACCATTTTTGACATTTTCCCAAATTTACCGATCTTTTCCAAAACTTTCTGCGGGCTTTCAATGCACTATTTCTGGGTTGATTTTAACCATTTTCGACCATGTTTAACATTTTTCCAACTTTTTCCACATGTTCCAATGTACGCACTGGGCCGCTATGGAACCCGCAGAACTCTGCCACACTGTGGACATTTTTTTTTACTGCAATTAGGGTCAAATTGCCGGGTCAAAAGTGTCATTTCTTCGGGTAAATCACCCTCCTGGGCCCGGTTTTAATGTTTAAAAAGGTCAAATATTTGTATTAAATATATAATATTTGTATTTGATCGATGAGTGCTGATTTAAAACCAATTTTAGTGCATTTTGGGCACTTTTGAGAATGGTCGTATGTCGTCGTATTTGGTCGCGCCGACGTTTATGGCTGTCTTTTACCCAGGAAAATCACCTCCAGTGCCCGATATTCATGTCTGCACTTTGCCTGGGTTGACCCCAACCCAACCCCTAACTCTAACCCAAACCCAAACCCAAACCCATCTGTGGAGCCCTGTACGCCGCCTAGAGCTAAATAACGTTTTAAAAATTAAAAAAAAAAAAAAAAAATTCTACCCCTGGTAGACCCAAAAAAAATTTCTAGCGCTGGTAGACCCAGAAAAAATTTCTGCGGTCTTTCGATGCACTATTCCTGGGTTAATTTTAAACATTTTCGACCATTTTTGACATTTTCCCAAATTTACCGATCTTTTCCAAAACTTTCTGCGGGCTTTCAATGCACTATTCCTGGGTTGATTTTAAACATTTTCGACCATTTTTGACATTTTCCCAAATTTACCGATCTTTTCCAAAACTTTCTGCGGGCTTTCAATGCACTATTCCTGGGTTGATTTTAAACATTTTTGACCATTTTTGACATTTTCCCAAATTTACCGATCTTTTCCAAAACTTTCTGCGGGCTTTCAATGCACTATTCCTGGGTTGATTTTAAACATTTTCGACCATTTTTGACATTTTCCCAAATTTACCGATCTTTTCCAAAACTTTCTGCGGGCTTTCAATGCACTATTCCTGGGTTGATTTTAAACATTTTCGACCATTTTTGACATTTTCCCAAATTTACCGATCTTTTCCAAAACTTTCTGCGGGCTTTCAATGCACTATTTCTGGGTTGATTTTAAACATTTTCGACCATTTTTAACATTTTTCCAACTTTTTCCACATGTTCCAATGTACGCACTGGGCCGCTATGGAACCCGCAGAACTCTGCCACACTGTGGACATTTTTTTTTACTGCAATTAGGGTCAAATTGCCGGGTCAAAAGTGTCATTTCTTCGGGTAAATCACCCTCCTGGGCCCGGTTTTAATGTTTAAAAAGGTCAAATATTTGTATTAAATATATAATATTTGTATTTGATCGATGACTGCTGATTTAAAACCAATTTTAGTGCATTTTGGGCACTTTTGAGAATGGTCGTATGTCGTCGTATTTGGTCGCGCCGACGTTTATGGCTGTCTTTTACCCAGGAAAATCACCTCCAGTGCCCGATATTCATGTCTGCACTTTGCCTGGGTTGACCCCAACCCAACCCCTAACTCTAACCCAAACCCAAACCCATCTGTGGAGCCCTGTACGCCGCCTAGAGCTAAATAACGTTTTAAAAATTAAAAAAAAAAAAAAAAAATTCTACCCCTGGTAGACCCAAAAAAAATTTCTAGCGCTGGTAGACCCAGAAAAAATTTCTGCGGTCTTTCGATGCACTATTCCTGGGTTAATTTTAAACATTTTCGACCATTTTTGACATTTTCCCAAATTTACCGATCTTTTCCAAAACTTTCTGCGGGCTTTCAATGCACTATTCCTGGGTTGATTTTAAACATTTTCGACCATTTTTGACATTTTCCCAAATTTACCGATCTTTTCCAAAACTTTCTGCGGGCTTTCAATGCACTATTCCTGGGTTGATTTTAAACATTTTCGACCATTTTTGACATTTTCCCAAATTTACCGATCTTTTCCAAAACTTTCTGCGGGCTTTCAATGCACTATTCCTGGGTTGATTTTAAACATTTTTGACCATTTTTGACATTTTCCCAAATTTACCGATCTTTTCCAAAACTTTCTGCGGGCTTTCAATGCACTATTCCTGGGTTGATTTTAAACATTTTCGACCATTTTTGACATTTTCCCAAATTTACCGATCTTTTCCAAAACTTTCTGCGGGCTTTCAATGCACTATTCCTGGGTTGATTTTAAACATTTTTGACCATTTTTGACATTTTCCCAAATTTACCGATCTTTTCCAAAACTTTCTGCGGGCTTTCAATGCACTATTCCTGGGTTGATTTTAAACATTTTCGACCATTTTTGACATTTTCCCAAATTTACCGATCTTTTCCAAAACTTTCTGCGGGCTTTCAATGCACTATTCCTGGGTTGATTTTAAACATTTTCGACCATTTTTGACATTTTCCCAAATTTACCGATCTTTTCCAAAACTTTCTGCGGGCTTTCAATGCACTATTCCTGGGTTGATTTTAAACATTTTCGACCATTTTTGACATTTTCCCAAATTTACCGATCTTTTCCAAAACTTTCTGCGGGCTTTCAATGCACTATTCCTGGGTTGATTTTAAACATTTTCGACCATTTTTGACATTTTCCCAAATTTACCGATCTTTTCCAAAACTTTCTGCGGGCTTTCAATGCACTATTCCTGGGTTGATTTTAAACATTTTCGACCATTTTTGACATTTTCCCAAATTTACCGATCTTTTCCAAAACTTTCTGCGGGCTTTCAATGCACTATTCCTGGGTTGATTTTAAACATTTTTGACCATTTTTGACATTTTCCCAAATTTACCGATCTTTTCCAAAACTTTCTGCGGGCTTTCAATGCACTATTCCTGGGTTGATTTTAAACATTTTCGACCATTTTTGACATTTTCCCAAATATACCGATCTTTTCCAAAACTTTCTGCGGGCTTTCAATGCACTATTCCTGGGTTGATTTTAAACATTTTTGACCATTTTTGACATTTTCCCAAATTTACCGATCTTTTCCAAAACTTTCTGCGGGCTTTCAATGCACTATTCCTGGGTTGATTTTAAACATTTTCGACCATTTTTGACATTTTCCCAAATTTACCGATCTTTTCCAAAACTTTCTGCGGGCTTTCAATGCACTATTCCTGGGTTGATTTTAAACATTTTTGACCATTTTTGACATTTTCCCAAATTTACCGATCTTTTCCAAAACTTTCTGCGGGCTTTCAATGCACTATTCCTGGGTTGATTTTAAACATTTTCGACCATTTTTGACATTTTCCCAAATTTACCGATCTTTTCCAAAACTTTCTGCGGGCTTTCAATGCACTATTCCTGGGTTGATTTTAAACATTTTCGACCATTTTTGACATTTTCCCAAATTTACCGATCTTTTCCAAAACTTTCTGCGGGCTTTCAATGCACTATTCCTGGGTTGATTTTAAACATTTTTGACCATTTTTGACATTTTCCCAAATTTACCGATCTTTTCCAAAACTTTCTGCGGGCTTTCAATGCACTATTCCTGGGTTGATTTTAAACATTTTCGACCATTTTTGACATTTTCCCAAATATACCGATCTTTTCCAAAACTTTCTGCGGGCTTTCAATGCACTATTCCTGGGTTGATTTTAAACATTTTTGACCATTTTTGACATTTTCCCAAATTTACCGATCTTTTCCAAAACTTTCTGCGGGCTTTCAATGCACTATTCCTGGGTTGATTTTAAACATTTTCGACCATTTTTGACATTTTCCCAAATTTACCGATCTTTTCCAAAACTTTCTGCGGGCTTTCAATGCACTATTCCTGGGTTGATTTTAAACATTTTTGACCATTTTTGACATTTTCCCAAATTTACCGATCTTTTCCAAAACTTTCTGCGGGCTTTCAATGCACTATTCCTGGGTTGATTTTAAACATTTTCGACCATTTTTGACATTTTCCCAAATATACCGATCTTTTCCAAAACTTTCTGCGGGCTTTCAATGCACTATTCCTGGGTTGATTTTAAACATTTTTGACCATTTTTGACATTTTCCCAAATTTACCGATCTTTTCCAAAACTTTCTGCGGGCTTTCAATGCACTATTCCTGGGTTGATTTTAAACATTTTCGACCATTTTTGACATTTTCCCAAATTTACCGATCTTTTCCAAAACTTTCTGCGGGCTTTCAATGCACTATTCCTGGGTTGATTTTAAACATTTTCGACCATTTTTGACATTTTCCCAAATTTACCGATATTTTCCAAAACTTTCTGCGGGCTTTCAATGCACTATTCCTGGGTTGATTTTAAACATTTTCGACCATTTTTGACATTTTCCCAAATTTACCGATCTTTTCCAAAACTTTCTGCGGGCTTTCAATGCACTATTCCTGGGTTGATTTTAAACATTTTCGACCATTTTTGACATTTTCCCAAATTTACCGATCTTTTCCAAAACTTTCTGCGGGCTTTCAATGCACTATTCCTGGGTTGATTTTAAACATTTTCGACCATTTTTGACATTTTCCCAAATTTACCGATCTTTTCCAAAACTTTCTGCGGGCTTTCAATGCACTATTCCTGGGTTGATTTTAAACATTTTCGACCATTTTTGACATTTTCCCAAATTTACCGATCTTTTCCAAAACTTTCTGCGGGCTTTCAATGCACTATTCCTGGGTTGATTTTAAACATTTTTGACCATTTTTGACATTTTCCCAAATTTACCGATCTTTTCCAAAACTTTCTGCGGGCTTTCAATGCACTATTCCTGGGTTGATTTTAAACATTTTCGACCATTTTTGACATTTTCCCAAATATACCGATCTTTTCCAAAACTTTCTGCGGGCTTTCAATGCACTATTCCTGGGTTGATTTTAAACATTTTTGACCATTTTTGACATTTTCCCAAATTTACCGATCTTTTCCAAAACTTTCTGCGGGCTTTCAATGCACTATTCCTGGGTTGATTTTAAACATTTTCGACCATTTTTGACATTTTCCCAAATTTACCGATCTTTTCCAAAACTTTCTGCGGGCTTTCAATGCACTATTCCTGGGTTGATTTTAAACATTTTCGACCATTTTTGACATTTTCCCAAATTTACCGATCTTTTCCAAAACTTTCTGCGGGCTTTCAATGCACTATTCCTGGGTTGATTTTAAACATTTTCGACCATTTTTGACATTTTCCCAAATTTACCGATCTTTTCCAAAACTTTCTGCGGGCTTTCAATGCACTATTCCTGGGTTGATTTTAAACATTTTCGACCATTTTTGACATTTTCCCAAATTTACCGATCTTTTCCAAAACTTTCTGCGGGCTTTCAATGCACTATTCCTGGGTTGATTTTAAACATTTTCGACCATTTTTGACATTTTCCCAAATTTACCGATCTTTTCCAAAACTTTCTGCGGGCTTTCAATGCACTATTCCTGGGTTGATTTTAAACATTTTTGACCATTTTTGACATTTTCCCAAATTTACCGATCTTTTCCAAAACTTTCTGCGGGCTTTCAATGCACTATTCCTGGGTTGATTTTAAACATTTTCGACCATTTTTGACATTTTCCCAAATATACCGATCTTTTCCAAAACTTTCTGCGGGCTTTCAATGCACTATTCCTGGGTTGATTTTAAACATTTTTGACCATTTTTGACATTTTCCCAAATTTACCGATCTTTTCCAAAACTTTCTGCGGGCTTTCAATGCACTATTCCTGGGTTGATTTTAAACATTTTCGACCATTTTTGACATTTTCCCAAATTTACCGATCTTTTCCAAAACTTTCTGCGGGCTTTCAATGCACTATTCCTGGGTTGATTTTAAACATTTTCGACCATTTTTAACATTTTTCCAACTTTTTCCACATGTTCCAATGTACGCACTGGGCCGCTATGGAACCCGCAGAACTCTGCCACACTGTGGACATTTTTTTTTACTGCAATTAGGGTCAAATTGCCAGGTCAAAAGTGTCATTTCTTCGGGTAAATCACCCTCCTGGGCCCGGTTTTAATGTTTAAAAAGGTCAAATATTTGTATTAAATATATAATATTTGTATTTGATCGATGAGTGCTGATTTAAAACCAATTTTAGTGCATTTTGGGCACTTTTGAGAATGGTCGTATGTCGTCGTATTTGGTCGCGCCGACGTTTATGGCTGTCTTTTACCCAGGAAAATCACCTCCAGTGCCCGATATTCATGTCTGCACTTTGCCTGGGTTGACCCCAACCCAACCCCTAACTCTAACCCAAACCCAAACCCAAACCCATCTGTGGAGCCCTGTACGCCGCCTAGAGCTAAATAACGTTTTAAAAATTAAAAAAAAAAAAAAAAAATTTCTACCCCTGGTAGACCCAAAAAAAAATTCTAGCGCTGGTAGACCCAGAAAAAATTTCTGCGGTCTTTCGATGCACTATTCCTGGGTTAATTTTAAACATTTTCGACCATTTTTGACATTTTCCCAAATTTACCGATCTTTTCCAAAACTTTCTGCGGGCTTTCAATGCACTATTCCTGGGTTGATTTTAAACATTTTCGACCATTTTTGACATTTTCCCAAATTTACCGATCTTTTCCAAAACTTTCTGCGGGCTTTCAATGCACTATTCCTGGGTTGATTTTAAACATTTTTGACCATTTTTGACATTTTCCCAAATTTACCGATCTTTTCCAAAACTTTCTGCGGGCTTTCAATGCACTATTCCTGGGTTGATTTTAAACATTTTCGACCATTTTTGACATTTTCCCAAATTTACCGATCTTTTCCAAAACTTTCTGCGGGCTTTCAATGCACTATTCCTGGGTTGATTTTAAACATTTTTGACCATTTTTGACATTTTCCCAAATTTACCGATCTTTTCCAAAACTTTCTGCGGGCTTTCAATGCACTATTCCTGGGTTGATTTTAAACATTTTCGACCATTTTTGACATTTTCCCAAATTTACCGATCTTTTCCAAAACTTTCTGCGGGCTTTCAATGCACTATTCCTGGGTTGATTTTAAACATTTTCGACCATTTTTGACATTTTCCCAAATTTACCGATCTTTTCCAAAACTTTCTGCGGGCTTTCAATGCACTATTCCTGGGTTGATTTTAAACATTTTCGACCATTTTTGACATTTTCCCAAATTTACCGATCTTTTCCAAAACTTTCTGCGGGCTTTCAATGCACTATTCCTGGGTTGATTTTAAACATTTTCGACCATTTTTGACATTTTCCCAAATTTACCGATCTTTTCCAAAACTTTCTGCGGGCTTTCAATGCACTATTCCTGGGTTGATTTTAAACATTTTCGACCATTTTTGACATTTTCCCAAATTTACCGATCTTTTCCAAAACTTTCTGCGGGCTTTCAATGCACTATTCCTGGGTTGATTTTAAACATTTTTGACCATTTTTGACATTTTCCCAAATTTACCGATCTTTTCCAAAACTTTCTGCGGGCTTTCAATGCACTATTCCTGGGTTGATTTTAAACATTTTCGACCATTTTTGACATTTTCCCAAATATACCGATCTTTTCCAAAACTTTCTGCGGGCTTTCAATGCACTATTCCTGGGTTGATTTTAAACATTTTTGACCATTTTTGACATTTTCCCAAATTTACCGATCTTTTCCAAAACTTTCTGCGGGCTTTCAATGCACTATTCCTGGGTTGATTTTAAACATTTTCGACCATTTTTGACATTTTCCCAAATTTACCGATCTTTTCCAAAACTTTCTGCGGGCTTTCAATGCACTATTCCTGGGTTGATTTTAAACATTTTCGACCATTTTTAACATTTTTCCAACTTTTTCCACATGTTCCAATGTACGCACTGGGCCGCTATGGAACCCGCAGAACTCTGCCACACTGTGGACATTTTTTTTTACTGCAATTAGGGTCAAATTGCCAGGTCAAAAGTGTCATTTCTTCGGGTAAATCACCCTCCTGGGCCCGGTTTTAATGTTTAAAAAGGTCAAATATTTGTATTAAATATATAATATTTGTATTTGATCGATGAGTGCTGATTTAAAACCAATTTTAGTGCATTTTGGGCACTTTTGAGAATGGTCGTATGTCGTCGTATTTGGTCGCGCCGACGTTTATGGCTGTCTTTTACCCAGGAAAATCACCTCCAGTGCCCGATATTCATGTCTGCACTTTGCCTGGGTTGACCCCAACCCAACCCCTAACTCTAACCCAAACCCAAACCCAAACCCATCTGTGGAGCCCTGTACGCCGCCTAGAGCTAAATAACGTTTTAAAAATTAAAAAAAAAAAAAAAAAATTTCTACCCCTGGTAGACCCAAAAAAAAATTCTAGCGCTGGTAGACCCAGAAAAAATTTCTGCGGTCTTTCGATGCACTATTCCTGGGTTAATTTTAAACATTTTCGACCATTTTTGACATTTTCCCAAATTTACCGATCTTTTCCAAAACTTTCTGCGGGCTTTCAATGCACTATTCCTGGGTTGATTTTAAACATTTTCGACCATTTTTGACATTTTCCCAAATTTACCGATCTTTTCCAAAACTTTCTGCGGGCTTTCAATGCACTATTCCTGGGTTGATTTTAAACATTTTTGACCATTTTTGACATTTTCCCAAATTTACCGATCTTTTCCAAAACTTTCTGCGGGCTTTCAATGCACTATTCCTGGGTTGATTTTAAACATTTTCGACCATTTTTGACATTTTCCCAAATTTACCGATCTTTTCCAAAACTTTCTGCGGGCTTTCAATGCACTATTCCTGGGTTGATTTTAAACATTTTTGACCATTTTTGACATTTTCCCAAATTTACCGATCTTTTCCAAAACTTTCTGCGGGCTTTCAATGCACTATTCCTGGGTTGATTTTAAACATTTTCGACCATTTTTGACATTTTCCCAAATTTACCGATCTTTTCCAAAACTTTCTGCGGGCTTTCAATGCACTATTCCTGGGTTGATTTTAAACATTTTCGACCATTTTTGACATTTTCCCAAATTTACCGATCTTTTCCAAAACTTTCTGCGGGCTTTCAATGCACTATTCCTGGGTTGATTTTAAACATTTTCGACCATTTTTGACATTTTCCCAAATTTACCGATCTTTTCCAAAACTTTCTGCGGGCTTTCAATGCACTATTCCTGGGTTGATTTTAAACATTTTCGACCATTTTTGACATTTTCCCAAATTTACCGATCTTTTCCAAAACTTTCTGCGGGCTTTCAATGCACTATTCCTGGGTTGATTTTAAACATTTTCGACCATTTTTGACATTTTCCCAAATTTACCGATCTTTTCCAAAACTTTCTGCGGGCTTTCAATGCACTATTTCTGGGTTGATTTTAACCATTTTCGACCATTTTTAACATTTTTCCAACTTTTTCCACATGTTCCAATGTACGCACTGGGCCGCTATGGAACCCGCAGAACTCTGCCACACTGTGGACATTTTTTTTTACTGCAATTAGGGTCAAATTGCCAGGTCAAAAGTGTCATTTCTTCGGGTAAATCACCCTCCTGGGCCCGGTTTTAATGTTTAAAAAGGTCAAATATTTGTATTAAATATATAATATTTGTATTTGATCGATGAGTGCTGATTTAAAACCAATTTTAGTGCATTTTGGGCACTTTTGAGAATGGTCGTATGTCGTCGTATTTGGTCGCGCCGACGTTTATGGCTGTCTTTTACCCAGGAAAATCACCTCCAGTGCCCGATATTCATGTCTGCACTTTGCCTGGGTTGACCCCAACCCAACCCCTAACTCTAACCCAAACCCAAACCCAAACCCATCTGTGGAGCCCTGTACGCCGCCTAGAGCTAAATAACGTTTTAAAAATTAAAAAAAAAAAAAAAATTTCTACCCCTGGTAGAACCAAAAAAAATTTCTAGCGCTGGTAGACCCAGAAAAAATTTCTGCGGTCTTTCGATGCACTATTCCTGGGTTAATTTTAAACATTTTCGACCATTTTTGACATTTTCCCAAATTTACCGATCTTTTCCAAAACTTTCTGCGGGCTTTCAATGCACTATTCCTGGGTTGATTTTAAACATTTTCGACCATTTTTGACATTTTCCCAAATTTACCGATCTTTTCCAAAACTTTCTGCGGGCTTTCAATGCACTATTCCTGGGTTGATTTTAAACATTTTTGACCATTTTTGACATTTTCCCAAATTTACCGATCTTTTCCAAAACTTTCTGCGGGCTTTCAATGCACTATTCCTGGGTTGATTTTAAACATTTTCGACCATTTTTGACATTTTCCCAAATTTACCGATATTTTCCAAAACTTTCTGCGGGCTTTCAATGCACTATTCCTGGGTTGATTTTAAACATTTTCGACCATTTTTGACATTTTCCCAAATTTACCGATCTTTTCCAAAACTTTCTGCGGGCTTTCAATGCACTATTCCTGGGTTGATTTTAAACATTTTCGACCATTTTTGACATTTTCCCAAATTTACCGATCTTTTCCAAAACTTTCTGCGGGCTTTCAATGCACTATTCCTGGGTTGATTTTAAACATTTTCGACCATTTTTGACATTTTCCCAAATTTACCGATCTTTTCCAAAACTTTCTGCGGGCTTTCAATGCACTATTCCTGGGTTGATTTTAAACATTTTTGACCATTTTTGACATTTTCCCAAATTTACCGATCTTTTCCAAAACTTTCTGCGGGCTTTCAATGCACTATTCCTGGGTTGATTTTAAACATTTTCGACCATTTTTGACATTTTCCCAAATTTACCGATATTTTCCAAAACTTTCTGCGGGCTTTCAATGCACTATTCCTGGGTTGATTTTAAACATTTTCGACCATTTTTGACATTTTCCCAAATTTACCGATCTTTTCCAAAACTTTCTGCGGGCTTTCAATGCACTATTCCTGGGTTGATTTTAAACATTTTCGACCATTTTTGACATTTTCCCAAATTTACCGATCTTTTCCAAAACTTTCTGCGGGCTTTCAATGCACTATTCCTGGGTTGATTTTAAACATTTTCGACCATTTTTGACATTTTCCCAAATTTACCGATCTTTTCCAAAACTTTCTGCGGGCTTTCAATGCACTATTCCTGGGTTGATTTTAAACATTTTTGACCATTTTTGACATTTTCCCAAATTTACCGATCTTTTCCAAAACTTTCTGCGGGCTTTCAATGCACTATTCCTGGGTTGATTTTAAACATTTTCGACCATTTTTGACATTTTCCCAAATATACCGATCTTTTCCAAAACTTTCTGCGGGCTTTCAATGCACTATTCCTGGGTTGATTTTAAACATTTTTGACCATTTTTGACATTTTCCCAAATTTACCGATCTTTTCCAAAACTTTCTGCGGGCTTTCAATGCACTATTCCTGGGTTGATTTTAAACATTTTCGACCATTTTTGACATTTTCCCAAATTTACCGATCTTTTCCAAAACTTTCTGCGGGCTTTCAATGCACTATTCCTGGGTTGATTTTAAAAATTTTCGACCATTTTTGACATTTTCCCAAATTTACCGATATTTTCCAAAACTTTCTGCGGGCTTTCAATGCACTATTCCTGGGTTGATTTTAAACATTTTCGACCATTTTTGACATTTTCCCAAATTTACCGATCTTTTCCAAAACTTTCTGCGGGCTTTCAATGCACTATTCCTGGGTTGATTTTAAACATTTTCGACCATTTTTGACATTTTCCCAAATTTACCGATCTTTTCCAAAACTTTCTGCGGGCTTTCAATGCACTATTCCTGGGTTGATTTTAAACATTTTCGACCATTTTTGACATTTTCCCAAATTTACCGATCTTTTCCAAAACTTTCTGCGGGCTTTCAATGCACTATTCCTGGGTTGATTTTAAACATTTTCGACCATTTTTGACATTTTCCCAAATTTACCGATCTTTTCCAAAACTTTCTGCGGGCTTTCAATGCACTATTCCTGGGTTGATTTTAAACATTTTTGACCATTTTTGACATTTTCCCAAATTTACCGATCTTTTCCAAAACTTTCTGCGGGCTTTCAATGCACTATTCCTGGGTTGATTTTAAACATTTTCGACCATTTTTGACATTTTCCCAAATATACCGATCTTTTCCAAAACTTTCTGCGGGCTTTCAATGCACTATTCCTGGGTTGATTTTAAACATTTTTGACCATTTTTGACATTTTCCCAAATTTACCGATCTTTTCCAAAACTTTCTGCGGGCTTTCAATGCACTATTCCTGGGTTGATTTTAAACATTTTCGACCATTTTTGACATTTTCCCAAATTTACCGATCTTTTCCAAAACTTTCTGCGGGCTTTCAATGCACTATTCCTGGGTTGATTTTAAACATTTTCGACCATTTTTGACATTTTCCCAAATTTACCGATCTTTTCCAAAACTTTCTGCGGGCTTTCAATGCACTATTCCTGGGTTGATTTTAAACATTTTCGACCATTTTTGACATTTTCCCAAATTTACCGATCTTTTCCAAAACTTTCTGCGGGCTTTCAATGCACTATTCCTGGGTTGATTTTAAACATTTTCGACCATTTTTGACATTTTCCCAAATTTACCGATCTTTTCCAAAACTTTCTGCGGGCTTTCAATGCACTATTCCTGGGTTGATTTTAAACATTTTCGACCATTTTTGACATTTTCCCAAATTTACCGATCTTTTCCAAAACTTTCTGCGGGCTTTCAATGCACTATTCCTGGGTTGATTTTAAACATTTTTGACCATTTTTGACATTTTCCTAAATTTACCGATCTTTTCCAAAACTTTCTGCGGGCTTTCAATGCACTATTCCTGGGTTGATTTTAAACATTTTCGACCATTTTTGACATTTTCCCAAATATACCGATCTTTTCCAAAACTTTCTGCGGGCTTTCAATGCACTATTCCTGGGTTGATTTTAAACATTTTTGACCATTTTTGACATTTTCCCAAATTTACCGATCTTTTCCAAAACTTTCTGCAGGCTTTCAATGCACTATTCCTGGGTTGATTTTAAACATTTTCGACCATTTTTGACATTTTCCCAAATTTACCGATCTTTTCCAAAACTTTCTGCGGGCTTTCAATGCACTATTCCTGGGTTGATTTTAAACATTTTCGACCATTTTTAACATTTTTCCAACTTTTTCCACATGTTCCAATGTACGCACTGGGCCGCTATGGAACCCGCAGAACTCTGCCACACTGTGGACATTTTTTTTTACTGCAATTAGGGTCAAATTGCCAGGTCAAAAGTGTCATTTCTTCGGGTAAATCACCCTCCTGGGCCCGGTTTTAATGTTTAAAAAGGTCAAATATTTGTATTAAATATATAATATTTGTATTTGATCGATGAGTGCTGATTTAAAACCAATTTTAGTGCATTTTGGGCACTTTTGAGAATGGTCGTATGTCGTCGTATTTGGTCGCGCCGACGTTTATGGCTGTCTTTTACCCAGGAAAATCACCTCCAGTGCCCGATATTCATGTCTGCACTTTGCCTGGGTTGACCCCAACCCAACCCCTAACTCTAACCCAAACCCAAACCCAAACCCATCTGTGGAGCCCTGTACGCCGCCTAGAGCTAAATAACGTTTTAAAAATTAAAAAAAAAAAAAAAAAATTTCTACCCCTGGTAGACCCAAAAAAAAATTCTAGCGCTGGTAGACCCAGAAAAAATTTCTGCGGTCTTTCGATGCACTATTCCTGGGTTAATTTTAAACATTTTCGACCATTTTTGACATTTTCCCAAATTTACCGATCTTTTCCAAAACTTTCTGCGGGCTTTCAATGCACTATTCCTGGGTTGATTTTAAACATTTTCGACCATTTTTGACATTTTCCCAAATTTACCGATCTTTTCCAAAACTTTCTGCGGGCTTTCAATGCACTATTCCTGGGTTGATTTTAAACATTTTTGACCATTTTTGACATTTTCCCAAATTTACCGATCTTTTCCAAAACTTTCTGCGGGCTTTCAATGCACTATTCCTGGGTTGATTTTAAACATTTTCGACCATTTTTGACATTTTCCCAAATTTACCGATCTTTTCCAAAACTTTCTGCGGGCTTTCAATGCACTATTCCTGGGTTGATTTTAAACATTTTTGACCATTTTTGACATTTTCCCAAATTTACCGATCTTTTCCAAAACTTTCTGCGGGCTTTCAATGCACTATTCCTGGGTTGATTTTAAACATTTTCGACCATTTTTGACATTTTCCCAAATTTACCGATCTTTTCCAAAACTTTCTGCGGGCTTTCAATGCACTATTCCTGGGTTGATTTTAAACATTTTCGACCATTTTTGACATTTTCCCAAATTTACCGATCTTTTCCAAAACTTTCTGCGGGCTTTCAATGCACTATTCCTGGGTTGATTTTAAACATTTTCGACCATTTTTGACATTTTCCCAAATTTACCGATCTTTTCCAAAACTTTCTGCGGGCTTTCAATGCACTATTCCTGGGTTGATTTTAAACATTTTCGACCATTTTTGACATTTTCCCAAATTTACCGATCTTTTCCAAAACTTTCTGCGGGCTTTCAATGCACTATTCCTGGGTTGATTTTAAACATTTTCGACCATTTTTGACATTTTCCCAAATTTACCGATCTTTTCCAAAACTTTCTGCGGGCTTTCAATGCACTATTCCTGGGTTGATTTTAAACATTTTTGACCATTTTTGACATTTTCCCAAATTTACCGATCTTTTCCAAAACTTTCTGCGGGCTTTCAATGCACTATTCCTGGGTTGATTTTAAACATTTTCGACCATTTTTGACATTTTCCCAAATATACCGATCTTTTCCAAAACTTTCTGCGGGCTTTCAATGCACTATTCCTGGGTTGATTTTAAACATTTTTGACCATTTTTGACATTTTCCCAAATTTACCGATCTTTTCCAAAACTTTCTGCGGGCTTTCAATGCACTATTCCTGGGTTGATTTTAAACATTTTCGACCATTTTTGACATTTTCCCAAATTTACCGATCTTTTCCAAAACTTTCTGCGGGCTTTCAATGCACTATTCCTGGGTTGATTTTAAACATTTTCGACCATTTTTAACATTTTTCCAACTTTTTCCACATGTTCCAATGTACGCACTGGGCCGCTATGGAACCCGCAGAACTCTGCCACACTGTGGACATTTTTTTTTACTGCAATTAGGGTCAAATTGCCAGGTCAAAAGTGTCATTTCTTCGGGTAAATCACCCTCCTGGGCCCGGTTTTAATGTTTAAAAAGGTCAAATATTTGTATTAAATATATAATATTTGTATTTGATCGATGAGTGCTGATTTAAAACCAATTTTAGTGCATTTTGGGCACTTTTGAGAATGGTCGTATGTCGTCGTATTTGGTCGCGCCGACGTTTATGGCTGTCTTTTACCCAGGAAAATCACCTCCAGTGCCCGATATTCATGTCTGCACTTTGCCTGGGTTGACCCCAACCCAACCCCTAACTCTAACCCAAACCCAAACCCAAACCCATCTGTGGAGCCCTGTACGCCGCCTAGAGCTAAATAACGTTTTAAAAATTAAAAAAAAAAAAAAAAAATTTCTACCCCTGGTAGACCCAAAAAAAAATTCTAGCGCTGGTAGACCCAGAAAAAATTTCTGCGGTCTTTCGATGCACTATTCCTGGGTTAATTTTAAACATTTTCGACCATTTTTGACATTTTCCCAAATTTACCGATCTTTTCCAAAACTTTCTGCGGGCTTTCAATGCACTATTCCTGGGTTGATTTTAAACATTTTCGACCATTTTTGACATTTTCCCAAATTTACCGATCTTTTCCAAAACTTTCTGCGGGCTTTCAATGCACTATTCCTGGGTTGATTTTAAACATTTTTGACCATTTTTGACATTTTCCCAAATTTACCGATCTTTTCCAAAACTTTCTGCGGGCTTTCAATGCACTATTCCTGGGTTGATTTTAAACATTTTCGACCATTTTTGACATTTTCCCAAATTTACCGATCTTTTCCAAAACTTTCTGCGGGCTTTCAATGCACTATTCCTGGGTTGATTTTAAACATTTTTGACCATTTTTGACATTTTCCCAAATTTACCGATCTTTTCCAAAACTTTCTGCGGGCTTTCAATGCACTATTCCTGGGTTGATTTTAAACATTTTCGACCATTTTTGACATTTTCCCAAATTTACCGATCTTTTCCAAAACTTTCTGCGGGCTTTCAATGCACTATTCCTGGGTTGATTTTAAACATTTTCGACCATTTTTGACATTTTCCCAAATTTACCGATCTTTTCCAAAACTTTCTGCGGGCTTTCAATGCACTATTCCTGGGTTGATTTTAAACATTTTCGACCATTTTTGACATTTTCCCAAATTTACCGATCTTTTCCAAAACTTTCTGCGGGCTTTCAATGCACTATTCCTGGGTTGATTTTAAACATTTTCGACCATTTTTGACATTTTCCCAAATTTACCGATCTTTTCCAAAACTTTCTGCGGGCTTTCAATGCACTATTCCTGGGTTGATTTTAAACATTTTCGACCATTTTTGACATTTTCCCAAATTTACCGATCTTTTCCAAAACTTTCTGCGGGCTTTCAATGCACTATTTCTGGGTTGATTTTAACCATTTTCGACCATTTTTAACATTTTTCCAACTTTTTCCACATGTTCCAATGTACGCACTGGGCCGCTATGGAACCCGCAGAACTCTGCCACACTGTGGACATTTTTTTTTACTGCAATTAGGGTCAAATTGCCAGGTCAAAAGTGTCATTTCTTCGGGTAAATCACCCTCCTGGGCCCGGTTTTAATGTTTAAAAAGGTCAAATATTTGTATTAAATATATAATATTTGTATTTGATCGATGAGTGCTGATTTAAAACCAATTTTAGTGCATTTTGGGCACTTTTGAGAATGGTCGTATGTCGTCGTATTTGGTCGCGCCGACGTTTATGGCTGTCTTTTACCCAGGAAAATCACCTCCAGTGCCCGATATTCATGTCTGCACTTTGCCTGGGTTGACCCCAACCCAACCCCTAACTCTAACCCAAACCCAAACCCAAACCCATCTGTGGAGCCCTGTACGCCGCCTAGAGCTAAATAACGTTTTAAAAATTAAAAAAAAAAAAAAAATTTCTACCCCTGGTAGAACCAAAAAAAATTTCTAGCGCTGGTAGACCCAGAAAAAATTTCTGCGGTCTTTCGATGCACTATTCCTGGGTTAATTTTAAACATTTTCGACCATTTTTGACATTTTCCCAAATTTACCGATCTTTTCCAAAACTTTCTGCGGGCTTTCAATGCACTATTCCTGGGTTGATTTTAAACATTTTCGACCATTTTTGACATTTTCCCAAATTTACCGATCTTTTCCAAAACTTTCTGCGGGCTTTCAATGCACTATTCCTGGGTTGATTTTAAACATTTTTGACCATTTTTGACATTTTCCCAAATTTACCGATCTTTTCCAAAACTTTCTGCGGGCTTTCAATGCACTATTCCTGGGTTGATTTTAAACATTTTCGACCATTTTTGACATTTTCCCAAATTTACCGATCTTTTCCAAAACTTTCTGCGGGCTTTCGGTGCACTATTCCTGGGTTGATTTTAAACATTTTCGACCATTTTTGACATTTTCCCAAATTTACCGATCTTTTTCCAAAACTTTCTGCGGGCTTTCGATGCACTATTATCGACAGATACCAGGTTTCATCGTCGAGCTCCGTATATTTTTCGAGTTTCAGCACTTTTAAAATCGGCGGGGGTTCGCCCCGAGTCGATCCGAGAATAGTGCACCGTGAGCGGATTGGGTCGGCTGATGCCCCGCTGAATTTCTGAGCTCCAGAAATTTTTCTAAGTCCCTCCACACTTAGAAAAAAAACGCTTAAATTTAAGCGGATTTTTTCTAAGTCCCTCCACACTTAGAAAAAAAACGCTTAAATTTAAGCGGATTTTTTCTAAGTCCCTCCACACTTAGAAAAAAAACGCTTAAATTTAAGCGGATTTTTTCTAAGTCCCTCCACACTTAGAAAAAAAACGCTTAAATTTAAATTTACCGATCTTTTCCAAAACTTTCTGCGGGCTTTCGGTGCACTATTCCTGGGTTGATTTTAAACATTTTCGACCATTTTTGACATTTTCCCAAATTTACCGATCTTTTCCAAAACTTTCTGCGGGCTTTCAATGCACTATTCCTGGGTTGATTTTAAACATTTTTGACCATTTTTGACATTTTCCCAAATTTACCGATCTTTTCCAAAACTTTCTGCGGGCTTTCAATGCACTATTCCTGGGTTGATTTTAAACATTTTCGACCATTTTTGACATTTTCCCAAATTTACCGATCTTTTCCAAAACTTTCTGCGGGCTTTCAATGCACTATTCCTGGGTTGATTTTAAACATTTTTGACCATTTTTGACATTTTCCCAAATTTACCGATCTTTTCCAAAACTTTCTGCGGGCTTTCAATGCACTATTCCTGGGTTGATTTTAAACATTTTCGACCATTTTTGACATTTTCCCAAATTTACCGATCTTTTCCAAAACTTTCTGCGGGCTTTCAATGCACTATTTCTGGGTTGATTTTAACCATTTTCGACCATGTTTAACATTTTTCCAACTTTTTCCACATGTTCCAATGTACGCACTGGGCCGCTATGGAACCCGCAGAACTCTGCCACACTGTGGACATTTTTTTTTACTGCAATTAGGGTCAAATTGCCGGGTCAAAAGTGTCATTTCTTCGGGTAAATCACCCTCCTGGGCCCGGTTTTAATGTTTAAAAAGGTCAAATATTTGTATTAAATATATAATATTTGTATTTGATCGATGAGTGCTGATTTAAAACCAATTTTAGTGCATTTTGGGCACTTTTGAGAATGGTCGTATGTCGTCGTATTTGGTCGCGCCGACGTTTATGGCTGTCTTTTACCCAGGAAAATCACCTCCAGTGCCCGATATTCATGTCTGCACTTTGCCTGGGTTGACCCCAACCCAACCCCTAACTCTAACCCAAACCCAAACCCAAACCCATCTGTGGAGCCCTGTACGCCGCCTAGAGCTAAATAACGTTTTAAAAATTAAAAAAAAAAAAAAAAAAATTTCTACCCCTGGTAGACCCAAAAAAAATTTCTAGCGCTGGTAGACCCAGAAAAAATTTCTGCGGGCTTTCAATGCACTATTCCTGGGTTGATTTTAAACATTTTCGACCATTTTTGACATTTTCCCAAATTTACCGATCTTTTCCAAAACTTTCTGCGGGCTTTCAATGCACTATTCCTGGGTTGATTTTAAACATTTTCGACCATTTTTGACATTTTCCCAAATTTATCGATCTTTTCCAAAACTTTCTGCGGGCTTTCAATGCACTATTCCTGGGTTGATTTTAAACATTTTTGACCATTTTTGACATTTTCCCAAATTTACCGATCTTTTCCAAAACTTTCTGCGGGCTTTCAATGCACTATTCCTGGGTTGATTTTAAACATTTTCGACCATTTTTGACATTTTCCCAAATTTACCGATCTTTTCCAAAACTTTCTGCGGGCTTTCAATGCACTATTCCTGGGTTGATTTTAAACATTTTTGACCATTTTTGACATTTTCCCAAATTTACCGATCTTTTCCAAAACTTTCTGCGGGCTTTCAATGCACTATTCCTGGGTTGATTTTAAACATTTTCGACCATTTTTGACATTTTCCCAAATTTACCGATCTTTTCCAAAACTTTCTGCGGGCTTTCAATGCACTATTCCTGGGTTGATTTTAAACATTTTTGACCATTTTTGACATTTTCCCAAATTTACCGATCTTTTCCAAAACTTTCTGCGGGCTTTCAATGCACTATTCCTGGGTTGATTTTAAACATTTTCGACCATTTTTGACATTTTCCCAAATTTACCGATATTTTCCAAAACTTTCTGCGGGCTTTCAATGCACTATTCCTGGGTTGATTTTAAACATTTTCGACCATTTTTGACATTTTCCCAAATTTACCGATCTTTTCCAAAACTTTCTGCGGGCTTTCAATGCACTATTCCTGGGTTGATTTTAAACATTTTCGACCATTTTTGACATTTTCCCAAATTTACCGATCTTTTCCAAAACTTTCTGCGGGCTTTCAATGCACTATTCCTGGGTTGATTTTAAACATTTTCGACCATTTTTGACATTTTCCCAAATTTACCGATCTTTTCCAAAACTTTCTGCGGGCTTTCAATGCACTATTCCTGGGTTGATTTTAAACATTTTCGACCATTTTTGACATTTTCCCAAATTTACCGATCTTTTCCAAAACTTTCTGCGGGCTTTCAATGCACTATTCCTGGGTTGATTTTAAACATTTTTGACCATTTTTGACATTTTCCCAAATTTACCGATCTTTTCCAAAACTTTCTGCGGGCTTTCAATGCACTATTCCTGGGTTGATTTTAAACATTTTCGACCATTTTTGACATTTTCCCAAATATACCGATCTTTTCCAAAACTTTCTGCGGGCTTTCAATGCACTATTCCTGGGTTGATTTTAAACATTTTTGACCATTTTTGACATTTTCCCAAATTTACCGATCTTTTCCAAAACTTTCTGCGGGCTTTCAATGCACTATTCCTGGGTTGATTTTAAACATTTTCGACCATTTTTGACATTTTCCCAAATTTACCGATCTTTTCCAAAACTTTCTGCGGGCTTTCAATGCACTATTCCTGGGTTGATTTTAAACATTTTCGACCATTTTTGACATTTTCCCAAATTTACCGATCTTTTCCAAAACTTTCTGCGGGCTTTCAATGCACTATTCCTGGGTTGATTTTAAACATTTTCGACCATTTTTGACATTTTCCCAAATTTACCGATCTTTTCCAAAACTTTCTGCGGGCTTTCAATGCACTATTCCTGGGTTGATTTTAAACATTTTTGACCATTTTTGACATTTTCCCAAATTTACCGATCTTTTCCAAAACTTTCTGCGGGCTTTCAATGCACTATTCCTGGGTTGATTTTAAACATTTTCGACCATTTTTGACATTTTCCCAAATTTACCGATATTTTCCAAAACTTTCTGCGGGCTTTCAATGCACTATTCCTGGGTTGATTTTAAACATTTTCGACCATTTTTGACATTTTCCCAAATTTACCGATCTTTTCCAAAACTTTCTGCGGGCTTTCAATGCACTATTCCTGGGTTGATTTTAAACATTTTTGACCATTTTTGACATTTTCCCAAATTTACCGATCTTTTCCAAAACTTTCTGCGGGCTTTCAATGCACTATTCCTGGGTTGATTTTAAACATTTTCGACCATTTTTGACATTTTCCCAAATTTACCGATCTTTTCCAAAACTTTCTGCGGGCTTTCAATGCACTATTTCTGGGTTGATTTTAACCATTTTCGACCATGTTTAACATTTTTCCAACTTTTTCCACATGTTCCAATGTACGCACTGGGCCGCTATGGAACCCGCAGAACTCTGCCACACTGTGGACATTTTTTTTTACTGCAATTAGGGTCAAATTGCCGGGTCAAAAGTGTCATTTCTTCGGGTAAATCACCCTCCTGGGCCCGGTTTTAATGTTTAAAAAGGTCAAATATTTGTATTAAATATATAATATTTGTATTTGATCGATGAGTGCTGATTTAAAACCAATTTTAGTGCATTTTGGGCACTTTTGAGAATGGTCGTATGTCGTCGTATTTGGTCGCGCCGACGTTTATGGCTGTCTTTTACCCAGGAAAATCACCTCCAGTGCCCGATATTCATGTCTGCACTTTGCCTGGGTTGACCCCAACCCAACCCCTAACTCTAACCCAAACCCAAACCCAAACCCATCTGTGGAGCCCTGTACGCCGCCTAGAGCTAAATAACGTTTTAAAAATTAAAAAAAAAAAAAAAAAATTCTACCCCTGGTAGACCCAAAAAAAATTTCTAGCGCTGGTAGACCCAGAAAAAATTTCTGCGGTCTTTCGATGCACTATTCCTGGGTTAATTTTAAACATTTTCGACCATTTTTGACATTTTCCCAAATTTACCGATCTTTTCCAAAACTTTCTGCGGGCTTTCAATGCACTATTCCTGGGTTGATTTTAAACATTTTCGACCATTTTTGACATTTTCCCAAATTTACCGATCTTTTCCAAAACTTTCTGCGGGCTTTCAATGCACTATTCCTGGGTTGATTTTAAACATTTTTGACCATTTTTGACATTTTCCCAAATTTACCGATCTTTTCCAAAACTTTCTGCGGGCTTTCAATGCACTATTCCTGGGTTGATTTTAAACATTTTCGACCATTTTTGACATTTTCCCAAATTTACCGATCTTTTCCAAAACTTTCTGCGGGCTTTCAATGCACTATTCCTGGGTTGATTTTAAACATTTTCGACCATTTTTGACATTTTCCCAAATTTACCGATCTTTTCCAAAACTTTCTGCGGGCTTTCAATGCACTATTTCTGGGTTGATTTTAAACATTTTCGACCATTTTTAACATTTTTCCAACTTTTTCCACATGTTCCAATGTACGCACTGGGCCGCTATGGAACCCGCAGAACTCTGCCACACTGTGGACATTTTTTTTTACTGCAATTAGGGTCAAATTGCCGGGTCAAAAGTGTCATTTCTTCGGGTAAATCACCCTCCTGGGCCCGGTTTTAATGTTTAAAAAGGTCAAATATTTGTATTAAATATATAATATTTGTATTTGATCGATGACTGCTGATTTAAAACCAATTTTAGTGCATTTTGGGCACTTTTGAGAATGGTCGTATGTCGTCGTATTTGGTCGCGCCGACGTTTATGGCTGTCTTTTACCCAGGAAAATCACCTCCAGTGCCCGATATTCATGTCTGCACTTTGCCTGGGTTGACCCCAACCCAACCCCTAACTCTAACCCAAACCCAAACCCATCTGTGGAGCCCTGTACGCCGCCTAGAGCTAAATAACGTTTTAAAAATTAAAAAAAAAAAAAAAAAATTCTACCCCTGGTAGACCCAAAAAAAATTTCTAGCGCTGGTAGACCCAGAAAAAATTTCTGCGGTCTTTCGATGCACTATTCCTGGGTTAATTTTAAACATTTTCGACCATTTTTGACATTTTCCCAAATTTACCGATCTTTTCCAAAACTTTCTGCGGGCTTTCAATGCACTATTCCTGGGTTGATTTTAAACATTTTCGACCATTTTTGACATTTTCCCAAATTTACCGATCTTTTCCAAAACTTTCTGCGGGCTTTCAATGCACTATTCCTGGGTTGATTTTAAACATTTTCGACCATTTTTGACATTTTCCCAAATTTACCGATCTTTTCCAAAACTTTCTGCGGGCTTTCAATGCACTATTCCTGGGTTGATTTTAAACATTTTTGACCATTTTTGACATTTTCCCAAATTTACCGATCTTTTCCAAAACTTTCTGCGGGCTTTCAATGCACTATTCCTGGGTTGATTTTAAACATTTTCGACCATTTTTGACATTTTCCCAAATTTACCGATCTTTTCCAAAACTTTCTGCGGGCTTTCAATGCACTATTCCTGGGTTGATTTTAAACATTTTTGACCATTTTTGACATTTTCCCAAATTTACCGATCTTTTCCAAAACTTTCTGCGGGCTTTCAATGCACTATTCCTGGGTTGATTTTAAACATTTTCGACCATTTTTGACATTTTCCCAAATTTACCGATCTTTTCCAAAACTTTCTGCGGGCTTTCAATGCACTATTCCTGGGTTGATTTTAAACATTTTCGACCATTTTTGACATTTTCCCAAATTTACCGATCTTTTCCAAAACTTTCTGCGGGCTTTCAATGCACTATTCCTGGGTTGATTTTAAACATTTTCGACCATTTTTGACATTTTCCCAAATTTACCGATCTTTTCCAAAACTTTCTGCGGGCTTTCAATGCACTATTCCTGGGTTGATTTTAAACATTTTCGACCATTTTTGACATTTTCCCAAATTTACCGATCTTTTCCAAAACTTTCTGCGGGCTTTCAATGCACTATTCCTGGGTTGATTTTAAACATTTTCGACCATTTTTGACATTTTCCCAAATTTACCGATCTTTTCCAAAACTTTCTGCGGGCTTTCAATGCACTATTCCTGGGTTGATTTTAAACATTTTTGACCATTTTTGACATTTTCCCAAATTTACCGATCTTTTCCAAAACTTTCTGCGGGCTTTCAATGCACTATTCCTGGGTTGATTTTAAACATTTTCGACCATTTTTGACATTTTCCCAAATATACCGATCTTTTCCAAAACTTTCTGCGGGCTTTCAATGCACTATTCCTGGGTTGATTTTAAACATTTTTGACCATTTTTGACATTTTCCCAAATTTACCGATCTTTTCCAAAACTTTCTGCGGGCTTTCAATGCACTATTCCTGGGTTGATTTTAAACATTTTCGACCATTTTTGACATTTTCCCAAATTTACCGATCTTTTCCAAAACTTTCTGCGGGCTTTCAATGCACTATTCCTGGGTTGATTTTAAACATTTTTGACCATTTTTGACATTTTCCCAAATTTACCGATCTTTTCCAAAACTTTCTGCGGGCTTTCAATGCACTATTCCTGGGTTGATTTTAAACATTTTCGACCATTTTTGACATTTTCCCAAATTTACCGATCTTTTCCAAAACTTTCTGCGGGCTTTCAATGCACTATTCCTGGGTTGATTTTAAACATTTTCGACCATTTTTGACATTTTCCCAAATTTACCGATCTTTTCCAAAACTTTCTGCGGGCTTTCAATGCACTATTCCTGGGTTGATTTTAAACATTTTTGACCATTTTTGACATTTTCCCAAATTTACCGATCTTTTCCAAAACTTTCTGCGGGCTTTCAATGCACTATTCCTGGGTTGATTTTAAACATTTTCGACCATTTTTGACATTTTCCCAAATATACCGATCTTTTCCAAAACTTTCTGCGGGCTTTCAATGCACTATTCCTGGGTTGATTTTAAACATTTTTGACCATTTTTGACATTTTCCCAAATTTACCGATCTTTTCCAAAACTTTCTGCGGGCTTTCAATGCACTATTCCTGGGTTGATTTTAAACATTTTCGACCATTTTTGACATTTTCCCAAATTTACCGATCTTTTCCAAAACTTTCTGCGGGCTTTCAATGCACTATTCCTGGGTTGATTTTAAACATTTTTGACCATTTTTGACATTTTCCCAAATTTACCGATCTTTTCCAAAACTTTCTGCGGGCTTTCAATGCACTATTCCTGGGTTGATTTTAAACATTTTCGACCATTTTTGACATTTTCCCAAATATACCGATCTTTTCCAAAACTTTCTGCGGGCTTTCAATGCACTATTCCTGGGTTGATTTTAAACATTTTTGACCATTTTTGACATTTTCCCAAATTTACCGATCTTTTCCAAAACTTTCTGCGGGCTTTCAATGCACTATTCCTGGGTTGATTTTAAACATTTTCGACCATTTTTGACATTTTCCCAAATTTACCGATCTTTTCCAAAACTTTCTGCGGGCTTTCAATGCACTATTCCTGGGTTGATTTTAAACATTTTCGACCATTTTTGACATTTTCCCAAATTTACCGATATTTTCCAAAACTTTCTGCGGGCTTTCAATGCACTATTCCTGGGTTGATTTTAAACATTTTCGACCATTTTTGACATTTTCCCAAATTTACCGATCTTTTCCAAAACTTTCTGCGGGCTTTCAATGCACTATTCCTGGGTTGATTTTAAACATTTTCGACCATTTTTGACATTTTCCCAAATTTACCGATCTTTTCCAAAACTTTCTGCGGGCTTTCAATGCACTATTCCTGGGTTGATTTTAAACATTTTCGACCATTTTTGACATTTTCCCAAATTTACCGATCTTTTCCAAAACTTTCTGCGGGCTTTCAATGCACTATTCCTGGGTTGATTTTAAACATTTTCGACCATTTTTGACATTTTCCCAAATTTACCGATCTTTTCCAAAACTTTCTGCGGGCTTTCAATGCACTATTCCTGGGTTGATTTTAAACATTTTTGACCATTTTTGACATTTTCCCAAATTTACCGATCTTTTCCAAAACTTTCTGCGGGCTTTCAATGCACTATTCCTGGGTTGATTTTAAACATTTTCGACCATTTTTGACATTTTCCCAAATATACCGATCTTTTCCAAAACTTTCTGCGGGCTTTCAATGCACTATTCCTGGGTTGATTTTAAACATTTTTGACCATTTTTGACATTTTCCCAAATTTACCGATCTTTTCCAAAACTTTCTGCGGGCTTTCAATGCACTATTCCTGGGTTGATTTTAAACATTTTCGACCATTTTTGACATTTTCCCAAATTTACCGATCTTTTCCAAAACTTTCTGCGGGCTTTCAATGCACTATTCCTGGGTTGATTTTAAACATTTTCGACCATTTTTGACATTTTCCCAAATTTACCGATCTTTTCCAAAACTTTCTGCGGGCTTTCAATGCACTATTCCTGGGTTGATTTTAAACATTTTCGACCATTTTTGACATTTTCCCAAATTTACCGATCTTTTCCAAAACTTTCTGCGGGCTTTCAATGCACTATTCCTGGGTTGATTTTAAACATTTTCGACCATTTTTGACATTTTCCCAAATTTACCGATCTTTTCCAAAACTTTCTGCGGGCTTTCAATGCACTATTCCTGGGTTGATTTTAAACATTTTCGACCATTTTTGACATTTTCCCAAATTTACCGATCTTTTCCAAAACTTTCTGCGGGCTTTCAATGCACTATTCCTGGGTTGATTTTAAACATTTTTGACCATTTTTGACATTTTCCCAAATTTACCGATCTTTTCCAAAACTTTCTGCGGGCTTTCAATGCACTATTCCTGGGTTGATTTTAAACATTTTCGACCATTTTTGACATTTTCCCAAATATACCGATCTTTTCCAAAACTTTCTGCGGGCTTTCAATGCACTATTCCTGGGTTGATTTTAAACATTTTTGACCATTTTTGACATTTTCCCAAATTTACCGATCTTTTCCAAAACTTTCTGCGGGCTTTCAATGCACTATTCCTGGGTTGATTTTAAACATTTTCGACCATTTTTGACATTTTCCCAAATTTACCGATCTTTTCCAAAACTTTCTGCGGGCTTTCAATGCACTATTCCTGGGTTGATTTTAAACATTTTCGACCATTTTTAACATTTTTCCAACTTTTTCCACATGTTCCAATGTACGCACTGGGCCGCTATGGAACCCGCAGAACTCTGCCACACTGTGGACATTTTTTTTTACTGCAATTAGGGTCAAATTGCCAGGTCAAAAGTGTCATTTCTTCGGGTAAATCACCCTCCTGGGCCCGGTTTTAATGTTTAAAAAGGTCAAATATTTGTATTAAATATATAATATTTGTATTTGATCGATGAGTGCTGATTTAAAACCAATTTTAGTGCATTTTGGGCACTTTTGAGAATGGTCGTATGTCGTCGTATTTGGTCGCGCCGACGTTTATGGCTGTCTTTTACCCAGGAAAATCACCTCCAGTGCCCGATATTCATGTCTGCACTTTGCCTGGGTTGACCCCAACCCAACCCCTAACTCTAACCCAAACCCAAACCCAAACCCATCTGTGGAGCCCTGTACGCCGCCTAGAGCTAAATAACGTTTTAAAAATTAAAAAAAAAAAAAAAAAATTTCTACCCCTGGTAGACCCAAAAAAAAATTCTAGCGCTGGTAGACCCAGAAAAAATTTCTGCGGTCTTTCGATGCACTATTCCTGGGTTAATTTTAAACATTTTCGACCATTTTTGACATTTTCCCAAATTTACCGATCTTTTCCAAAACTTTCTGCGGGCTTTCAATGCACTATTCCTGGGTTGATTTTAAACATTTTCGACCATTTTTGACATTTTCCCAAATTTACCGATCTTTTCCAAAACTTTCTGCGGGCTTTCAATGCACTATTCCTGGGTTGATTTTAAACATTTTTGACCATTTTTGACATTTTCCCAAATTTACCGATCTTTTCCAAAACTTTCTGCGGGCTTTCAATGCACTATTCCTGGGTTGATTTTAAACATTTTCGACCATTTTTGACATTTTCCCAAATTTACCGATCTTTTCCAAAACTTTCTGCGGGCTTTCAATGCACTATTCCTGGGTTGATTTTAAACATTTTTGACCATTTTTGACATTTTCCCAAATTTACCGATCTTTTCCAAAACTTTCTGCGGGCTTTCAATGCACTATTCCTGGGTTGATTTTAAACATTTTCGACCATTTTTGACATTTTCCCAAATTTACCGATCTTTTCCAAAACTTTCTGCGGGCTTTCAATGCACTATTCCTGGGTTGATTTTAAACATTTTCGACCATTTTTGACATTTTCCCAAATTTACCGATCTTTTCCAAAACTTTCTGCGGGCTTTCAATGCACTATTCCTGGGTTGATTTTAAACATTTTCGACCATTTTTGACATTTTCCCAAATTTACCGATCTTTTCCAAAACTTTCTGCGGGCTTTCAATGCACTATTCCTGGGTTGATTTTAAACATTTTCGACCATTTTTGACATTTTCCCAAATTTACCGATCTTTTCCAAAACTTTCTGCGGGCTTTCAATGCACTATTCCTGGGTTGATTTTAAACATTTTCGACCATTTTTGACATTTTCCCAAATTTACCGATCTTTTCCAAAACTTTCTGCGGGCTTTCAATGCACTATTCCTGGGTTGATTTTAAACATTTTTGACCATTTTTGACATTTTCCCAAATTTACCGATCTTTTCCAAAACTTTCTGCGGGCTTTCAATGCACTATTCCTGGGTTGATTTTAAACATTTTCGACCATTTTTGACATTTTCCCAAATATACCGATCTTTTCCAAAACTTTCTGCGGGCTTTCAATGCACTATTCCTGGGTTGATTTTAAACATTTTTGACCATTTTTGACATTTTCCCAAATTTACCGATCTTTTCCAAAACTTTCTGCGGGCTTTCAATGCACTATTCCTGGGTTGATTTTAAACATTTTCGACCATTTTTGACATTTTCCCAAATTTACCGATCTTTTCCAAAACTTTCTGCGGGCTTTCAATGCACTATTCCTGGGTTGATTTTAAACATTTTCGACCATTTTTAACATTTTTCCAACTTTTTCCACATGTTCCAATGTACGCACTGGGCCGCTATGGAACCCGCAGAACTCTGCCACACTGTGGACATTTTTTTTTACTGCAATTAGGGTCAAATTGCCAGGTCAAAAGTGTCATTTCTTCGGGTAAATCACCCTCCTGGGCCCGGTTTTAATGTTTAAAAAGGTCAAATATTTGTATTAAATATATAATATTTGTATTTGATCGATGAGTGCTGATTTAAAACCAATTTTAGTGCATTTTGGGCACTTTTGAGAATGGTCGTATGTCGTCGTATTTGGTCGCGCCGACGTTTATGGCTGTCTTTTACCCAGGAAAATCACCTCCAGTGCCCGATATTCATGTCTGCACTTTGCCTGGGTTGACCCCAACCCAACCCCTAACTCTAACCCAAACCCAAACCCAAACCCATCTGTGGAGCCCTGTACGCCGCCTAGAGCTAAATAACGTTTTAAAAATTAAAAAAAAAAAAAAAAAATTTCTACCCCTGGTAGACCCAAAAAAAAATTCTAGCGCTGGTAGACCCAGAAAAAATTTCTGCGGTCTTTCGATGCACTATTCCTGGGTTAATTTTAAACATTTTCGACCATTTTTGACATTTTCCCAAATTTACCGATCTTTTCCAAAACTTTCTGCGGGCTTTCAATGCACTATTCCTGGGTTGATTTTAAACATTTTCGACCATTTTTGACATTTTCCCAAATTTACCGATCTTTTCCAAAACTTTCTGCGGGCTTTCAATGCACTATTCCTGGGTTGATTTTAAACATTTTTGACCATTTTTGACATTTTCCCAAATTTACCGATCTTTTCCAAAACTTTCTGCGGGCTTTCAATGCACTATTCCTGGGTTGATTTTAAACATTTTCGACCATTTTTGACATTTTCCCAAATTTACCGATCTTTTCCAAAACTTTCTGCGGGCTTTCAATGCACTATTCCTGGGTTGATTTTAAACATTTTTGACCATTTTTGACATTTTCCCAAATTTACCGATCTTTTCCAAAACTTTCTGCGGGCTTTCAATGCACTATTCCTGGGTTGATTTTAAACATTTTCGACCATTTTTGACATTTTCCCAAATTTACCGATCTTTTCCAAAACTTTCTGCGGGCTTTCAATGCACTATTCCTGGGTTGATTTTAAACATTTTCGACCATTTTTGACATTTTCCCAAATTTACCGATCTTTTCCAAAACTTTCTGCGGGCTTTCAATGCACTATTCCTGGGTTGATTTTAAACATTTTCGACCATTTTTGACATTTTCCCAAATTTACCGATCTTTTCCAAAACTTTCTGCGGGCTTTCAATGCACTATTCCTGGGTTGATTTTAAACATTTTCGACCATTTTTGACATTTTCCCAAATTTACCGATCTTTTCCAAAACTTTCTGCGGGCTTTCAATGCACTATTCCTGGGTTGATTTTAAACATTTTCGACCATTTTTGACATTTTCCCAAATTTACCGATCTTTTCCAAAACTTTCTGCGGGCTTTCAATGCACTATTTCTGGGTTGATTTTAACCATTTTCGACCATTTTTAACATTTTTCCAACTTTTTCCACATGTTCCAATGTACGCACTGGGCCGCTATGGAACCCGCAGAACTCTGCCACACTGTGGACATTTTTTTTTACTGCAATTAGGGTCAAATTGCCAGGTCAAAAGTGTCATTTCTTCGGGTAAATCACCCTCCTGGGCCCGGTTTTAATGTTTAAAAAGGTCAAATATTTGTATTAAATATATAATATTTGTATTTGATCGATGAGTGCTGATTTAAAACCAATTTTAGTGCATTTTGGGCACTTTTGAGAATGGTCGTATGTCGTCGTATTTGGTCGCGCCGACGTTTATGGCTGTCTTTTACCCAGGAAAATCACCTCCAGTGCCCGATATTCATGTCTGCACTTTGCCTGGGTTGACCCCAACCCAACCCCTAACTCTAACCCAAACCCAAACCCAAACCCATCTGTGGAGCCCTGTACGCCGCCTAGAGCTAAATAACGTTTTAAAAATTAAAAAAAAAAAAAAAATTTCTACCCCTGGTAGAACCAAAAAAAATTTCTAGCGCTGGTAGACCCAGAAAAAATTTCTGCGGTCTTTCGATGCACTATTCCTGGGTTAATTTTAAACATTTTCGACCATTTTTGACATTTTCCCAAATTTACCGATCTTTTCCAAAACTTTCTGCGGGCTTTCAATGCACTATTCCTGGGTTGATTTTAAACATTTTCGACCATTTTTGACATTTTCCCAAATTTACCGATCTTTTCCAAAACTTTCTGCGGGCTTTCAATGCACTATTCCTGGGTTGATTTTAAACATTTTTGACCATTTTTGACATTTTCCCAAATTTACCGATCTTTTCCAAAACTTTCTGCGGGCTTTCAATGCACTATTCCTGGGTTGATTTTAAACATTTTCGACCATTTTTGACATTTTCCCAAATTTACCGATCTTTTCCAAAACTTTCTGCGGGCTTTCGGTGCACTATTCCTGGGTTGATTTTAAACATTTTCGACCATTTTTGACATTTTCCCAAATTTACCGATCTTTTTCCAAAACTTTCTGCGGGCTTTCGATGCACTATTATCGACAGATACCAGGTTTCATCGTCGAGCTCCGTATATTTTTCGAGTTTCAGCACTTTTAAAATCGGCGGGGGTTCGCCCCGAGTCGATCCGAGAATAGTGCACCGTGAGCGGATTGGGTCGGCTGATGCCCCGCTGAATTTCTGAGCTCCAGAAATTTTTCTAAGTCCCTCCACACTTAGAAAAAAAACGCTTAAATTTAAGCGGATTTTTTCTAAGTCCCTCCACACTTAGAAAAAAAACGCTTAAATTTAAGCGGATTTTTTCTAAGTCCCTCCACACTTAGAAAAAAAACGCTTAAATTTAAGCGGATTTTTTCTAAGTCCCTCCACACTTAGAAAAAAAACGCTTAAATTTAAATTTACCGATCTTTTCCAAAACTTTCTGCGGGCTTTCGGTGCACTATTCCTGGGTTGATTTTAAACATTTTCGACCATTTTTGACATTTTCCCAAATTTACCGATCTTTTCCAAAACTTTCTGCGGGCTTTCAATGCACTATTCCTGGGTTGATTTTAAACATTTTTGACCATTTTTGACATTTTCCCAAATTTACCGATCTTTTCCAAAACTTTCTGCGGGCTTTCAATGCACTATTCCTGGGTTGATTTTAAACATTTTCGACCATTTTTGACATTTTCCCAAATTTACCGATCTTTTCCAAAACTTTCTGCGGGCTTTCAATGCACTATTTCTGGGTTGATTTTAACCATTTTCGACCATGTTTAACATTTTTCCAACTTTTTCCACATGTTCCAATGTACGCACTGGGCCGCTATGGAACCCGCAGAACTCTGCCACACTGTGGACATTTTTTTTTACTGCAATTAGGGTCAAATTGCCGGGTCAAAAGTGTCATTTCTTCGGGTAAATCACCCTCCTGGGCCCGGTTTTAATGTTTAAAAAGGTCAAATATTTGTATTAAATATATAATATTTGTATTTGATCGATGAGTGCTGATTTAAAACCAATTTTAGTGCATTTTGGGCACTTTTGAGAATGGTCGTATGTCGTCGTATTTGGTCGCGCCGACGTTTATGGCTGTCTTTTACCCAGGAAAATCACCTCCAGTGCCCGATATTCATGTCTGCACTTTGCCTGGGTTGACCCCAACCCAACCCCTAACTCTAACCCAAACCCAAACCCAAACCCATCTGTGGAGCCCTGTACGCCGCCTAGAGCTAAATAACGTTTTAAAAATTAAAAAAAAAAAAAAAAAAATTTCTACCCCTGGTAGACCCAAAAAAAATTTCTAGCGCTGGTAGACCCAGAAAAAATTTCTGCGGGCTTTCAATGCACTATTCCTGGGTTGATTTTAAACATTTTCGACCATTTTTGACATTTTCCCAAATTTACCGATCTTTTCCAAAACTTTCTGCGGGCTTTCAATGCACTATTCCTGGGTTGATTTTAAACATTTTCGACCATTTTTGACATTTTCCCAAATTTATCGATCTTTTCCAAAACTTTCTGCGGGCTTTCAATGCACTATTCCTGGGTTGATTTTAAACATTTTTGACCATTTTTGACATTTTCCCAAATTTACCGATCTTTTCCAAAACTTTCTGCGGGCTTTCAATGCACTATTCCTGGGTTGATTTTAAACATTTTCGACCATTTTTGACATTTTCCCAAATTTACCGATCTTTTCCAAAACTTTCTGCGGGCTTTCAATGCACTATTCCTGGGTTGATTTTAAACATTTTTGACCATTTTTGACATTTTCCCAAATTTACCGATCTTTTCCAAAACTTTCTGCGGGCTTTCAATGCACTATTCCTGGGTTGATTTTAAACATTTTCGACCATTTTTGACATTTTCCCAAATTTACCGATCTTTTCCAAAACTTTCTGCGGGCTTTCAATGCACTATTCCTGGGTTGATTTTAAACATTTTTGACCATTTTTGACATTTTCCCAAATTTACCGATCTTTTCCAAAACTTTCTGCGGGCTTTCAATGCACTATTCCTGGGTTGATTTTAAACATTTTCGACCATTTTTGACATTTTCCCAAATTTACCGATATTTTCCAAAACTTTCTGCGGGCTTTCAATGCACTATTCCTGGGTTGATTTTAAACATTTTCGACCATTTTTGACATTTTCCCAAATTTACCGATCTTTTCCAAAACTTTCTGCGGGCTTTCAATGCACTATTCCTGGGTTGATTTTAAACATTTTCGACCATTTTTGACATTTTCCCAAATTTACCGATCTTTTCCAAAACTTTCTGCGGGCTTTCAATGCACTATTCCTGGGTTGATTTTAAACATTTTCGACCATTTTTGACATTTTCCCAAATTTACCGATCTTTTCCAAAACTTTCTGCGGGCTTTCAATGCACTATTCCTGGGTTGATTTTAAACATTTTCGACCATTTTTGACATTTTCCCAAATTTACCGATCTTTTCCAAAACTTTCTGCGGGCTTTCAATGCACTATTCCTGGGTTGATTTTAAACATTTTTGACCATTTTTGACATTTTCCCAAATTTACCGATCTTTTCCAAAACTTTCTGCGGGCTTTCAATGCACTATTCCTGGGTTGATTTTAAACATTTTCGACCATTTTTGACATTTTCCCAAATATACCGATCTTTTCCAAAACTTTCTGCGGGCTTTCAATGCACTATTCCTGGGTTGATTTTAAACATTTTTGACCATTTTTGACATTTTCCCAAATTTACCGATCTTTTCCAAAACTTTCTGCGGGCTTTCAATGCACTATTCCTGGGTTGATTTTAAACATTTTCGACCATTTTTGACATTTTCCCAAATTTACCGATCTTTTCCAAAACTTTCTGCGGGCTTTCAATGCACTATTCCTGGGTTGATTTTAAACATTTTCGACCATTTTTGACATTTTCCCAAATTTACCGATATTTTCCAAAACTTTCTGCGGGCTTTCAATGCACTATTCCTGGGTTGATTTTAAACATTTTCGACCATTTTTGACATTTTCCCAAATTTACCGATCTTTTCCAAAACTTTCTGCGGGCTTTCAATGCACTATTCCTGGGTTGATTTTAAACATTTTTGACCATTTTTGACATTTTCCCAAATTTACCGATCTTTTCCAAAACTTTCTGCGGGCTTTCAATGCACTATTCCTGGGTTGATTTTAAACATTTTCGACCATTTTTGACATTTTCCCAAATTTACCGATCTTTTCCAAAACTTTCTGCGGGCTTTCAATGCACTATTTCTGGGTTGATTTTAACCATTTTCGACCATGTTTAACATTTTTCCAACTTTTTCCACATGTTCCAATGTACGCACTGGGCCGCTATGGAACCCGCAGAACTCTGCCACACTGTGGACATTTTTTTTTACTGCAATTAGGGTCAAATTGCCGGGTCAAAAGTGTCATTTCTTCGGGTAAATCACCCTCCTGGGCCCGGTTTTAATGTTTAAAAAGGTCAAATATTTGTATTAAATATATAATATTTGTATTTGATCGATGAGTGCTGATTTAAAACCAATTTTAGTGCATTTTGGGCACTTTTGAGAATGGTCGTATGTCGTCGTATTTGGTCGCGCCGACGTTTATGGCTGTCTTTTACCCAGGAAAATTACCTCCAGTGCCCGATATTCATGTCTGCACTTTGCCTGGGTTGACCCCAACCCAACCCCTAACTCTAACCCAAACCCAAACCCAAACCCATCTGTGGAGCCCTGTACGCCGCCTAGAGCTAAATAACGTTTTAAAAATTAAAAAAAAAAAAAAAAAATTCTACCCCTGGTAGACCCAAAAAAAATTTCTAGCGCTGGTAGACCCAGAAAAAATTTCTGCGGTCTTTCGATGCACTATTCCTGGGTTAATTTTAAACATTTTCGACCATTTTTGACATTTTCCCAAATTTACCGATCTTTTCCAAAACTTTCTGCGGGCTTTCAATGCACTATTCCTGGGTTGATTTTAAACATTTTCGACCATTTTTGACATTTTCCCAAATTTACCGATCTTTTCCAAAACTTTCTGCGGGCTTTCAATGCACTATTCCTGGGTTGATTTTAAACATTTTTGACCATTTTTGACATTTTCCCAAATTTACCGATCTTTTCCAAAACTTTCTGCGGGCTTTCAATGCACTATTCCTGGGTTGATTTTAAACATTTTCGACCATTTTTGACATTTTCCCAAATTTACCGATCTTTTCCAAAACTTTCTGCGGGCTTTCAATGCACTATTCCTGGGTTGATTTTAAACATTTTCGACCATTTTTGACATTTTCCCAAATTTACCGATCTTTTCCAAAACTTTCTGCGGGCTTTCAATGCACTATTTCTGGGTTGATTTTAAACATTTTCGACCATTTTTAACATTTTTCCAACTTTTTCCACATGTTCCAATGTACGCACTGGGCCGCTATGGAACCCGCAGAACTCTGCCACACTGTGGACATTTTTTTTTACTGCAATTAGGGTCAAATTGCCGGGTCAAAAGTGTCATTTCTTCGGGTAAATCACCCTCCTGGGCCCGGTTTTAATGTTTAAAAAGGTCAAATATTTGTATTAAATATATAATATTTGTATTTGATCGATGACTGCTGATTTAAAACCAATTTTAGTGCATTTTGGGCACTTTTGAGAATGGTCGTATGTCGTCGTATTTGGTCGCGCCGACGTTTATGGCTGTCTTTTACCCAGGAAAATCACCTCCAGTGCCCGATATTCATGTCTGCACTTTGCCTGGGTTGACCCCAACCCAACCCCTAACTCTAACCCAAACCCAAACCCATCTGTGGAGCCCTGTACGCCGCCTAGAGCTAAATAACGTTTTAAAAATTAAAAAAAAAAAAAAAAAATTCTACCCCTGGTAGACCCAAAAAAAATTTCTAGCGCTGGTAGACCCAGAAAAAATTTCTGCGGTCTTTCGATGCACTATTCCTGGGTTAATTTTAAACATTTTCGACCATTTTTGACATTTTCCCAAATTTACCGATCTTTTCCAAAACTTTCTGCGGGCTTTCAATGCACTATTCCTGGGTTGATTTTAAACATTTTCGACCATTTTTGACATTTTCCCAAATTTACCGATCTTTTCCAAAACTTTCTGCGGGCTTTCAATGCACTATTCCTGGGTTGATTTTAAACATTTTTGACCATTTTTGACATTTTCCCAAATTTACCGATCTTTTCCAAAACTTTCTGCGGGCTTTCAATGCACTATTCCTGGGTTGATTTTAAACATTTTTGACCATTTTTGACATTTTCCCAAATTTACCGATCTTTTCCAAAACTTTCTGCGGGCTTTCAATGCACTATTCCTGGGTTGATTTTAAACATTTTCGACCATTTTTGACATTTTCCCAAATTTACCGATCTTTTCCAAAACTTTCTGCGGGCTTTCAATGCACTATTCCTGGGTTGATTTTAAACATTTTTGACCATTTTTGACATTTTCCCAAATTTACCGATCTTTTCCAAAACTTTCTGCGGGCTTTCAATGCACTATTCCTGGGTTGATTTTAAACATTTTCGACCATTTTTGACATTTTCCCAAATTTACCGATCTTTTCCAAAACTTTCTGCGGGCTTTCAATGCACTATTCCTGGGTTGATTTTAAACATTTTTGACCATTTTTGACATTTTCCCAAATTTACCGATCTTTTCCAAAACTTTCTGCGGGCTTTCAATGCACTATTCCTGGGTTGATTTTAAACATTTTCGACCATTTTTGACATTTTCCCAAATTTACCGATCTTTTCCAAAACTTTCTGCGGGCTTTCAATGCACTATTCCTGGGTTGATTTTAACCAGTTCGACCATTTTTAACATTTTTCCAACTTTTTCCACATGTTCCAATGTACGCACTGGGCCGCTATGGAACCCGCAGAACTCTGCCACACTGTGGACATTTTTTTTTACTGCAATTAGGGTCAAATTGCCGGGTCAAAAGTGTCATTTCTTCGGGTAAATCACCCTCCTGGGCCCGGTTTTAATGTTTAAAAAGGTCAAATATTTGTATTAAATATATAATATTTGTATTTGATCGATGAGTGCTGATTTAAAACCAATTTTAGTGCATTTTGGGCACTTTTGAGAATGGTCGTATGTCGTCGTATTTGGTCGCGCCGACGTTTATGGCTGTCTTTTACCCAGGAAAATCACCTCCAGTGCCCGATATTCATGTCTGCACTTTGCCTGGGTTGACCCCAACCCAACCCCTAACTCTAACCCAAACCCAAACCCAAACCCATCTGTGGAGCCCTGTACGCCGCCTAGAGCTAAATAACGTTTTAAAAATTAAAAAAAAAAAAAAAAAATTTCTACCCCTGGTAGACCCAAAAAAAATTTCTAGCGCTGGTAGACCCAGAAAAAATTTCTGCGGGCTTTCAATGCACTATTCCTGGGTTGATTTTAAACATTTTCGACCATTTTTGACATTTTCCCAAATTTACCGATCTTTTCCAAAACTTTCTGCGGGCTTTCAATGCACTATTCCTGGGTTGATTTTAAACATTTTCGACCATTTTTGACATTTTCCCAAATTTACCGATCTTTTCCAAAACTTTCTGCGGGCTTTCAATGCACTATTCCTGGGTTGATTTTAAACATTTTTGACCATTTTTGACATTTTCCCAAATTTACCGATCTTTTCCAAAACTTTCTGCGGGCTTTCAATGCACTATTCCTGGGTTGATTTTAAACATTTTCGACCATTTTTGACATTTTCCCAAATTTACCGATCTTTTCCAAAACTTTCTGCGGGCTTTCAATGCACTATTCCTGGGTTGATTTTAAACATTTTCGACCATTTTTGACATTTTCCCAAATTTACCGATCTTTTCCAAAACTTTCTGCGGGCTTTCAATGCACTATTCCTGGGTTGATTTTAAACATTTTTGACCATTTTTGACATTTTCCCAAATTTACCGATCTTTTCCAAAACTTTCTGCGGGCTTTCAATGCACTATTCCTGGGTTGATTTTAAACATTTTCGACCATTTTTGACATTTTCCCAAATTTACCGATCTTTTCCAAAACTTTCTGCGGGCTTTCAATGCACTATTCCTGGGTTGATTTTAAACATTTTTGACCATTTTTGACATTTTCCCAAATTTACCGATCTTTTCCAAAACTTTCTGCGGGCTTTCAATGCACTATTCCTGGGTTGATTTTAAACATTTTCGACCATTTTTGACATTTTCCCAAATTTACCGATCTTTTCCAAAACTTTCTGCGGGCTTTCAATGCACTATTCCTGGGTTGATTTTAAACATTTTCGACCATTTTTGACATTTTCCCAAATTTACCGATCTTTTCCAAAACTTTCTGCGGGCTTTCAATGCACTATTTCTGGGTTGATTTTAACCATTTTCGACCATTTTTAACATTTTTCCAACTTTTTCCACATGTTCCAATGTACGCACTGGGCCGCTATGGAACCCGCAGAACTCTGCCACACTGTGGACATTTTTTTTTACTGCAATTAGGGTCAAATTGCCGGGTCAAAAGTGTCATTTCTTCGGGTAAATCACCCTCCTGGGCCCGGTTTTAATGTTTAAAAAGGTCAAATATTTGTATTAAATATATAATATTTGTATTTGATCGATGAGTGCTGATTTAAAACCAATTTTAGTGCATTTTGGGCACTTTTGAGAATAAAAAAAAAAAAAAAATTCTACCCCTGGTAGACCCAAAAAAAATTTCTAGCGCTGGTAGACCCAGAAAAAATCTCTGCGGTCTTTCGATGCACTATTCCTGGGTTAATTTTAAACATTTTCGACCATTTTTGACATTTTCCCAAATTTACCGATCTTTTCCAAAACTTTCTGCGGGCTTTCAATGCACTATTCCTGGGTTGATTTTAAACATTTTTGACCATTTTTGACATTTTCCCAAATTTACCGATCTTTTCCAAAACTTTCTGCGGGCTTTCAATGCACTATTCCTGGGTTGATTTTAAACATTTTCGACCATTTTTGACATTTTCCCAAATTTACCGATCTTTTCCAAAACTTTCTGCGGGCTTTCAATGCACTATTCCTGGGTTGATTTTAAACATTTTTGACCATTTTTGACATTTTCCCAAATTTACCGATCTTTTCCAAAACTTTCTGCGGGCTTTCAATGCACTATTCCTGGGTTGATTTTAAACATTTTCGACCATTTTTGACATTTTCCCAAATATACCGATCTTTTCCAAAACTTTCTGCGGGCTTTCAATGCACTATTCCTGGGTTGATTTTAAACATTTTCGACCATTTTTGACATTTTCCCAAATTTACCGATCTTTTCCAAAACTTTCTGCGGGCTTTCAATGCACTATTTCTGGGTTGATTTTAACCATTTTCGACCATGTTTAACATTTTTCCAACTTTTTCCACATGTTTCAATGTACGCACTGGGCCGCTATGGAACCCGCAGAACTCTGCCACACTGTGGACATTTTTTTTTACTGCAATTAGGGTCAAATTGCCAGGTCAAAAGTGTCATTTCTTCGGGTAAATCACCCTCCTGGGCCCGGTTTTAATGTTTAAAAAGGTCAAATATTTGTATTAAATATATAATATTTGTATTTGATCGATGAGTGCTGATTTAAAACCAATTTTAGTGCATTTTGGGCACTTTTGAGAATGGTCGTATGTCGTCGTATTTGGTCGCGCCGACGTTTATGGCTGTCTTTTACCCAGGAAAATCACCTCCAGTGCCCGATATTCATGTCTGCACTTTGCCTGGGTTGACCCCAACCCAACCCCTAACTCTAACCCAAACCCAAACCCAAACCCATCTGTGGAGCCCTGTACGCCGCCTAGAGCTAAATAACGTTTTAAAAATTAAAAAAAAAAAAAAAAAAAATTCTACCCCTGGTAGACCCAAAAAAAATTTCTAGCGCTGGTAGACCCAGAAAAAATTTCTGCGGTCTTTCGATGCACTATTCCTGGGTTAATTTTAAACATTTTCGACCATTTTTGACATTTTCCCAAATTTACCGATCTTTTCCAAAACTTTCTGCGGGCTTTCAATGCACTATTCCTGGGTTGATTTTAAACATTTTCGACCATTTTTGACATTTTCCCAAATTTACCGATCTTTTCCAAAACTTTCTGCGGGCTTTCAATGCACTATTCCTGGGTTGATTTTAAACATTTTCGACCATTTTTGACATTTTCCCAAATTTACCGATCTTTTCCAAAACTTTCTGCGGGCTTTCAATGCACTATTCCTGGGTTGATTTTAAACATTTTTGACCATTTTTGACATTTTCCCAAATTTACCGATCTTTTCCAAAACTTTCTGCGGGCTTTCAATGCACTATTCCTGGGTTGATTTTAAACATTTTCGACCATTTTTGACATTTTCCCAAATTTACCGATCTTTTCCAAAACTTTCTGCGGGCTTTCAATGCACTATTTCTGGGTTGATTTTAACCATTTTCGACCATTTTTAACATTTTTCCAACTTTTTCCACATGTTCCAATGTACGCACTGGGCCGCTATGGAACCCGCAGAACTCTGCCACACTGTGGACATTTTTTTTTACTGCAATTAGGGTCAAATTGCCGGGTCAAAAGTGTCATTTCTTCGGGTAAATCACCCTCCTGGGCCCGGTTTTAATGTTTAAAAAGGTCAAATATTTGTATTAAATATATAATATTTGTATTTGATCGATGAGTGCTGATTTAAAACCAATTTTAGTGCATTTTGGGCACTTTTGAGAATAAAAAAAAAAAAAAAAAATTCTCCCCCTGGTAGACCCAAAAAAAATTTCTAGCGCTGGTAGACCCAGAAAAAATTTCTGCGGTCTTTCGATGCACTATTCCTGGGTTAATTTTAAACATTTTCGACCATTTTTGACATTTTCCCAAATTTACCGATCTTTTCCAAAACTTTCTGCGGGCTTTCAATGCACTATTCCTGGGTTGATTTTAAACATTTTCGACCATTTTTGACATTTTCCCAAATTTACCGATCTTTTCCAAAACTTTCTGCGGGCTTTCAATGCACTATTCCTGGGTTGATTTTAAACATTTTCGACCATTTTTAACATTTTTCCAACTTTTTCCACATGTTCCAATGTACGCACTGGGCCGCTATGGAACCCGCAGAACTCTGCCACACTGTGGACATTTTTTTTTTACTGCAATTAGGGTCAAATTGCCAGGTCAAAAGTGTCATTTCTTCGGGTAAATCACCCTCCTGGGCCCGGTTTTAATGTTTAAAAAGGTCAAATATTTGTATTAAATATATAATATTTGTATTTGATCGATGAGTGCTGATTTAAAACCAATTTTAGTGCATTTTGGGCACTTTTGAGAATGGTCGTATGTCGTCGTATTTGGTCGCGCCGACGTTTATGGCTGTCTTTTACCCAGGAAAATCACCTCCAGTGCCCGATATTCATGTCTGCACTTTGCCTGGGTTGACCCCAACCCAACCCCTAACTCTAACCCAAACCCAAACCCAAACCCATCTGTGGAGCCCTGTACGCCGCCTAGAGCTAAATAACGTTTTAAAAATTAAAAAAAAAAAAAAAAAAATTTCTACCCCTGGTAGACCCAAAAAAAATTTCTAGCGCTGGTAGACCCAGAAAAAAATTCTGCGGGCTTTCAATGCACTATTCCTGGGTTGATTTTAAACATTTTCGACCATTTTTGACATTTTCCCAAATTTACCGATCTTTTCCAAAACTTTCTGCGGGCTTTCAATGCACTATTCCTGGGTTGATTTTAAACATTTTCGACCATTTTTGACATTTTCCCAAATTTACCGATCTTTTCCAAAACTTTCTGCGGGCTTTCAATGCACTATTCCTGGGTTGATTTTAAACATTTTTGACCATTTTTGACATTTTCCCAAATTTACCGATCTTTTCCAAAACTTTCTGCGGGCTTTCAATGCACTATTCCTGGGTTGATTTTAAACATTTTCGACCATTTTTGACATTTTCCCAAATTTACCGATCTTTTCCAAAACTTTCTGCGGGCTTTCAATGCACTATTCCTGGGTTGATTTTAAACATTTTCGACCATTTTTGACATTTTCCCAAATTTACCGATCTTTTCCAAAACTTTCTGCGGGCTTTCAATGCACTATTTCTGGGTTGATTTTAACCATTTTCGACCATTTTTAACATTTTTCCAACTTTTTCCACATGTTCCAATGTACGCACTGGGCCGCTATGGAACCCGCAGAACTCTGCCACACTGTGGACATTTTTTTTTACTGCAATTAGGGTCAAATTGCCGGGTCAAAAGTGTCATTTCTTCGGGTAAATCACCCTCCTGGGCCCGGTTTTAATGTTTAAAAAGGTCAAATATTTGTATTAAATATATAATATTTGTATTTGATCGATGAGTGCTGATTTAAAACCAATTTTAGTGCATTTTGGGCACTTTTGAGAATGGTCGTATGTCGTCGTATTTGGTCGCGCCGACGTTTATGGCTGTCTTTTACCCAGGAAAATCACCTCCAGTGCCCGATATTCATGTCTGCACTTTGCCTGGGTTGACCCCAACCCAACCCCTAACTCTAACCCAAACCCAAACACATCTGTGGAGCCCTGTACGCCGCCTAGAGCTAAATAACGTTTTAAAAATTAAAAAAAAAAAAAAAAAATTCTACCCCTGGTAGACCCAAAAAAAATTTCTAGCGCTGGTAGACCCAGAAAAAATTTCTGCGGTCTTTCGATGCACTATTCCTGGGTTAATTTTAAACATTTTCGACCATTTTTGACATTTTCCCAAATTTACCGATCTTTTCCAAAACTTTCTGCGGGCTTTCAATGCACTATTCCTGGGTTGATTTTAAACATTTTCGACCATTTTTGACATTTTCCCAAATTTACCGATCTTTTCCAAAACTTTCTGCGGGCTTTCAATGCACTATTCCTGGGTTGATTTTAAACATTTTTGACCATTTTTGACATTTTCCCAAATTTACCGATCTTTTCCAAAACTTTCTGCGGGCTTTCAATGCACTATTCCTGGGTTGATTTTAAACATTTTCGACCATTTTTGACATTTTCCCAAATATACCGATCTTTTCCAAAACTTTCTGCGGGCTTTCAATGCACTATTCCTGGGTTGATTTTAAACATTTTTGACCATTTTTGACATTTTCCCAAATTTACCGATCTTTTCCAAAACTTTCTGCGGGCTTTCAATGCACTATTCCTGGGTTGATTTTAAACATTTTCGACCATTTTTGACATTTTCCCAAATTTACCGATCTTTTCCAAAACTTTCTGCGGGCTTTCAATGCACTATTCCTGGGTTGATTTTAAACATTTTCGACCATTTTTAACATTTTTCCAACTTTTTCCACATGTTCCAATGTACGCACTGGGCCGCTATGGAACCCGCAGAACTCTGCCACACTGTGGACATTTTTTTTTACTGCAATTAGGGTCAAATTGCCAGGTCAAAAGTGTCATTTCTTCGGGTAAATCACCCTCCTGGGCCCGGTTTTAATGTTTAAAAAGGTCAAATATTTGTATTAAATATATAATATTTGTATTTGATCGATGAGTGCTGATTTAAAACCAATTTTAGTGCATTTTGGGCACTTTTGAGAATGGTCGTATGTCGTCGTATTTGGTCGCGCCGACGTTTATGGCTGTCTTTTACCCAGGAAAATCACCTCCAGTGCCCGATATTCATGTCTGCACTTTGCCTGGGTTGACCCCAACCCAACCCCTAACTCTAACCCAAACCCAAACCCAAACCCATCTGTGGAGCCCTGTACGCCGCCTAGAGCTAAATAACGTTTTAAAAATTAAAAAAAAAAAAAAAAAATTTCTACCCCTGGTAGACCCAAAAAAAAATTCTAGCGCTGGTAGACCCAGAAAAAATTTCTGCGGTCTTTCGATGCACTATTCCTGGGTTAATTTTAAACATTTTCGACCATTTTTGACATTTTCCCAAATTTACCGATCTTTTCCAAAACTTTCTGCGGGCTTTCAATGCACTATTCCTGGGTTGATTTTAAACATTTTCGACCATTTTTGACATTTTCCCAAATTTACCGATCTTTTCCAAAACTTTCTGCGGGCTTTCAATGCACTATTCCTGGGTTGATTTTAAACATTTTTGACCATTTTTGACATTTTCCCAAATTTACCGATCTTTTCCAAAACTTTCTGCGGGCTTTCAATGCACTATTCCTGGGTTGATTTTAAACATTTTCGACCATTTTTGACATTTTCCCAAATTTACCGATCTTTTCCAAAACTTTCTGCGGGCTTTCAATGCACTATTCCTGGGTTGATTTTAAACATTTTTGACCATTTTTGACATTTTCCCAAATTTACCGATCTTTTCCAAAACTTTCTGCGGGCTTTCAATGCACTATTCCTGGGTTGATTTTAAACATTTTCGACCATTTTTGACATTTTCCCAAATTTACCGATCTTTTCCAAAACTTTCTGCGGGCTTTCAATGCACTATTCCTGGGTTGATTTTAAACATTTTCGACCATTTTTGACATTTTCCCAAATTTACCGATCTTTTCCAAAACTTTCTGCGGGCTTTCAATGCACTATTCCTGGGTTGATTTTAAACATTTTCGACCATTTTTGACATTTTCCCAAATTTACCGATCTTTTCCAAAACTTTCTGCGGGCTTTCAATGCACTATTCCTGGGTTGATTTTAAACATTTTCGACCATTTTTGACATTTTCCCAAATTTACCGATCTTTTCCAAAACTTTCTGCGGGCTTTCAATGCACTATTTCTGGGTTGATTTTAACCATTTTCGACCATTTTTAACATTTTTCCAACTTTTTCCACATGTTCCAATGTACGCACTGGGCCGCTATGGAACCCGCAGAACTCTGCCACACTGTGGACATTTTTTTTTACTGCAATTAGGGTCAAATTGCCAGGTCAAAAGTGTCATTTCTTCGGGTAAATCACCCTCCTGGGCCCGGTTTTAATGTTTAAAAAGGTCAAATATTTGTATTAAATATATAATATTTGTATTTGATCGATGAGTGCTGATTTAAAACCAATTTTAGTGCATTTTGGGCACTTTTGAGAATGGTCGTATGTCGTCGTATTTGGTCGCGCCGACGTTTATGGCTGTCTTTTACCCAGGAAAATCACCTCCAGTGCCCGATATTCATGTCTGCACTTTGCCTGGGTTGACCCCAACCCAACCCCTAACTCTAACCCAAACCCAAACCCAAACCCATCTGTGGAGCCCTGTACGCCGCCTAGAGCTAAATAACGTTTTAAAAATTAAAAAAAAAAAAAAAATTTCTACCCCTGGTAGAACCAAAAAAAATTTCTAGCGCTGGTAGACCCAGAAAAAATTTCTGCGGTCTTTCGATGCACTATTCCTGGGTTAATTTTAAACATTTTCGACCATTTTTGACATTTTCCCAAATTTACCGATCTTTTCCAAAACTTTCTGCGGGCTTTCAATGCACTATTCCTGGGTTGATTTTAAACATTTTCGACCATTTTTGACATTTTCCCAAATTTACCGATCTTTTCCAAAACTTTCTGCGGGCTTTCAATGCACTATTCCTGGGTTGATTTTAAACATTTTTGACCATTTTTGACATTTTCCCAAATTTACCGATCTTTTCCAAAACTTTCTGCGGGCTTTCAATGCACTATTCCTGGGTTGATTTTAAACATTTTCGACCATTTTTGACATTTTCCCAAATTTACCGATCTTTTCCAAAACTTTCTGCGGGCTTTCGGTGCACTATTCCTGGGTTGATTTTAAACATTTTCGACCATTTTTGACATTTTCCCAAATTTACCGATCTTTTTCCAAAACTTTCTGCGGGCTTTCGATGCACTATTATCGACAGATACCAGGTTTCATCGTCGAGCTCCGTATATTTTTCGAGTTTCAGCACTTTTAAAATCGGCGGGGGTTCGCCCCGAGTCGATCCGAGAATAGTGCACCGTGAGCGGATTGGGTCGGCTGATGCCCCGCTGAATTTCTGAGCTCCAGAAATTTTTCTAAGTCCCTCCACACTTAGAAAAAAAACGCTTAAATTTAAGCGGATTTTTTCTAAGTCCCTCCACACTTAGAAAAAAAACGCTTAAATTTAAGCGGATTTTTTCTAAGTCCCTCCACACTTAGAAAAAAAACGCTTAAATTTAAATTTACCGATCTTTTCCAAAACTTTCTGCGGGCTTTCGGTGCACTATTCCTGGGTTGATTTTAAACATTTTCGACCATTTTTGACATTTTCCCAAATTTACCGATCTTTTCCAAAACTTTCTGCGGGCTTTCAATGCACTATTCCTGGGTTGATTTTAAACATTTTTGACCATTTTTGACATTTTCCCAAATTTACCGATCTTTTCCAAAACTTTCTGCGGGCTTTCAATGCACTATTCCTGGGTTGATTTTAAACATTTTCGACCATTTTTGACATTTTCCCAAATTTACCGATCTTTTCCAAAACTTTCTGCGGGCTTTCAATGCACTATTCCTGGGTTGATTTTAAACATTTTTGACCATTTTTGACATTTTCCCAAATTTACCGATCTTTTCCAAAACTTTCTGCGGGCTTTCAATGCACTATTCCTGGGTTGATTTTAAACATTTTCGACCATTTTTGACATTTTCCCAAATTTACCGATCTTTTCCAAAACTTTCTGCGGGCTTTCAATGCACTATTTCTGGGTTGATTTTAACCATTTTCGACCATGTTTAACATTTTTCCAACTTTTTCCACATGTTCCAATGTACGCACTGGGCCGCTATGGAACCCGCAGAACTCTGCCACACTGTGGACATTTTTTTTTACTGCAATTAGGGTCAAATTGCCGGGTCAAAAGTGTCATTTCTTCGGGTAAATCACCCTCCTGGGCCCGGTTTTAATGTTTAAAAAGGTCAAATATTTGTATTAAATATATAATATTTGTATTTGATCGATGAGTGCTGATTTAAAACCAATTTTAGTGCATTTTGGGCACTTTTGAGAATGGTCGTATGTCGTCGTATTTGGTCGCGCCGACGTTTATGGCTGTCTTTTACCCAGGAAAATCACCTCCAGTGCCCGATATTCATGTCTGCACTTTGCCTGGGTTGACCCCAACCCAACCCCTAACTCTAACCCAAACCCAAACCCAAACCCATCTGTGGAGCCCTGTACGCCGCCTAGAGCTAAATAACGTTTTAAAAATTAAAAAAAAAAAAAAAAAATTTCTACCCCTGGTAGACCCAAAAAAAATTTCTAGCGCTGGTAGACCCAGAAAAAATTTCTGCGGGCTTTCAATGCACTATTCCTGGGTTGATTTTAAACATTTTCGACCATTTTTGACATTTTCCCAAATTTACCGATCTTTTCCAAAACTTTCTGCGGGCTTTCAATGCACTATTCCTGGGTTGATTTTAAACATTTTTGACCATTTTTGACATTTTCCCAAATTTACCGATCTTTTCCAAAACTTTCTGCGGGCTTTCAATGCACTATTCCTGGGTTGATTTTAAACATTTTCGACCATTTTTGACATTTTCCCAAATTTACCGATCTTTTCCAAAACTTTCTGCGGGCTTTCAATGCACTATTCCTGGGTTGATTTTAAACATTTTTGACCATTTTTGACATTTTCCCAAATTTACCGATCTTTTCCAAAACTTTCTGCGGGCTTTCAATGCACTATTCCTGGGTTGATTTTAAACATTTTCGACCATTTTTGACATTTTCCCAAATTTACCGATCTTTTCCAAAACTTTCTGCGGGCTTTCAATGCACTATTCCTGGGTTGATTTTAAACATTTTTGACCATTTTTGACATTTTCCCAAATTTACCGATCTTTTCCAAAACTTTCTGCGGGCTTTCAATGCACTATTCCTGGGTTGATTTTAAACATTTTCGACCATTTTTGACATTTTCCCAAATTTACCGATATTTTCCAAAACTTTCTGCGGGCTTTCAATGCACTATTCCTGGGTTGATTTTAAACATTTTCGACCATTTTTGACATTTTCCCAAATTTACCGATCTTTTCCAAAACTTTCTGCGGGCTTTCAATGCACTATTCCTGGGTTGATTTTAAACATTTTCGACCATTTTTGACATTTTCCCAAATTTACCGATCTTTTCCAAAACTTTCTGCGGGCTTTCAATGCACTATTCCTGGGTTGATTTTAAACATTTTCGACCATTTTTGACATTTTCCCAAATTTACCGATCTTTTCCAAAACTTTCTGCGGGCTTTCAATGCACTATTCCTGGGTTGATTTTAAACATTTTCGACCATTTTTGACATTTTCCCAAATTTACCGATCTTTTCCAAAACTTTCTGCGGGCTTTCAATGCACTATTCCTGGGTTGATTTTAAACATTTTTGACCATTTTTGACATTTTCCCAAATTTACCGATCTTTTCCAAAACTTTCTGCGGGCTTTCAATGCACTATTCCTGGGTTGATTTTAAACATTTTCGACCATTTTTGACATTTTCCCAAATATACCGATCTTTTCCAAAACTTTCTGCGGGCTTTCAATGCACTATTCCTGGGTTGATTTTAAACATTTTTGACCATTTTTGACATTTTCCCAAATTTACCGATCTTTTCCAAAACTTTCTGCGGGCTTTCAATGCACTATTCCTGGGTTGATTTTAAACATTTTCGACCATTTTTGACATTTTCCCAAATTTACCGATCTTTTCCAAAACTTTCTGCGGGCTTTCAATGCACTATTCCTGGGTTGATTTTAAACATTTTCGACCATTTTTGACATTTTCCCAAATTTACCGATATTTTCCAAAACTTTCTGCGGGCTTTCAATGCACTATTCCTGGGTTGATTTTAAACATTTTCGACCATTTTTGACATTTTCCCAAATTTACCGATCTTTTCCAAAACTTTCTGCGGGCTTTCAATGCACTATTCCTGGGTTGATTTTAAACATTTTTGACCATTTTTGACATTTTCCCAAATTTACCGATCTTTTCCAAAACTTTCTGCGGGCTTTCAATGCACTATTCCTGGGTTGATTTTAAACATTTTCGACCATTTTTGACATTTTCCCAAATTTACCGATCTTTTCCAAAACTTTCTGCGGGCTTTCAATGCACTATTTCTGGGTTGATTTTAACCATTTTCGACCATGTTTAACATTTTTCCAACTTTTTCCACATGTTCCAATGTACGCACTGGGCCGCTATGGAACCCGCAGAACTCTGCCACACTGTGGACATTTTTTTTTACTGCAATTAGGGTCAAATTGCCGGGTCAAAAGTGTCATTTCTTCGGGTAAATCACCCTCCTGGGCCCGGTTTTAATGTTTAAAAAGGTCAAATATTTGTATTAAATATATAATATTTGTATTTGATCGATGAGTGCTGATTTAAAACCAATTTTAGTGCATTTTGGGCACTTTTGAGAATGGTCGTATGTCGTCGTATTTGGTCGCGCCGACGTTTATGGCTGTCTTTTACCCAGGAAAATCACCTCCAGTGCCCGATATTCATGTCTGCACTTTGCCTGGGTTGACCCCAACCCAACCCCTAACTCTAACCCAAACCCAAACCCAAACCCATCTGTGGAGCCCTGTACGCCGCCTAGAGCTAAATAACGTTTTAAAAATTAAAAAAAAAAAAAAAAAATTCTACCCCTGGTAGACCCAAAAAAAATTTCTAGCGCTGGTAGACCCAGAAAAAATTTCTGCGGTCTTTCGATGCACTATTCCTGGGTTAATTTTAAACATTTTCGACCATTTTTGACATTTTCCCAAATTTACCGATCTTTTCCAAAACTTTCTGCGGGCTTTCAATGCACTATTCCTGGGTTGATTTTAAACATTTTCGACCATTTTTGACATTTTCCCAAATTTACCGATCTTTTCCAAAACTTTCTGCGGGCTTTCAATGCACTATTCCTGGGTTGATTTTAAACATTTTTGACCATTTTTGACATTTTCCCAAATTTACCGATCTTTTCCAAAACTTTCTGCGGGCTTTCAATGCACTATTCCTGGGTTGATTTTAAACATTTTCGACCATTTTTGACATTTTCCCAAATTTACCGATCTTTTCCAAAACTTTCTGCGGGCTTTCAATGCACTATTCCTGGGTTGATTTTAAACATTTTCGACCATTTTTGACATTTTCCCAAATTTACCGATCTTTTCCAAAACTTTCTGCGGGCTTTCAATGCACTATTTCTGGGTTGATTTTAAACATTTTCGACCATTTTTAACATTTTTCCAACTTTTTCCACATGTTCCAATGTACGCACTGGGCCGCTATGGAACCCGCAGAACTCTGCCACACTGTGGACATTTTTTTTTACTGCAATTAGGGTCAAATTGCCGGGTCAAAAGTGTCATTTCTTCGGGTAAATCACCCTCCTGGGCCCGGTTTTAATGTTTAAAAAGGTCAAATATTTGTATTAAATATATAATATTTGTATTTGATCGATGACTGCTGATTTAAAACCAATTTTAGTGCATTTTGGGCACTTTTGAGAATGGTCGTATGTCGTCGTATTTGGTCGCGCCGACGTTTATGGCTGTCTTTTACCCAGGAAAATCACCTCCAGTGCCCGATATTCATGTCTGCACTTTGCCTGGGTTGACCCCAACCCAACCCCTAACTCTAACCCAAACCCAAACCCATCTGTGGAGCCCTGTACGCCGCCTAGAGCTAAATAACGTTTTAAAAATTAAAAAAAAAAAAAAAAAATTCTACCCCTGGTAGACCCAAAAAAAATTTCTAGCGCTGGTAGACCCAGAAAAAATTTCTGCGGTCTTTCGATGCACTATTCCTGGGTTAATTTTAAACATTTTCGACCATTTTTGACATTTTCCCAAATTTACCGATCTTTTCCAAAACTTTCTGCGGGCTTTCAATGCACTATTCCTGGGTTGATTTTAAACATTTTCGACCATTTTTGACATTTTCCCAAATTTACCGATCTTTTCCAAAACTTTCTGCGGGCTTTCAATGCACTATTCCTGGGTTGATTTTAAACATTTTTGACCATTTTTGACATTTTCCCAAATTTACCGATCTTTTCCAAAACTTTCTGCGGGCTTTCAATGCACTATTCCTGGGTTGATTTTAAACATTTTTGACCATTTTTGACATTTTCCCAAATTTACCGATCTTTTCCAAAACTTTCTGCGGGCTTTCAATGCACTATTCCTGGGTTGATTTTAAACATTTTCGACCATTTTTGACATTTTCCCAAATTTACCGATCTTTTCCAAAACTTTCTGCGGGCTTTCAATGCACTATTCCTGGGTTGATTTTAAACATTTTTGACCATTTTTGACATTTTCCCAAATTTACCGATCTTTTCCAAAACTTTCTGCGGGCTTTCAATGCACTATTCCTGGGTTGATTTTAAACATTTTCGACCATTTTTGACATTTTCCCAAATTTACCGATCTTTTCCAAAACTTTCTGCGGGCTTTCAATGCACTATTCCTGGGTTGATTTTAAACATTTTTGACCATTTTTGACATTTTCCCAAATTTACCGATCTTTTCCAAAACTTTCTGCGGGCTTTCAATGCACTATTCCTGGGTTGATTTTAAACATTTTCGACCATTTTTGACATTTTCCCAAATTTACCGATCTTTTCCAAAACTTTCTGCGGGCTTTCAATGCACTATTCCTGGGTTGATTTTAACCAGTTCGACCATTTTTAACATTTTTCCAACTTTTTCCACATGTTCCAATGTACGCACTGGGCCGCTATGGAACCCGCAGAACTCTGCCACACTGTGGACATTTTTTTTTACTGCAATTAGGGTCAAATTGCCGGGTCAAAAGTGTCATTTCTTCGGGTAAATCACCCTCCTGGGCCCGGTTTTAATGTTTAAAAAGGTCAAATATTTGTATTAAATATATAATATTTGTATTTGATCGATGAGTGCTGATTTAAAACCAATTTTAGTGCATTTTGGGCACTTTTGAGAATGGTCGTATGTCGTCGTATTTGGTCGCGCCGACGTTTATGGCTGTCTTTTACCCAGGAAAATCACCTCCAGTGCCCGATATTCATGTCTGCACTTTGCCTGGGTTGACCCCAACCCAACCCCTAACTCTAACCCAAACCCAAACCCAAACCCATCTGTGGAGCCCTGTACGCCGCCTAGAGCTAAATAACGTTTTAAAAATTAAAAAAAAAAAAAAAAAAATTCTACCCCTGGTAGACCCAAAAAAAATTTCTAGCGCTGGTAGACCCAGAAAAAATTTCTGCGGGCTTTCAATGCACTATTCCTGGGTTGATTTTAAACATTTTCGACCATTTTTGACATTTTCCCAAATTTACCGATCTTTTCCAAAACTTTCTGCGGGCTTTCAATGCACTATTCCTGGGTTGATTTTAAACATTTTCGACCATTTTTGACATTTTCCCAAATTTACCGATCTTTTCCAAAACTTTCTGCGGGCTTTCAATGCACTATTCCTGGGTTGATTTTAAACATTTTTGACCATTTTTGACATTTTCCCAAATTTACCGATCTTTTCCAAAACTTTCTGCGGGCTTTCAATGCACTATTCCTGGGTTGATTTTAAACATTTTCGACCATTTTTGACATTTTCCCAAATTTACCGATCTTTTCCAAAACTTTCTGCGGGCTTTCAATGCACTATTCCTGGGTTGATTTTAAACATTTTCGACCATTTTTGACATTTTCCCAAATTTACCGATCTTTTCCAAAACTTTCTGCGGGCTTTCAATGCACTATTCCTGGGTTGATTTTAAACATTTTTGACCATTTTTGACATTTTCCCAAATTTACCGATCTTTTCCAAAACTTTCTGCGGGCTTTCAATGCACTATTCCTGGGTTGATTTTAAACATTTTCGACCATTTTTGACATTTTCCCAAATTTACCGATCTTTTCCAAAACTTTCTGCGGGCTTTCAATGCACTATTCCTGGGTTGATTTTAAACATTTTTGACCATTTTTGACATTTTCCCAAATTTACCGATCTTTTCCAAAACTTTCTGCGGGCTTTCAATGCACTATTCCTGGGTTGATTTTAAACATTTTCGACCATTTTTGACATTTTCCCAAATTTACCGATCTTTTCCAAAACTTTCTGCGGGCTTTCAATGCACTATTCCTGGGTTGATTTTAAACATTTTCGACCATTTTTGACATTTTCCCAAATTTACCGATCTTTTCCAAAACTTTCTGCGGGCTTTCAATGCACTATTTCTGGGTTGATTTTAACCATTTTCGACCATTTTTAACATTTTTCCAACTTTTTCCACATGTTCCAATGTACGCACTGGGCCGCTATGGAACCCGCAGAACTCTGCCACACTGTGGACATTTTTTTTTACTGCAATTAGGGTCAAATTGCCGGGTCAAAAGTGTCATTTCTTCGGGTAAATCACCCTCCTGGGCCCGGTTTTAATGTTTAAAAAGGTCAAATATTTGTATTAAATATATAATATTTGTATTTGATCGATGAGTGCTGATTTAAAACCAATTTTAGTGCATTTTGGGCACTTTTGAGAATAAAAAAAAAAAAAAAAAATTCTACCCCTGGTAGACCCAAAAAAAATTTCTAGCGCTGGTAGACCCAGAAAAAATCTCTGCGGTCTTTCGATGCACTATTCCTGGGTTAATTTTAAACATTTTCGACCATTTTTGACATTTTCCCAAATTTACCGATCTTTTCCAAAACTTTCTGCGGGCTTTCAATGCACTATTCCTGGGTTGATTTTAAACATTTTTGACCATTTTTGACATTTTCCCAAATTTACCGATCTTTTCCAAAACTTTCTGCGGGCTTTCAATGCACTATTCCTGGGTTGATTTTAAACATTTTCGACCATTTTTGACATTTTCCCAAATTTACCGATCTTTTCCAAAACTTTCTGCGGGCTTTCAATGCACTATTCCTGGGTTGATTTTAAACATTTTTGACCATTTTTGACATTTTCCCAAATTTACCGATCTTTTCCAAAACTTTCTGCGGGCTTTCAATGCACTATTCCTGGGTTGATTTTAAACATTTTCGACCATTTTTGACATTTTCCCAAATATACCGATCTTTTCCAAAACTTTCTGCGGGCTTTCAATGCACTATTCCTGGGTTGATTTTAAACATTTTCGACCATTTTTGACATTTTCCCAAATTTACCGATCTTTTCCAAAACTTTCTGCGGGCTTTCAATGCACTATTTCTGGGTTGATTTTAACCATTTTCGACCATGTTTAACATTTTTCCAACTTTTTCCACATGTTTCAATGTACGCACTGGGCCGCTATGGAACCCGCAGAACTCTGCCACACTGTGGACATTTTTTTTTACTGCAATTAGGGTCAAATTGCCAGGTCAAAAGTGTCATTTCTTCGGGTAAATCACCCTCCTGGGCCCGGTTTTAATGTTTAAAAAGGTCAAATATTTGTATTAAATATATAATATTTGTATTTGATCGATGAGTGCTGATTTAAAACCAATTTTAGTGCATTTTGGGCACTTTTGAGAATGGTCGTATGTCGTCGTATTTGGTCGCGCCGACGTTTATGGCTGTCTTTTACCCAGGAAAATCACCTCCAGTGCCCGATATTCATGTCTGCACTTTGCCTGGGTTGACCCCAACCCAACCCCTAACTCTAACCCAAACCCAAACCCAAACCCATCTGTGGAGCCCTGTACGCCGCCTAGAGCTAAATAACGTTTTAAAAATTAAAAAAAAAAAAAAAAAAAATTCTACCCCTGGTAGACCCAAAAAAAATTTCTAGCGCTGGTAGACCCAGAAAAAATTTCTGCGGTCTTTCGATGCACTATTCCTGGGTTAATTTTAAACATTTTCGACCATTTTTGACATTTTCCCAAATTTACCGATCTTTTCCAAAACTTTCTGCGGGCTTTCAATGCACTATTCCTGGGTTGATTTTAAACATTTTCGACCATTTTTGACATTTTCCCAAATTTACCGATCTTTTCCAAAACTTTCTGCGGGCTTTCAATGCACTATTCCTGGGTTGATTTTAAACATTTTCGACCATTTTTGACATTTTCCCAAATTTACCGATCTTTTCCAAAACTTTCTGCGGGCTTTCAATGCACTATTCCTGGGTTGATTTTAAACATTTTTGACCATTTTTGACATTTTCCCAAATTTACCGATCTTTTCCAAAACTTTCTGCGGGCTTTCAATGCACTATTCCTGGGTTGATTTTAAACATTTTCGACCATTTTTGACATTTTCCCAAATTTACCGATCTTTTCCAAAACTTTCTGCGGGCTTTCAATGCACTATTTCTGGGTTGATTTTAACCATTTTCGACCATTTTTAACATTTTTCCAACTTTTTCCACATGTTCCAATGTACGCACTGGGCCGCTATGGAACCCGCAGAACTCTGCCACACTGTGGACATTTTTTTTTACTGCAATTAGGGTCAAATTGCCGGGTCAAAAGTGTCATTTCTTCGGGTAAATCACCCTCCTGGGCCCGGTTTTAATGTTTAAAAAGGTCAAATATTTGTATTAAATATATAATATTTGTATTTGATCGATGAGTGCTGATTTAAAACCAATTTTAGTGCATTTTGGGCACTTTTGAGAATAAAAAAAAAAAAAAAAAATTCTACCCCTGGTAGACCCAAAAAAAATTTCTAGCGCTGGTAGACCCAGAAAAAATTTCTGCGGTCTTTCGATGCACTATTCCTGGGTTAATTTTAAACATTTTCGACCATTTTTGACATTTTCCCAAATTTACCGATCTTTTCCAAAACTTTCTGCGGGCTTTCAATGCACTATTCCTGGGTTGATTTTAAACATTTTTGACCATTTTTGACATTTTCCCAAATTTACCGATCTTTTCCAAAACTTTCTGCGGGCTTTCAATGCACTATTCCTGGGTTGATTTTAAACATTTTCGACCATTTTTAACATTTTTCCAACTTTTTCCACATGTTCCAATGTACGCACTGGGCCGCTATGGAACCCGCAGAACTCTGCCACACTGTGGACATTTTTTTTTTACTGCAATTAGGGTCAAATTGCCAGGTCAAAAGTGTCATTTCTTCGGGTAAATCACCCTCCTGGGCCCGGTTTTAATGTTTAAAAAGGTCAAATATTTGTATTAAATATATAATATTTGTATTTGATCGATGAGTGCTGATTTAAAACCAATTTTAGTGCATTTTGGGCACTTTTGAGAATGGTCGTATGTCGTCGTATTTGGTCGCGCCGACGTTTATGGCTGTCTTTTACCCAGGAAAATCACCTCCAGTGCCCGATATTCATGTCTGCACTTTGCCTGGGTTGACCCCAACCCAACCCCTAACTCTAACCCAAACCCAAACCCAAACCCATCTGTGGAGCCCTGTACGCCGCCTAGAGCTAAATAACGTTTTAAAAATTAAAAAAAAAAAAAAAAAAATTTCTACCCCTGGTAGACCCAAAAAAAATTTCTAGCGCTGGTAGACCCAGAAAAAAATTCTGCGGGCTTTCAATGCACTATTCCTGGGTTGATTTTAAACATTTTCGACCATTTTTGACATTTTCCCAAATTTACCGATCTTTTCCAAAACTTTCTGCGGGCTTTCAATGCACTATTCCTGGGTTGATTTTAAACATTTTCGACCATTTTTGACATTTTCCCAAATTTACCGATCTTTTCCAAAACTTTCTGCGGGCTTTCAATGCACTATTCCTGGGTTGATTTTAAACATTTTTGACCATTTTTGACATTTTCCCAAATTTACCGATCTTTTCCAAAACTTTCTGCGGGCTTTCAATGCACTATTCCTGGGTTGATTTTAAACATTTTCGACCATTTTTGACATTTTCCCAAATTTACCGATCTTTTCCAAAACTTTCTGCGGGCTTTCAATGCACTATTCCTGGGTTGATTTTAAACATTTTCGACCATTTTTGACATTTTCCCAAATTTACCGATCTTTTCCAAAACTTTCTGCGGGCTTTCAATGCACTATTTCTGGGTTGATTTTAACCATTTTCGACCATTTTTAACATTTTTCCAACTTTTTCCACATGTTCCAATGTACGCACTGGGCCGCTATGGAACCCGCAGAACTCTGCCACACTGTGGACATTTTTTTTTACTGCAATTAGGGTCAAATTGCCGGGTCAAAAGTGTCATTTCTTCGGGTAAATCACCCTCCTGGGCCCGGTTTTAATGTTTAAAAAGGTCAAATATTTGTATTAAATATATAATATTTGTATTTGATCGATGAGTGCTGATTTAAAACCAATTTTAGTGCATTTTGGGCACTTTTGAGAATGGTCGTATGTCGTCGTATTTGGTCGCGCCGACGTTTATGGCTGTCTTTTACCCAGGAAAATCACCTCCAGTGCCCGATATTCATGTCTGCACTTTGCCTGGGTTGACCCCAACCCAACCCCTAACTCTAACCCAAACCCAAACACATCTGTGGAGCCCTGTACGCCGCCTAGAGCTAAATAACGTTTTAAAAATTAAAAAAAAAAAAAAAAAATTCTACCCCTGGTAGACCCAAAAAAAATTTCTAGCGCTGGTAGACCCAGAAAAAATTTCTGCGGTCTTTCGATGCACTATTCCTGGGTTAATTTTAAACATTTTCGACCATTTTTGACATTTTCCCAAATTTACCGATCTTTTCCAAAACTTTCTGCGGGCTTTCAATGCACTATTCCTGGGTTGATTTTAAACATTTTCGACCATTTTTGACATTTTCCCAAATTTACCGATCTTTTCCAAAACTTTCTGCGGGCTTTCAATGCACTATTCCTGGGTTGATTTTAAACATTTTTGACCATTTTTGACATTTTCCCAAATTTACCGATCTTTTCCAAAACTTTCTGCGGGCTTTCAATGCACTATTCCTGGGTTGATTTTAAACATTTTCGACCATTTTTGACATTTTCCCAAATTTACCGATCTTTTCCAAAACTTTCTGCGGGCTTTCAATGCACTATTCCTGGGTTGATTTTAAACATTTTCGACCATTTTTGACATTTTCCCAAATTTACCGATCTTTTCCAAAACTTTCTGCGGGCTTTCAATGCACTATTTCTGGGTTGATTTTAACCATTTTCGACCATTTTTAACATTTTTCCAACTTTTTCCACATGTTCCAATGTACGCACTGGGCCGCTATGGAACCCGCAGAACTCTGCCACACTGTGGACATTTTTTTTACTGCAATTAGGGTCAAATTGCCGGGTCAAAAGTGTCATTTCTTCGGGTAAATCACCCTCCTGGGCCCGGTTTTAATGTTTAAAAAGGTCAAATATTTGTATTAAATATATAATATTTGTATTTGATCGATGAGTGCTGATTTAAAACCAATTTTAGTGCATTTTGGGCACTTTTGAGAATGGTCGTATGTCGTCGTATTTGGTCGCGCCGACGTTTATGGCTGTCTTTTACCCAGGAAAATCACCTCCAGTGCCCGATATTCATGTCTGCACTTTGCCTGGGTTGACCCCAACCCAACCCCTAACTCTAACCCAAACCCAAACCCAAACCCATCTGTGGAGCCCTGTACGCCGCCTAGAGCTAAATAACGTTTTAAAAATTAAAAAAAAAAAAAAAAAATTCTACCCCTGGTAGACCCAAAAAAAATTTCTAGCGCTGGTAGACCCAGAAAAAATTTCTGCGGTCTTTCGATGCACTATTCCTGGGTTAATTTTAAACATTTTCGACCATTTTTGACATTTTCCCAAATTTACCGATCTTTTCCAAAACTTTCTGCGGGCTTTCAATGCACTATTCCTGGGTTGATTTTAAACATTTTCGACCATTTTTGACATTTTCCCAAATTTACCGATCTTTTCCAAAACTTTCTGCGGGCTTTCAATGCACTATTCCTGGGTTGATTTTAAACATTTTTGACCATTTTTGACATTTTCCCAAATTTACCGATCTTTTCCAAAACTTTCTGCGGGCTTTCAATGCACTATTCCTGGGTTGATTTTAAACATTTTCGACCATTTTTGACATTTTCCCAAATTTACCGATCTTTTCCAAAACTTTCTGCGGGCTTTCAATGCACTATTCCTGGGTTGATTTTAAACATTTTCGACCATTTTTGACATTTTCCCAAATTTACCGATCTTTTCCAAAACTTTCTGCGGGCTTTCAATGCACTATTTCTGGGTTGATTTTAAACATTTTCGACCATTTTTAACATTTTTCCAACTTTTTCCACATGTTCCAATGTACGCACTGGGCCGCTATGGAACCCGCAGAACTCTGCCACACTGTGGACATTTTTTTTACTGCAATTAGGGTCAAATTGCCGGGTCAAAAGTGTCATTTCTTCGGGTAAATCACCCTCCTGGGCCCGGTTTTAATGTTTAAAAAGGTCAAATATTTGTATTAAATATATAATATTTGTATTTGATCGATGACTGCTGATTTAAAACCAATTTTAGTGCATTTTGGGCACTTTTGAGAATGGTCGTATGTCGTCGTATTTGGTCGCGCCGACGTTTATGGCTGTCTTTTACCCAGGAAAATCACCTCCAGTGCCCGATATTCATGTCTGCACTTTGCCTGGGTTGACCCCAACCCAACCCCTAACTCTAACCCAAACCCAAACCCATCTGTGGAGCCCTGTACGCCGCCTAGAGCTAAATAACGTTTTAAAAATTAAAAAAAAAAAAAAAAAATTCTACCCCTGGTAGACCCAAAAAAAATTTCTAGCGCTGGTAGACCCAGAAAAAATTTCTGCGGTCTTTCGATGCACTATTCCTGGGTTAATTTTAAACATTTTCGACCATTTTTGACATTTTCCCAAATTTACCGATCTTTTCCAAAACTTTCTGCGGGCTTTCAATGCACTATTCCTGGGTTGATTTTAAACATTTTCGACCATTTTTGACATTTTCCCAAATTTACCGATCTTTTCCAAAACTTTCTGCGGGCTTTCAATGCACTATTCCTGGGTTGATTTTAAACATTTTTGACCATTTTTGACATTTTCCCAAATTTACCGATCTTTTCCAAAACTTTCTGCGGGCTTTCAATGCACTATTCCTGGGTTGATTTTAAACATTTTTGACCATTTTTGACATTTTCCCAAATTTACCGATCTTTTCCAAAACTTTCTGCGGGCTTTCAATGCACTATTCCTGGGTTGATTTTAAACATTTTCGACCATTTTTGACATTTTCCCAAATTTACCGATCTTTTCCAAAACTTTCTGCGGGCTTTCAATGCACTATTCCTGGGTTGATTTTAAACATTTTTGACCATTTTTGACATTTTCCCAAATTTACCGATCTTTTCCAAAACTTTCTGCGGGCTTTCAATGCACTATTCCTGGGTTGATTTTAAACATTTTCGACCATTTTTGACATTTTCCCAAATTTACCGATCTTTTCCAAAACTTTCTGCGGGCTTTCAATGCACTATTCCTGGGTTGATTTTAAACATTTTTGACCATTTTTGACATTTTCCCAAATTTACCGATCTTTTCCAAAACTTTCTGCGGGCTTTCAATGCACTATTCCTGGGTTGATTTTAAACATTTTCGACCATTTTTGACATTTTCCCAAATTTACCGATCTTTTCCAAAACTTTCTGCGGGCTTTCAATGCACTATTCCTGGGTTGATTTTAACCAGTTCGACCATTTTTAACATTTTTCCAACTTTTTCCACATGTTCCAATGTACGCACTGGGCCGCTATGGAACCCGCAGAACTCTGCCACACTGTGGACATTTTTTTTTACTGCAATTAGGGTCAAATTGCCGGGTCAAAAGTGTCATTTCTTCGGGTAAATCACCCTCCTGGGCCCGGTTTTAATGTTTAAAAAGGTCAAATATTTGTATTAAATATATAATATTTGTATTTGATCGATGAGTGCTGATTTAAAACCAATTTTAGTGCATTTTGGGCACTTTTGAGAATGGTCGTATGTCGTCGTATTTGGTCGCGCCGACGTTTATGGCTGTCTTTTACCCAGGAAAATCACCTCCAGTGCCCGATATTCATGTCTGCACTTTGCCTGGGTTGACCCCAACCCAACCCCTAACTCTAACCCAAACCCAAACCCAAACCCATCTGTGGAGCCCTGTACGCCGCCTAGAGCTAAATAACGTTTTAAAAATTAAAAAAAAAAAAAAAAAATTTCTACCCCTGGTAGACCCAAAAAAAATTTCTAGCGCTGGTAGACCCAGAAAAAATTTCTGCGGGCTTTCAATGCACTATTCCTGGGTTGATTTTAAACATTTTCGACCATTTTTGACATTTTCCCAAATTTACCGATCTTTTCCAAAACTTTCTGCGGGCTTTCAATGCACTATTCCTGGGTTGATTTTAAACATTTTCGACCATTTTTGACATTTTCCCAAATTTACCGATCTTTTCCAAAACTTTCTGCGGGCTTTCAATGCACTATTCCTGGGTTGATTTTAAACATTTTTGACCATTTTTGACATTTTCCCAAATTTACCGATCTTTTCCAAAACTTTCTGCGGGCTTTCAATGCACTATTCCTGGGTTGATTTTAAACATTTTCGACCATTTTTGACATTTTCCCAAATTTACCGATCTTTTCCAAAACTTTCTGCGGGCTTTCAATGCACTATTCCTGGGTTGATTTTAAACATTTTCGACCATTTTTGACATTTTCCCAAATTTACCGATCTTTTCCAAAACTTTCTGCGGGCTTTCAATGCACTATTCCTGGGTTGATTTTAAACATTTTTGACCATTTTTGACATTTTCCCAAATTTACCGATCTTTTCCAAAACTTTCTGCGGGCTTTCAATGCACTATTCCTGGGTTGATTTTAAACATTTTCGACCATTTTTGACATTTTCCCAAATTTACCGATCTTTTCCAAAACTTTCTGCGGGCTTTCAATGCACTATTCCTGGGTTGATTTTAAACATTTTTGACCATTTTTGACATTTTCCCAAATTTACCGATCTTTTCCAAAACTTTCTGCGGGCTTTCAATGCACTATTCCTGGGTTGATTTTAAACATTTTCGACCATTTTTGACATTTTCCCAAATTTACCGATCTTTTCCAAAACTTTCTGCGGGCTTTCAATGCACTATTCCTGGGTTGATTTTAAACATTTTCGACCATTTTTGACATTTTCCCAAATTTACCGATCTTTTCCAAAACTTTCTGCGGGCTTTCAATGCACTATTTCTGGGTTGATTTTAACCATTTTCGACCATTTTTAACATTTTTCCAACTTTTTCCACATGTTCCAATGTACGCACTGGGCCGCTATGGAACCCGCAGAACTCTGCCACACTGTGGACATTTTTTTTTACTGCAATTAGGGTCAAATTGCCGGGTCAAAAGTGTCATTTCTTCGGGTAAATCACCCTCCTGGGCCCGGTTTTAATGTTTAAAAAGGTCAAATATTTGTATTAAATATATAATATTTGTATTTGATCGATGAGTGCTGATTTAAAACCAATTTTAGTGCATTTTGGGCACTTTTGAGAATAAAAAAAAAAAAAAAAAAATTCTACCCCTGGTAGACCCAAAAAAAATTTCTAGCGCTGGTAGACCCAGAAAAAATCTCTGCGGTCTTTCGATGCACTATTCCTGGGTTAATTTTAAACATTTTCGACCATTTTTGACATTTTCCCAAATTTACCGATCTTTTCCAAAACTTTCTGCGGGCTTTCAATGCACTATTCCTGGGTTGATTTTAAACATTTTTGACCATTTTTGACATTTTCCCAAATTTACCGATCTTTTCCAAAACTTTCTGCGGGCTTTCAATGCACTATTCCTGGGTTGATTTTAAACATTTTCGACCATTTTTGACATTTTCCCAAATTTACCGATCTTTTCCAAAACTTTCTGCGGGCTTTCAATGCACTATTCCTGGGTTGATTTTAAACATTTTTGACCATTTTTGACATTTTCCCAAATTTACCGATCTTTTCCAAAACTTTCTGCGGGCTTTCAATGCACTATTCCTGGGTTGATTTTAAACATTTTCGACCATTTTTGACATTTTCCCAAATATACCGATCTTTTCCAAAACTTTCTGCGGGCTTTCAATGCACTATTCCTGGGTTGATTTTAAACATTTTCGACCATTTTTGACATTTTCCCAAATTTACCGATCTTTTCCAAAACTTTCTGCGGGCTTTCAATGCACTATTTCTGGGTTGATTTTAACCATTTTCGACCATGTTTAACATTTTTCCAACTTTTTCCACATGTTTCAATGTACGCACTGGGCCGCTATGGAACCCGCAGAACTCTGCCACACTGTGGACATTTTTTTTTACTGCAATTAGGGTCAAATTGCCAGGTCAAAAGTGTCATTTCTTCGGGTAAATCACCCTCCTGGGCCCGGTTTTAATGTTTAAAAAGGTCAAATATTTGTATTAAATATATAATATTTGTATTTGATCGATGAGTGCTGATTTAAAACCAATTTTAGTGCATTTTGGGCACTTTTGAGAATGGTCGTATGTCGTCGTATTTGGTCGCGCCGACGTTTATGGCTGTCTTTTACCCAGGAAAATCACCTCCAGTGCCCGATATTCATGTCTGCACTTTGCCTGGGTTGACCCCAACCCAACCCCTAACTCTAACCCAAACCCAAACCCAAACCCATCTGTGGAGCCCTGTACGCCGCCTAGAGCTAAATAACGTTTTAAAAATTAAAAAAAAAAAAAAAAAAAATTCTACCCCTGGTAGACCCAAAAAAAATTTCTAGCGCTGGTAGACCCAGAAAAAATTTCTGCGGTCTTTCGATGCACTATTCCTGGGTTAATTTTAAACATTTTCGACCATTTTTGACATTTTCCCAAATTTACCGATCTTTTCCAAAACTTTCTGCGGGCTTTCAATGCACTATTCCTGGGTTGATTTTAAACATTTTCGACCATTTTTGACATTTTCCCAAATTTACCGATCTTTTCCAAAACTTTCTGCGGGCTTTCAATGCACTATTCCTGGGTTGATTTTAAACATTTTTGACCATTTTTGACATTTTCCCAAATTTACCGATCTTTTCCAAAACTTTCTGCGGGCTTTCAATGCACTATTCCTGGGTTGATTTTAAACATTTTCGACCATTTTTGACATTTTCCCAAATTTACCGATCTTTTCCAAAACTTTCTGCGGGCTTTCAATGCACTATTTCTGGGTTGATTTTAACCATTTTCGACCATTTTTAACATTTTTCCAACTTTTTCCACATGTTCCAATGTACGCACTGGGCCGCTATGGAACCCGCAGAACTCTGCCACACTGTGGACATTTTTTTTTACTGCAATTAGGGTCAAATTGCCGGGTCAAAAGTGTCATTTCTTCGGGTAAATCACCCTCCTGGGCCCGGTTTTAATGTTTAAAAAGGTCAAATATTTGTATTAAATATATAATATTTGTATTTGATCGATGAGTGCTGATTTAAAACCAATTTTAGTGCATTTTGGGCACTTTTGAGAATAAAAAAAAAAAAAAAAAATTCTACCCCTGGTAGACCCAAAAAAAATTTCTAGCGCTGGTAGACCCAGAAAAAATTTCTGCGGTCTTTCGATGCACTATTCCTGGGTTAATTTTAAACATTTTCGACCATTTTTGACATTTTCCCAAATTTACCGATCTTTTCCAAAACTTTCTGCGGGCTTTCAATGCACTATTCCTGGGTTGATTTTAAACATTTTTGACCATTTTTGACATTTTCCCAAATTTACCGATCTTTTCCAAAACTTTCTGCGGGCTTTCAATGCACTATTCCTGGGTTGATTTTAAACATTTTCGACCATTTTTAACATTTTTCCAACTTTTTCCACATGTTCCAATGTACGCACTGGGCCGCTATGGAACCCGCAGAACTCTGCCACACTGTGGACATTTTTTTTTTACTGCAATTAGGGTCAAATTGCCAGGTCAAAAGTGTCATTTCTTCGGGTAAATCACCCTCCTGGGCCCGGTTTTAATGTTTAAAAAGGTCAAATATTTGTATTAAATATATAATATTTGTATTTGATCGATGAGTGCTGATTTAAAACCAATTTTAGTGCATTTTGGGCACTTTTGAGAATGGTCGTATGTCGTCGTATTTGGTCGCGCCGACGTTTATGGCTGTCTTTTACCCAGGAAAATCACCTCCAGTGCCCGATATTCATGTCTGCACTTTGCCTGGGTTGACCCCAACCCAACCCCTAACTCTAACCCAAACCCAAACCCAAACCCATCTGTGGAGCCCTGTACGCCGCCTAGAGCTAAATAACGTTTTAAAAATTAAAAAAAAAAAAAAAAAAATTTCTACCCCTGGTAGACCCAAAAAAAATTTCTAGCGCTGGTAGACCCAGAAAAAAATTCTGCGGGCTTTCAATGCACTATTCCTGGGTTGATTTTAAACATTTTCGACCATTTTTGACATTTTCCCAAATTTACCGATCTTTTCCAAAACTTTCTGCGGGCTTTCAATGCACTATTCCTGGGTTGATTTTAAACATTTTCGACCATTTTTGACATTTTCCCAAATTTACCGATCTTTTCCAAAACTTTCTGCGGGCTTTCAATGCACTATTCCTGGGTTGATTTTAAACATTTTTGACCATTTTTGACATTTTCCCAAATTTACCGATCTTTTCCAAAACTTTCTGCGGGCTTTCAATGCACTATTCCTGGGTTGATTTTAAACATTTTCGACCATTTTTGACATTTTCCCAAATTTACCGATCTTTTCCAAAACTTTCTGCGGGCTTTCAATGCACTATTCCTGGGTTGATTTTAAACATTTTCGACCATTTTTGACATTTTCCCAAATTTACCGATCTTTTCCAAAACTTTCTGCGGGCTTTCAATGCACTATTTCTGGGTTGATTTTAACCATTTTCGACCATTTTTAACATTTTTCCAACTTTTTCCACATGTTCCAATGTACGCACTGGGCCGCTATGGAACCCGCAGAACTCTGCCACACTGTGGACATTTTTTTTTACTGCAATTAGGGTCAAATTGCCGGGTCAAAAGTGTCATTTCTTCGGGTAAATCACCCTCCTGGGCCCGGTTTTAATGTTTAAAAAGGTCAAATATTTGTATTAAATATATAATATTTGTATTTGATCGATGAGTGCTGATTTAAAACCAATTTTAGTGCATTTTGGGCACTTTTGAGAATGGTCGTATGTCGTCGTATTTGGTCGCGCCGACGTTTATGGCTGTCTTTTACCCAGGAAAATCACCTCCAGTGCCCGATATTCATGTCTGCACTTTGCCTGGGTTGACCCCAACCCAACCCCTAACTCTAACCCAAACCCAAACACATCTGTGGAGCCCTGTACGCCGCCTAGAGCTAAATAACGTTTTAAAAATTAAAAAAAAAAAAAAAAAATTCTACCCCTGGTAGACCCAAAAAAAATTTCTAGCGCTGGTAGACCCAGAAAAAATTTCTGCGGTCTTTCGATGCACTATTCCTGGGTTAATTTTAAACATTTTCGACCATTTTTGACATTTTCCCAAATTTACCGATCTTTTCCAAAACTTTCTGCGGGCTTTCAATGCACTATTCCTGGGTTGATTTTAAACATTTTCGACCATTTTTGACATTTTCCCAAATTTACCGATCTTTTCCAAAACTTTCTGCGGGCTTTCAATGCACTATTCCTGGGTTGATTTTAAACATTTTTGACCATTTTTGACATTTTCCCAAATTTACCGATCTTTTCCAAAACTTTCTGCGGGCTTTCAATGCACTATTCCTGGGTTGATTTTAAACATTTTCGACCATTTTTGACATTTTCCCAAATTTACCGATCTTTTCCAAAACTTTCTGCGGGCTTTCAATGCACTATTCCTGGGTTGATTTTAAACATTTTCGACCATTTTTGACATTTTCCCAAATTTACCGATCTTTTCCAAAACTTTCTGCGGGCTTTCAATGCACTATTTCTGGGTTGATTTTAACCATTTTCGACCATTTTTAACATTTTTCCAACTTTTTCCACATGTTCCAATGTACGCACTGGGCCGCTATGGAACCCGCAGAACTCTGCCACACTGTGGACATTTTTTTTACTGCAATTAGGGTCAAATTGCCGGGTCAAAAGTGTCATTTCTTCGGGTAAATCACCCTCCTGGGCCCGGTTTTAATGTTTAAAAAGGTCAAATATTTGTATTAAATATATAATATTTGTATTTGATCGATGAGTGCTGATTTAAAACCAATTTTAGTGCATTTTGGGCACTTTTGAGAATAAAAAAAAAAAAAAAAATTCTACCCCTGGTAGACCCAAAAAAAATTTCTAGCGCTGGTAGACCCAGAAAAAATTTCTGCGGTCTTTCGATGCACTATTCCTGGGTTAATTTTAAACATTTTCGACCATTTTTGACATTTTCCCAAATTTACCGATCTTTTCCAAAACTTTCTGCGGGCTTTCAATGCACTATTCCTGGGTTGATTTTAAACATTTTCGACCATTTTTGACATTTTCCCAAATTTACCGATCTTTTCCAAAACTTTCTGCGGGCTTTCAATGCACTATTCCTGGGTTGATTTTAAACATTTTCGACCATTTTTAACATTTTTCCAACTTTTTCCACATGTTCCAATGTACGCACTGGGCCGCTATGGAACCCGCAGAACTCTGCCACACTGTGGACATTTTTTTTTTACTGCAATTAGGGTCAAATTGCCAGGTCAAAAGTGGCATTTCTTCGGGTAAATCACCCTCCTGGGCCCGGTTTTAATGTTTAAAAAGGTCAAATATTTGTATTAAATATATAATATTTGTATTTGATCGATGAGTGCTGATTTAAAACCAATTTTAGTGCATTTTGGGCACTTTTGAGAATGGTCGTATGTCGTCGTATTTGGTCGCGCCGACGTTTATGGCTGTCTTTTACCCAGGAAAATCACCTCCAGTGCCCGATATTCATGTCTGCACTTTGCCTGGGTTGACCCCAACCCAACCCCTAACTCTAACCCAAACCCAAACCCAAACCCATCTGTGGAGCCCTGTACGCCGCCTAGAGCTAAATAACGTTTTAAAAATTAAAAAAAAAAAAAAAAAATTTCTACCCCTGGTAGACCCAAAAAAAAATTCTAGCGCTGGTAGACCCAGAAAAAATTTCTGCGGTCTTTCGATGCACTATTCCTGGGTTAATTTTAAACATTTTCGACCATTTTTGACATTTTCCCAAATTTACCGATCTTTTCCAAAACTTTCTGCGGGCTTTCAATGCACTATTCCTGGGTTGATTTTAAACATTTTCGACCATTTTTGACATTTTCCCAAATTTACCGATCTTTTCCAAAACTTTCTGCGGGCTTTCAATGCACTATTCCTGGGTTGATTTTAAACATTTTTGACCATTTTTGACATTTTCCCAAATTTACCGATCTTTTCCAAAACTTTCTGCGGGCTTTCAATGCACTATTCCTGGGTTGATTTTAAACATTTTCGACCATTTTTGACATTTTCCCAAATTTACCGATCTTTTCCAAAACTTTCTGCGGGCTTTCAATGCACTATTCCTGGGTTGATTTTAAACATTTTCGACCATTTTTGACATTTTCCCAAATTTACCGATCTTTTCCAAAACTTTCTGCGGGCTTTCAATGCACTATTCCTGGGTTGATTTTAAACATTTTCGACCATTTTTGACATTTTCCCAAATTTACCGATCTTTTCCAAAACTTTCTGCGGGCTTTCAATGCACTATTCCTGGGTTGATTTTAAACATTTTCGACCATTTTTGACATTTTCCCAAATTTACCGATCTTTTCCAAAACTTTCTGCGGGCTTTCAATGCACTATTCCTGGGTTGATTTTAAACATTTTCGACCATTTTTGACATTTTCCCAAATTTACCGATCTTTTCCAAAACTTTCTGCGGGCTTTCAATGCACTATTCCTGGGTTGATTTTAAACATTTTCGACCATTTTTGACATTTTCCCAAATTTACCGATCTTTTCCAAAACTTTCTGCGGGCTTTCAATGCACTATTTCTGGGTTGATTTTAACCATTTTCGACCATGTTTAACATTTTTCCAACTTTTTCCACATGTTCCAATGTACGCACTGGGCCGCTATGGAACCCGCAGAACTCTGCCACACTGTGGACATTTTTTTTTACTGCAATTAGGGTCAAATTGCCGGGTCAAAAGTGTCATTTCTTCGGGTAAATCACCCTCCTGGGCCCGGTTTTAATGTTTAAAAAGGTCAAATATTTGTATTAAATATATAATATTTGTATTTGATCGATGAGTGCTGATTTAAAACCAATTTTAGTGCATTTTGGGCACTTTTGAGAATGGTCGTATGTCGTCGTATTTGGTCGCGCCGACGTTTATGGCTGTCTTTTACCCAGGAAAATCACCTCCAGTGCCCGATATTCATGTCTGCACTTTGCCTGGGTTGACCCCAACCCAACCCCTAACTCTAACCCAAACCCAAACCCAAACCCATCTGTGGAGCCCTGTACGCCGCCTAGAGCTAAATAACGTTTTAAAAATTAAAAAAAAAAAAACAAATTTCTACCCCTGGTAGACCCAAAAAAAATTTCTAGCGCTGGTAGACCCAGAAAAAATTTCTGCGGGCTTTCGATGCACTATTCCTGGGTTGATTTTAAACATTTTCGACCATTTTTGACATTTTCCCAAATTTACCGATCTTTTCCAAAACTTTCTGCGGGCTTTCAATGCACTATTCCTGGGTTGATTTTAAACATTTTCGACCATTTTTGACATTTTCCCAAATTTACCGATCTTTTCCAAAACTTTCTGCGGGCTTTCAATGCACTATTCCTGGGTTGATTTTAAACATTTTCGACCATTTTTGACATTTTCCCAAATTTACCGATCTTTTCCAAAACTTTCTGCGGGCTTTCAATGCACTATTCCTGGGTTGATTTTAAACATTTTTGACCATTTTTGACATTTTCCCAAATTTACCGATCTTTTCCAAAACTTTCTGCGGGCTTTCAATGCACTATTCCTGGGTTGATTTTAAACATTTTTGACCATTTTTGACATTTTCCCAAATTTACCGATCTTTTCCAAAACTTTCTGCGGGCTTTCAATGCACTATTCCTGGGTTGATTTTAAACATTTTCGACCATTTTTGACATTTTCCCAAATTTACCGATCTTTTCCAAAACTTTCTGCGGGCTTTCAATGCACTATTCCTGGGTTGATTTTAAACATTTTCGACCATTTTTGACATTTTCCCAAATTTACCGATCTTTTCCAAAACTTTCTGCGGGCTTTCAATGCACTATTCCTGGGTTGATTTTAAACATTTTCGACCATTTTTGACATTTTCCCAAATTTACCGATCTTTTCCAAAACTTTCTGCGGGCTTTCAATGCACTATTTCTGGGTTGATTTTAACCATTTTCGACCATGTTTAACATTTTTCCAACTTTTTCCACATGTTCCAATGTACGCACTGGGCCGCTATGGAACCCGCAGAACTCTGCCACACTGTGGACATTTTTTTTTACTGCAATTAGGGTCAAATTGCCGGGTCAAAAGTGTCATTTCTTCGGGTAAATCACCCTCCTGGGCCCGGTTTTAATGTTTAAAAAGGTCAAATATTTGTATTAAATATATAATATTTGTATTTGATCGATGAGTGCTGATTTAAAACCAATTTTAGTGCATTTTGGGCACTTTTGAGAATAAAAAAAAAAAAAAAAAAATTCTACCCCTGGTAGACCCAAAAAAAATTTCTAGCGCTGGTAGACCCAGAAAAAATTTCTGCGGTCTTTCGATGCACTATTCCTGGGTTAATTTTAAACATTTTCGACCATTTTTGACATTTTCCCAAATTTACCGATCTTTTCCAAAACTTTCTGCGGGCTTTCAATGCACTATTCCTGGGTTGATTTTAAACATTTTTGACCATTTTTGACATTTTCCCAAATTTACCGATCTTTTCCAAAACTTTCTGCGGGCTTTCAATGCACTATTCCTGGGTTGATTTTAAACATTTTCGACCATTTTTGACATTTTCCCAAATTTACCGATCTTTTCCAAAACTTTCTGCGGGCTTTCAATGCACTATTCCTGGGTTGATTTTAAACATTTTTGACCATTTTTGACATTTTCCCAAATTTACCGATCTTTTCCAAAACTTTCTGCGGGCTTTCAATGCACTATTCCTGGGTTGATTTTAAACATTTTCGACCATTTTTGACATTTTCCCAAATATACCGATCTTTTCCAAAACTTTCTGCGGGCTTTCAATGCACTATTCCTGGGTTGATTTTAAACATTTTCGACCATTTTTGACATTTTCCCAAATTTACCGATCTTTTCCAAAACTTTCTGCGGGCTTTCAATGCACTATTCCTGGGTTGATTTTAAACATTTTCGACCATTTTTGACATTTTCCCAAATTTACCGATCTTTTCCAAAACTTTCTGCGGGCTTTCAATGCACTATTCCTGGGTTGATTTTAAACATTTTCGACCATTTTTGACATTTTCCCAAATTTACCGATCTTTTCCAAAACTTTCTGCGGGCTTTCAATGCACTATTCCTGGGTTGATTTTAAACATTTTTGACCATTTTTGACATTTTCCCAAATTTACCGATCTTTTCCAAAACTTTCTGCGGGCTTTCAATGCACTATTCCTGGGTTGATTTTAAACATTTTTGACCATTTTTGACATTTTCCCAAATTTACCGATCTTTTCCAAAACTTTCTGCGGGCTTTCAATGCACTATTCCTGGGTTGATTTTAAACATTTTCGACCATTTTTGACATTTTCCCAAATATACCGATCTTTTCCAAAACTTTCTGCGGGCTTTCAATGCACTATTCCTGGGTTGATTTTAAACATTTTCGACCATTTTTGACATTTTCCCAAATTTACCGATCTTTTCCAAAACTTTCTGCGGGCTTTCAATGCACTATTCCTGGGTTGATTTTAAACATTTTCGACCATTTTTGACATTTTCCCAAATTTACCGATCTTTTCCAAAACTTTCTGCGGGCTTTCAATGCACTATTCCTGGGTTGATTTTAAACATTTTTGACCATTTTTGACATTTTCCCAAATTTACCGATCTTTTCCAAAACTTTCTGCGGGCTTTCAATGCACTATTCCTGGGTTGATTTTAAACATTTTCGACCATTTTTGACATTTTCCCAAATTTACCGATCTTTTCCAAAACTTTCTGCGGGCTTTCAATGCACTATTCCTGGGTTGATTTTAAACATTTTCGACCATTTTTGACATTTTCCCAAATTTACCGATCTTTTCCAAAACTTTCTGCGGGCTTTCAATGCACTATTTCTGGGTTGATTTTAACCATTTTCGACCATTTTTAACATTTTTCCAACTTTTTCCACATGTTCCAATGTACGCACTGGGCCGCTATGGAACCCGCAGAACTCTGCCACACTGTGGACATTTTTTTTTACTGCAATTAGGGTCAAATTGCCGGGTCAAAAGTGTCATTTCTTCGGGTAAATCACCCTCCTGGGCCCGGTTTTAATGTTTAAAAAGGTCAAATATTTGTATTAAATATATAATATTTGTATTTGATCGATGAGTGCTGATTTAAAACCAATTTTAGTGCATTTTGGGCACTTTTGAGAATAAAAAAAAAAAAAAAAAAATTCTACCCCTGGTAGACCCAAAAAAAATTTCTAGCGCTGGTAGACCCAGAAAAAATTTCTGCGGTCTTTCGATGCACTATTCCTGGGTTAATTTTAAACATTTTCGACCATTTTTGACATTTTCCCAAATTTACCGATCTTTTCCAAAACTTTCTGCGGGCTTTCAATGCACTATTCCTGGGTTGATTTTAAACATTTTTGACCATTTTTGACATTTTCCCAAATTTACCGATCTTTTCCAAAACTTTCTGCGGGCTTTCAATGCACTATTCCTGGGTTGATTTTAAACATTTTTGACCATTTTTGACATTTTCCCAAATTTACCGATCTTTTCCAAAACTTTCTGCGGGCTTTCAATGCACTATTCCTGGGTTGATTTTAAACATTTTTGACCATTTTTGACATTTTCCCAAATTTACCGATCTTTTCCAAAACTTTCTGCGGGCTTTCAATGCACTATTCCTGGGTTGATTTTAAACATTTTCGACCATTTTTGACATTTTCCCAAATATACCGATCTTTTCCAAAACTTTCTGCGGGCTTTCAATGCACTATTCCTGGGTTGATTTTAAACATTTTTGACCATTTTTGACATTTTCCCAAATTTACCGATCTTTTCCAAAACTTTCTGCGGGCTTTCAATGCACTATTCCTGGGTTGATTTTAAACATTTTCGACCATTTTTGACATTTTCCCAAATTTACCGATCTTTTCCAAAACTTTCTGCGGGCTTTCAATGCACTATTCCTGGGTTGATTTTAAACATTTTCGACCATTTTTGACATTTTCCCAAATTTACCGATATTTTCCAAAACTTTCTGCGGGCTTTCAATGCACTATTCCTGGGTTGATTTTAAACATTTTCGACCATTTTTGACATTTTCCCAAATTTACCGATCTTTTCCAAAACTTTCTGCGGGCTTTCAATGCACTATTCCTGGGTTGATTTTAAACATTTTCGACCATTTTTGACATTTTCCCAAATTTACCGATCTTTTCCAAAACTTTCTGCGGGCTTTCAATGCACTATTCCTGGGTTGATTTTAAACATTTTCGACCATTTTTGACATTTTCCCAAATTTACCGATCTTTTCCAAAACTTTCTGCGGGCTTTCAATGCACTATTCCTGGGTTGATTTTAAACATTTTCGACCATTTTTGACATTTTCCCAAATTTACCGATCTTTTCCAAAACTTTCTGCGGGCTTTCAATGCACTATTCCTGGGTTGATTTTAAACATTTTCGACCATTTTTGACATTTTCCCAAATTTACCGATCTTTTCCAAAACTTTCTGCGGGCTTTCAATGCACTATTCCTGGGTTGATTTTAAACATTTTCGACCATTTTTGACATTTTCCCAAATTTACCGATCTTTTCCAAAACTTTCTGCGGGCTTTCAATGCACTATTCCTGGGTTGATTTTAAACATTTTCGACCATTTTTGACATTTTCCCAAATTTACCGATCTTTTCCAAAACTTTCTGCGGGCTTTCAATGCACTATTCCTGGGTTGATTTTAAACATTTTTGACCATTTTTGACATTTTCCCAAATTTACCGATCTTTTCCAAAACTTTCTGCGGGCTTTCAATGCACTATTCCTGGGTTGATTTTAAACATTTTCGACCATTTTTGACATTTTCCCAAATATACCGATCTTTTCCAAAACTTTCTGCGGGCTTTCAATGCACTATTCCTGGGTTGATTTTAAACATTTTTGACCATTTTTGACATTTTCCCAAATTTACCGATCTTTTCCAAAACTTTCTGCGGGCTTTCAATGCACTATTCCTGGGTTGATTTTAAACATTTTCGACCATTTTTGACATTTTCCCAAATTTACCGATCTTTTCCAAAACTTTCTGCGGGCTTTCAATGCACTATTCCTGGGTTGATTTTAAACATTTTCGACCATTTTTGACATTTTCCCAAATTTACCGATATTTTCCAAAACTTTCTGCGGGCTTTCAATGCACTATTCCTGGGTTGATTTTAAACATTTTCGACCATTTTTGACATTTTCCCAAATTTACCGATCTTTTCCAAAACTTTCTGCGGGCTTTCAATGCACTATTCCTGGGTTGATTTTAAACATTTTCGACCATTTTTGACATTTTCCCAAATTTACCGATCTTTTCCAAAACTTTCTGCGGGCTTTCAATGCACTATTCCTGGGTTGATTTTAAACATTTTCGACCATTTTTGACATTTTCCCAAATTTACCGATCTTTTCCAAAACTTTCTGCGGGCTTTCAATGCACTATTTCTGGGTTGATTTTAACCATTTTCGACCATTTTTAACATTTTTCCAACTTTTTCCACATGTTCCAATGTACGCACTGGGCCGCTATGGAACCCGCAGAACTCTGCCACACTGTGGACATTTTTTTTTACTGCAATTAGGGTCAAATTGCCAGGTCAAAAGTGGCATTTCTTCGGGTAAATCACCCTCCTGGGCCCGGTTTTAATGTTTAAAAAGGTCAAATATTTGTATTAAATATATAATATTTGTATTTGATCGATGAGTGCTGATTTAAAACCAATTTTAGTGCATTTTGGGCACTTTTGAGAATGGTCGTATGTCGTCGTATTTGGTCGCGCCGACGTTTATGGCTGTCTTTTACCCAGGAAAATCACCTCCAGTGCCCGATATTCATGTCTGCACTTTGCCTGGGTTGACCCCAACCCAACCCCTAACTCTAACCCAAACCCAAACCCAAACCCATCTGTGGAGCCCTGTACGCCGCCTAGAGCTAAATAACGTTTTAAAAATTAAAAAAAAAAAAAAAAAAAATTCTACCCCTGGTAGACCCAAAAAAAATTTCTAGCGCTGGTAGACCCAGAAAAAATTTCTGCGGTCTTTCGATGCACTATTCCTGGGTTAATTTTAAACATTTTCGACCATTTTTGACATTTTCCCAAATTTACCGATCTTTTCCAAAACTTTCTGCGGGCTTTCAATGCACTATTCCTGGGTTGATTTTAAACATTTTCGACCATTTTTGACATTTTCCCAAATTTACCGATCTTTTCCAAAACTTTCTGCGGGCTTTCAATGCACTATTCCTGGGTTGATTTTAAACATTTTCGACCATTTTTGACATTTTCCCAAATTTACCGATCTTTTCCAAAACTTTCTGCGGGCTTTCAATGCACTATTCCTGGGTTGATTTTAAACATTTTTGACCATTTTTGACATTTTCCCAAATTTACCGATCTTTTCCAAAACTTTCTGCGGGCTTTCAATGCACTATTCCTGGGTTGATTTTAAACATTTTCGACCATTTTTGACATTTTCCCAAATTTACCGATCTTTTCCAAAACTTTCTGCGGGCTTTCAATGCACTATTCCTGGGTTGATTTTAAACATTTTTGACCATTTTTGACATTTTCCCAAATTTACCGATCTTTTCCAAAACTTTCTGCGGGCTTTCAATGCACTATTCCTGGGTTGATTTTAAACATTTTCGACCATTTTTGACATTTTCCCAAATATACCGATCTTTTCCAAAACTTTCTGCGGGCTTTCAATGCACTATTCCTGGGTTGATTTTAAACATTTTTGACCATTTTTGACATTTTCCCAAATTTACCGATCTTTTCCAAAACTTTCTGCGGGCTTTCAATGCACTATTCCTGGGTTGATTTTAAACATTTTCGACCATTTTTGACATTTTCCCAAATTTACCGATCTTTTCCAAAACTTTCTGCGGGCTTTCAATGCACTATTCCTGGGTTGATTTTAAACATTTTCGACCATTTTTGACATTTTCCCAAATTTACCGATATTTTCCAAAACTTTCTGCGGGCTTTCAATGCACTATTCCTGGGTTGATTTTAAACATTTTCGACCATTTTTGACATTTTCCCAAATTTACCGATCTTTTCCAAAACTTTCTGCGGGCTTTCAATGCACTATTCCTGGGTTGATTTTAAACATTTTCGACCATTTTTGACATTTTCCCAAATTTACCGATCTTTTCCAAAACTTTCTGCGGGCTTTCAATGCACTATTCCTGGGTTGATTTTAAACATTTTCGACCATTTTTGACATTTTCCCAAATTTACCGATCTTTTCCAAAACTTTCTGCGGGCTTTCAATGCACTATTTCTGGGTTGATTTTAACCATTTTCGACCATTTTTAACATTTTTCCAACTTTTTCCACATGTTCCAATGTACGCACTGGGCCGCTATGGAACCCGCAGAACTCTGCCACACTGTGGACATTTTTTTTTACTGCAATTAGGGTCAAATTGCCAGGTCAAAAGTGGCATTTCTTCGGGTAAATCACCCTCCTGGGCCCGGTTTTAATGTTTAAAAAGGTCAAATATTTGTATTAAATATATAATATTTGTATTTGATCGATGAGTGCTGATTTAAAACCAATTTTAGTGCATTTTGGGCACTTTTGAGAATGGTCGTATGTCGTCGTATTTGGTCGCGCCGACGTTTATGGCTGTCTTTTACCCAGGAAAATCACCTCCAGTGCCCGATATTCATGTCTGCACTTTGCCTGGGTTGACCCCAACCCAACCCCTAACTCTAACCCAAACCCAAACCCAAACCCATCTGTGGAGCCCTGTACGCCGCCTAGAGCTAAATAACGTTTTAAAAATTAAAAAAAAAAAAAAAAAAAATTCTACCCCTGGTAGACCCAAAAAAAATTTCTAGCGCTGGTAGACCCAGAAAAAATTTCTGCGGTCTTTCGATGCACTATTCCTGGGTTAATTTTAAACATTTTCGACCATTTTTGACATTTTCCCAAATTTACCGATCTTTTCCAAAACTTTCTGCGGGCTTTCAATGCACTATTCCTGGGTTGATTTTAAACATTTTCGACCATTTTTGACATTTTCCCAAATTTACCGATCTTTTCCAAAACTTTCTGCGGGCTTTCAATGCACTATTCCTGGGTTGATTTTAAACATTTTCGACCATTTTTGACATTTTCCCAAATTTACCCATCTTTTCCAAAACTTTCTGCGGGCTTTCAATGCACTATTCCTGGGTTGATTTTAAACATTTTTGACCATTTTTGACATTTTCCCAAATTTACCGATCTTTTCCAAAACTTTCTGCGGGCTTTCAATGCACTATTCCTGGGTTGATTTTAAACATTTTCGACCATTTTTGACATTTTCCCAAATTTACCGATCTTTTCCAAAACTTTCTGCGGGCTTTCAATGCACTATTTCTGGGTTGATTTTAACCATTTTCGACCATGTTTAACATTTTTCCAACTTTTTCCACATGTTCCAATGTACGCACTGGGCCGCTATGGAACCCGCAGAACTCTGCCACACTGTGGACATTTTTTTTTACTGCAATTAGGGTCAAATTGCCAGGTCAAAAGTGTCATTTCTTCGGGTAAATCACCCTCCTGGGCCCGGTTTTAATGTTTAAAAAGGTCAAATATTTGTATTAAATATATAATATTTGTATTTGATCGATGAGTGCTGATTTAAAACCAATTTTAGTGCATTTTGGGCACTTTTGAGAATGGTCGTATGTCGTCGTATTTGGTCGCGCCGACGTTTATGGCTGTCTTTTACCCAGGAAAATCACCTCCAGTGCCCGATATTCATGTCTGCACTTTGCCTGGGTTGACCCCAACCCAACCCCTAACTCTAACCCAAACCCAAACCCAAACCCATCTGTGGAGCCCTGTACGCCGCCTAGAGCTAAATAACGTTTTAAAAATTAAAAAAAAAAAAAAAAAAAATTCTACCCCTGGTAGACCCAAAAAAAATTTCTAGCGCTGGTAGACCCAGAAAAAATTTCTGCGGTCTTTCGATGCACTATTCCTGGGTTAATTTTAAACATTTTCGACCATTTTTGACATTTTCCCAAATTTACCGATCTTTTCCAAAACTTTCTGCGGGCTTTCAATGCACTATTCCTGGGTTGATTTTAAACATTTTCGACCATTTTTGACATTTTCCCAAATTTACCGATCTTTTCCAAAACTTTCTGCGGGCTTTCAATGCACTATTCCTGGGTTGATTTTAAACATTTTTGACCATTTTTGACATTTTCCCAAATTTACCGATCTTTTCCAAAACTTTCTGCGGGCTTTCAATGCACTATTCCTGGGTTGATTTTAAACATTTTTGACCATTTTTGACATTTTCCCAAATTTACCGATCTTTTCCAAAACTTTCTGCGGGCTTTCAATGCACTATTCCTGGGTTGATTTTAAACATTTTCGACCATTTTTGACATTTTCCCAAATATACCGATCTTTTCCAAAACTTTCTGCGGGCTTTCAATGCACTATTCCTGGGTTGATTTTAAACATTTTCGACCATTTTTGACATTTTCCCAAATTTACCGATCTTTTCCAAAACTTTCTGCGGGCTTTCAATGCACTATTCCTGGGTTGATTTTAAACATTTTCGACCATTTTTGACATTTTCCCAAATTTACCGATCTTTTCCAAAACTTTCTGCGGGCTTTCAATGCACTATTCCTGGGTTGATTTTAAACATTTTCGACCATTTTTGACATTTTCCCAAATTTACCGATCTTTTCCAAAACTTTCTGCGGGCTTTCAATGCACTATTCCTGGGTTGATTTTAAACATTTTTGACCATTTTTGACATTTTCCCAAATTTACCGATCTTTTCCAAAACTTTCTGCGGGCTTTCAATGCACTATTCCTGGGTTGATTTTAAACATTTTCGACCATTTTTGACATTTTCCCAAATTTACCGATCTTTTCCAAAACTTTCTGCGGGCTTTCAATGCACTATTCCTGGGTTGATTTTAAACATTTTCGACCATTTTTGACATTTTCCCAAATTTACCGATCTTTTCCAAAACTTTCTGCGGGCTTTCAATGCACTATTTCTGGGTTGATTTTAACCATTTTCGACCATTTTTAACATTTTTCCAACTTTTTCCACATGTTCCAATGTACGCACTGGGCCGCTATGGAACCCGCAGAACTCTGCCACACTGTGGACATTTTTTTTTACTGCAATTAGGGTCAAATTGCCGGGTCAAAAGTGTCATTTCTTCGGGTAAATCACCCTCCTGGGCCCGGTTTTAATGTTTAAAAAGGTCAAATATTTGTATTAAATATATAATATTTGTATTTGATCGATGAGTGCTGATTTAAAACCAATTTTAGTGCATTTTGGGCACTTTTGAGAATAAAAAAAAAAAAAAAAAATTCTACCCCTGGTAGACCCAAAAAAAATTTCTAGCGCTGGTAGACCCAGAAAAAATTTCTGCGGTCTTTCGATGCACTATTCCTGGGTTAATTTTAAACATTTTCGACCATTTTTGACATTTTCCCAAATTTACCGATCTTTTCCAAAACTTTCTGCGGGCTTTCAATGCACTATTCCTGGGTTGATTTTAAACATTTTCGACCATTTTTGACATTTTCCCAAATTTACCGATCTTTTCCAAAACTTTCTGCGGGCTTTCAATGCACTATTCCTGGGTTGATTTTAAACATTTTCGACCATTTTTAACATTTTTCCAACTTTTTCCACATGTTCCAATGTACGCACTGGGCCGCTATGGAACCCGCAGAACTCTGCCACACTGTGGACATTTTTTTTTTACTGCAATTAGGGTCAAATTGCCAGGTCAAAAGTGTCATTTCTTCGGGTAAATCACCCTCCTGGGCCCGGTTTTAATGTTTAAAAAGGTCAAATATTTGTATTAAATATATAATATTTGTATTTGATCGATGAGTGCTGATTTAAAACCAATTTTAGTGCATTTTGGGCACTTTTGAGAATAAAAAAAAAAAAAAAAAATTCTACCCCTGGTAGACCCAAAAAAAATTTCTAGCGCTGGTAGACCCAGAAAAAATTTCTGCGGTCTTTCGATGCACTATTCCTGGGTTAATTTTAAACATTTTCGACCATTTTTGACATTTTCCCAAATTTACCGATCTTTTCCAAAACTTTCTGCGGGCTTTCAATGCACTATTCCTGGGTTGATTTTAAACATTTTCGACCATTTTTGACATTTTCCCAAATTTACCGATCTTTTCCAAAACTTTCTGCGGGCTTTCAATGCACTATTCCTGGGTTGATTTTAAACATTTTTGACCATTTTTGACATTTTCCCAAATTTACCGATCTTTTCCAAAACTTTCTGCGGGCTTTCAATGCACTATTCCTGGGTTGATTTTAAACATTTTCGACCATTTTTGACATTTTCCCAAATTTACCGATCTTTTCCAAAACTTTCTGCGGGCTTTCAATGCACTATTCCTGGGTTGATTTTAAACATTTTCGACCATTTTTGACATTTTCCCAAATTTACCGATCTTTTCCAAAACTTTCTGCGGGCTTTCAATGCACTATTCCTGGGTTGATTTTAAACATTTTCGACCATTTTTGACATTTTCCCAAATTTACCGATCTTTTCCAAAACTTTCTGCGGGCTTTCAATGCACTATTCCTGGGTTGATTTTAAACATTTTCGACCATTTTTGACATTTTCCCAAATTTACCGATCTTTTCCAAAACTTTCTGCGGGCTTTCAATGCACTATTCCTGGGTTGATTTTAAACATTTTCGACCATTTTTGACATTTTCCCAAATTTACCGATCTTTTCCAAAACTTTCTGCGGGCTTTCAATGCACTATTCCTGGGTTGATTTTAAACATTTTCGACCATTTTTGACATTTTCCCAAATTTACCGATCTTTTCCAAAACTTTCTGCGGGCTTTCAATGCACTATTTCTGGGTTGATTTTAACCATTTTCGACCATTTTTAACATTTTTCCAACTTTTTCCACATGTTCCAATGTACGCACTGGGCCGCTATGGAACCCGCAGAACTCTGCCACACTGTGGACATTTTTTTTTACTGCAATTAGGGTCAAATTGCCAGGTCAAAAGTGTCATTTCTTCGGGTAAATCACCCTCCTGGGCCCGGTTTTAATGTTTAAAAAGGTCAAATATTTGTATTAAATATATAATATTTGTATTTGATCGATGAGTGCTGATTTAAAACCAATTTTAGTGCATTTTGGGCACTTTTGAGAATGGTCGTATGTCGTCGTATTTGGTCGCGCCGACGTTTATGGCTGTCTTTTACCCAGGAAAATCACCTCCAGTGCCCGATATTCATGTCTGCACTTTGCCTGGGTTGACCCCAACCCAACCCCTAACTCTAACCCAAACCCAAACCCAAACCCATCTGTGGAGCCCTGTACGCCGCCTAGAGCTAAATAACGTTTTAAAAATTAAAAAAAAAAAAAAAATTTCTACCCCTGGTAGAACCAAAAAAAATTTCTAGCGCTGGTAGACCCAGAAAAAATTTCTGCGGTCTTTCGATGCACTATTCCTGGGTTAATTTTAAACATTTTCGACCATTTTTGACATTTTCCCAAATTTACCGATCTTTTCCAAAACTTTCTGCGGGCTTTCAATGCACTATTCCTGGGTTGATTTTAAACATTTTCGACCATTTTTGACATTTTCCCAAATTTACCGATCTTTTCCAAAACTTTCTGCGGGCTTTCAATGCACTATTCCTGGGTTGATTTTAAACATTTTTGACCATTTTTGACATTTTCCCAAATTTACCGATCTTTTCCAAAACTTTCTGCGGGCTTTCAATGCACTATTCCTGGGTTGATTTTAAACATTTTCGACCATTTTTGACATTTTCCCAAATTTACCGATCTTTTCCAAAACTTTCTGCGGGCTTTCGGTGCACTATTCCTGGGTTGATTTTAAACATTTTCGACCATTTTTGACATTTTCCCAAATTTACCGATCTTTTTCCAAAACTTTCTGCGGGCTTTCGATGCACTATTATCGACAGATACCAGGTTTCATCGTCGAGCTCCGTATATTTTTCGAGTTTCAGCACTTTTAAAATCGGCGGGGGTTCGCCCCGAGTCGATCCGAGAATAGTGCACCGTGAGCGGATTGGGTCGGCTGATGCCCCGCTGAATTTCTGAGCTCCAGAAATTTTTCTAAGTCCCTCCACACTTAGAAAAAAAACGCTTAAATTTAAGCGGATTTTTTCTAAGTCCCTCCACACTTAGAAAAAAAACGCTTAAATTTAAGCGGATTTTTTCTAAGTCCCTCCACACTTAGAAAAAAAACGCTTAAATTTAAGCGGATTTTTTCTAAGTCCCTCCACACTTAGAAAAAAAACGCTTAAATTTAAATTTACCGATCTTTTCCAAAACTTTCTGCGGGCTTTCGGTGCACTATTCCTGGGTTGATTTTAAACATTTTCGACCATTTTTGACATTTTCCCAAATATACCGATCTTTTCCAAAACTTTCTGCGGGCTTTCAATGCACTATTCCTGGGTTGATTTTAAACATTTTCGACCATTTTTGACATTTTCCCAAATTTACCGATCTTTTCCAAAACTTTCTGCGGGCTTTCAATGCACTATTCCTGGGTTGATTTTAAACATTTTCGACCATTTTTGACATTTTCCCAAATTTACCGATCTTTTCCAAAACTTTCTGCGGGCTTTCAATGCACTATTCCTGGGTTGATTTTAAACATTTTCGACCATTTTTGACATTTTCCCAAATTTACCGATCTTTTCCAAAACTTTCTGCGGGCTTTCAATGCACTATTCCTGGGTTGATTTTAAACATTTTTGACCATTTTTGACATTTTCCCAAATTTACCGATCTTTTCCAAAACTTTCTGCGGGCTTTCAATGCACTATTCCTGGGTTGATTTTAAACATTTTCGACCATTTTTGACATTTTCCCAAATTTACCGATCTTTTCCAAAACTTTCTGCGGGCTTTCAATGCACTATTCCTGGGTTGATTTTAAACATTTTTGACCATTTTTGACATTTTCCCAAATTTACCGATCTTTTCCAAAACTTTCTGCGGGCTTTCAATGCACTATTCCTGGGTTGATTTTAAACATTTTCGACCATTTTTGACATTTTCCCAAATATACCGATCTTTTCCAAAACTTTCTGCGGGCTTTCAATGCACTATTCCTGGGTTGATTTTAAACATTTTTGACCATTTTTGACATTTTCCCAAATTTACCGATCTTTTCCAAAACTTTCTGCGGGCTTTCAATGCACTATTCCTGGGTTGATTTTAAACATTTTCGACCATTTTTGACATTTTCCCAAATTTACCGATCTTTTCCAAAACTTTCTGCGGGCTTTCAATGCACTATTCCTGGGTTGATTTTAAACATTTTCGACCATTTTTGACATTTTCCCAAATTTACCGATATTTTCCAAAACTTTCTGCGGGCTTTCAATGCACTATTCCTGGGTTGATTTTAAACATTTTCGACCATTTTTGACATTTTCCCAAATTTACCGATCTTTTCCAAAACTTTCTGCGGGCTTTCAATGCACTATTCCTGGGTTGATTTTAAACATTTTCGACCATTTTTGACATTTTCCCAAATTTACCGATCTTTTCCAAAACTTTCTGCGGGCTTTCAATGCACTATTCCTGGGTTGATTTTAAACATTTTCGACCATTTTTGACATTTTCCCAAATTTACCGATCTTTTCCAAAACTTTCTGCGGGCTTTCAATGCACTATTTCTGGGTTGATTTTAACCATTTTCGACCATTTTTAACATTTTTCCAACTTTTTCCACATGTTCCAATGTACGCACTGGGCCGCTATGGAACCCGCAGAACTCTGCCACACTGTGGACATTTTTTTTTACTGCAATTAGGGTCAAATTGCCAGGTCAAAAGTGTCATTTCTTCGGGTAAATCACCCTCCTGGGCCCGGTTTTAATGTTTAAAAAGGTCAAATATTTGTATTAAATATATAATATTTGTATTTGATCGATGAGTGCTGATTTAAAACCAATTTTAGTGCATTTTGGGCACTTTTGAGAATGGTCGTATGTCGTCGTATTTGGTCGCGCCGACGTTTATGGCTGTCTTTTACCCAGGAAAATCACCTCCAGTGCCCGATATTGATGTCTGCACTTTGCCTGGGTTGACCCCAACCCAACCCCTAACTCTAACCCAAACCCAAACCCAAACCCATCTGTGGAGCCCTGTACGCCGCCTAGAGCTAAATAACGTTTTAAAAATTAAAAAAAAAAAAAATAAATTTCTACCCCTGGTAGACCCAAAAAAAAATTCTAGCGCTGGTAGACCCAGAAAAAATTTCTGCGGTCTTTCGATGCACTATTCCTGGGTTAATTTTAAACATTTTCGACCATTTTTGACATTTTCCCAAATTTACCGATCTTTTCCAAAACTTTCTGCGGGCTTTCAATGCACTATTCCTGGGTTGATTTTAAACATTTTCGACCATTTTTGACATTTTCCCAAATTTACCGATCTTTTCCAAAACTTTCTGCGGGCTTTCAATGCACTATTCCTGGGTTGATTTTAAACATTTTTGACCATTTTTGACATTTTCCCAAATTTACCGATCTTTTCCAAAACTTTCTGCGGGCTTTCAATGCACTATTCCTGGGTTGATTTTAAACATTTTCGACCATTTTTGACATTTTCCCAAATTTACCGATCTTTTCCAAAACTTTCTGCGGGCTTTCAATGCACTATTCCTGGGTTGATTTTAAACATTTTCGACCATTTTTGACATTTTCCCAAATTTACCGATCTTTTCCAAAACTTTCTGCGGGCTTTCAATGCACTATTCCTGGGTTGATTTTAAACATTTTCGACCATTTTTGACATTTTCCCAAATTTACCGATCTTTTCCAAAACTTTCTGCGGGCTTTCAATGCACTATTCCTGGGTTGATTTTAAACATTTTCGACCATTTTTGACATTTTCCCAAATTTACCGATCTTTTCCAAAACTTTCTGCGGGCTTTCAATGCACTATTCCTGGGTTGATTTTAAACATTTTCGACCATTTTTGACATTTTCCCAAATTTACCGATCTTTTCCAAAACTTTCTGCGGGCTTTCAATGCACTATTCCTGGGTTGATTTTAAACATTTTCGACCATTTTTGACATTTTCCCAAATTTACCGATCTTTTCCAAAACTTTCTGCGGGCTTTCAATGCACTATTTCTGGGTTGATTTTAACCATTTTCGACCATTTTTAACATTTTTCCAACTTTTTCCACATGTTCCAATGTACGCACTGGGCCGCTATGGAACCCGCAGAACTCTGCCACACTGTGGACATTTTTTTTTACTGCAATTAGGGTCAAATTGCCAGGTCAAAAGTGTCATTTCTTCGGGTAAATCACCCTCCTGGGCCCGGTTTTAATGTTTAAAAAGGTCAAATATTTGTATTAAATATATAATATTTGTATTTGATCGATGAGTGCTGATTTAAAACCAATTTTAGTGCATTTTGGGCACTTTTGAGAATGGTCGTATGTCGTCGTATTTGGTCGCGCCGACGTTTATGGCTGTCTTTTACCCAGGAAAATCACCTCCAGTGCCCGATATTCATGTCTGCACTTTGCCTGGGTTGACCCCAACCCAACCCCTAACTCTAACCCAAACCCAAACCCAAACCCATCTGTGGAGCCCTGTACGCCGCCTAGAGCTAAATAACGTTTTAAAAATTAAAAAAAAAAAAAAAAATTCTACCCCTGGTAGAACCAAAAAAAATTTCTAGCGCTGGTAGACCCAGAAAAAATTTCTGCGGTCTTTCGATGCACTATTCCTGGGTTAATTTTAAACATTTTCGACCATTTTTGACATTTTCCCAAATTTACCGATCTTTTCCAAAACTTTCTGCGGGCTTTCAATGCACTATTCCTGGGTTGATTTTAAACATTTTCGACCATTTTTGACATTTTCCCAAATTTACCGATCTTTTCCAAAACTTTCTGCGGGCTTTCAATGCACTATTCCTGGGTTGATTTTAAACATTTTTGACCATTTTTGACATTTTCCCAAATTTACCGATCTTTTCCAAAACTTTCTGCGGGCTTTCAATGCACTATTCCTGGGTTGATTTTAAACATTTTCGACCATTTTTGACATTTTCCCAAATTTACCGATCTTTTCCAAAACTTTCTGCGGGCTTTCGGTGCACTATTCCTGGGTTGATTTTAAACATTTTCGACCATTTTTGACATTTTCCCAAATTTACCGATCTTTTTCCAAAACTTTCTGCGGGCTTTCGATGCACTATTATCGACAGATACCAGGTTTCATCGTCGAGCTCCGTATATTTTTCGAGTTTCAGCACTTTTAAAATCGGCGGGGGTTCGCCCCGAGTCGATCCGAGAATAGTGCACCGTGAGCGGATTGGGTCGGCTGATGCCCCGCTGAATTTCTGAGCTCCAGAAATTTTTCTAAGTCCCTCCACACTTAGAAAAAAAACGCTTAAATTTAAGCGGATTTTTTCTAAGTCCCTCCACACTTAGAAAAAAAACGCTTAAATTTAAGCGGATTTTTTCTAAGTCCCTCCACACTTAGAAAAAAAACGCTTAAATTTAAGCGGATTTTTTCTAAGTCCCTCCACACTTAGAAAAAAAACGCTTAAATTTAAATTTACCGATCTTTTCCAAAACTTTCTGCGGGCTTTCGGTGCACTATTCCTGGGTTGATTTTAAACATTTTCGACCATTTTTGACATTTTCCCAAATATACCGATCTTTTCCAAAACTTTCTGCGGGCTTTCAATGCACTATTCCTGGGTTGATTTTAAACATTTTCGACCATTTTTGACATTTTCCCAAATTTACCGATCTTTTCCAAAACTTTCTGCGGGCTTTCAATGCACTATTCCTGGGTTGATTTTAAACATTTTCGACCATTTTTGACATTTTCCCAAATTTACCGATCTTTTCCAAAACTTTCTGCGGGCTTTCAATGCACTATTCCTGGGTTGATTTTAAACATTTTCGACCATTTTTGACATTTTCCCAAATTTACCGATCTTTTCCAAAACTTTCTGCGGGCTTTCAATGCACTATTCCTGGGTTGATTTTAAACATTTTTGACCATTTTTGACATTTTCCCAAATTTACCGATCTTTTCCAAAACTTTCTGCGGGCTTTCAATGCACTATTCCTGGGTTGATTTTAAACATTTTCGACCATTTTTGACATTTTCCCAAATTTACCGATCTTTTCCAAAACTTTCTGCGGGCTTTCAATGCACTATTCCTGGGTTGATTTTAAACATTTTTGACCATTTTTGACATTTTCCCAAATTTACCGATCTTTTCCAAAACTTTCTGCGGGCTTTCAATGCACTATTCCTGGGTTGATTTTAAACATTTTCGACCATTTTTGACATTTTCCCAAATATACCGATCTTTTCCAAAACTTTCTGCGGGCTTTCAATGCACTATTCCTGGGTTGATTTTAAACATTTTTGACCATTTTTGACATTTTCCCAAATTTACCGATCTTTTCCAAAACTTTCTGCGGGCTTTCAATGCACTATTCCTGGGTTGATTTTAAACATTTTCGACCATTTTTGACATTTTCCCAAATTTACCGATCTTTTCCAAAACTTTCTGCGGGCTTTCAATGCACTATTCCTGGGTTGATTTTAAACATTTTTGACCATTTTTGACATTTTCCCAAATTTACCGATCTTTTCCAAAACTTTCTGCGGGCTTTCAATGCACTATTCCTGGGTTGATTTTAAACATTTTCGACCATTTTTGACATTTTCCCAAATTTACCGATCTTTTCCAAAACTTTCTGCGGGCTTTCAATGCACTATTCCTGGGTTGATTTTAAACATTTTTGACCATTTTTGACATTTTCCCAAATTTACCGATCTTTTCCAAAACTTTCTGCGGGCTTTCAATGCACTATTCCTGGGTTGATTTTAAACATTTTCGACCATTTTTGACATTTTCCCAAATTTACCGATCTTTTCCAAAACTTTCTGCGGGCTTTCAATGCACTATTCCTGGGTTGATTTTAAACATTTTCGACCATTTTTGACATTTTCCCAAATTTACCGATCTTTTCCAAAACTTTCTGCGGGCTTTCAATGCACTATTCCTGGGTTGATTTTAAAAATTTTCGACCATTTTTGACATTTTCCCAAATTTACCGATCTTTTCCAAAACTTTCTGCGGGCTTTCAATGCACTATTCCTGGGTTGATTTTAAACATTTTTGACCATTTTTGACATTTTCCCAAATTTACCGATCTTTTCCAAAACTTTCTGCGGGCTTTCAATGCACTATTCCTGGGTTGATTTTAAACATTTTCGACCATTTTTGACATTTTCCCAAATTTACCGATCTTTTCCAAAACTTTCTGCGGGCTTTCAATGCACTATTCCTGGGTTGATTTTAAACATTTTCGACCATTTTTGACATTTTCCCAAATTTACCGATCTTTTCCAAAACTTTCTGCGGGCTTTCAATGCACTATTCCTGGGTTGATTTTAAACATTTTCGACCATTTTTGACATTTTCCCAAATTTACCGATCTTTTCCAAAACTTTCTGCGGGCTTTCAATGCACTATTCCTGGGTTGATTTTAAACATTTTCGACCATTTTTGACATTTTCCCAAATTTACCGATCTTTTCCAAAACTTTCTGCGGGCTTTCAATGCACTATTCCTGGGTTGATTTTAAACATTTTCGACCATTTTTGACATTTTCCCAAATTTACCGATCTTTTCCAAAACTTTCTGCGGGCTTTGAATGCACTATTCCTGGGTTGATTTTAAACATTTTTGACCATTTTTGACATTTTCCCAAATTTACCGATCTTTTCCAAAACTTTCTGCGGGCTTTCAATGCACTATTCCTGGGTTGATTTTAAACATTTTCGACCATTTTTGACATTTTCCCAAATTTACCGATCTTTTCCAAAACTTTCTGCGGGCTTTCAATGCACTATTCCTGGGTTGATTTTAAACATTTTTGACCATTTTTGACATTTTCCCAAATTTACCGATCTTTTCCAAAACTTTCTGCGGGCTTTCAATGCACTATTCCTGGGTTGATTTTAAACATTTTCGACCATTTTTGACATTTTCCCAAATTTACCGATCTTTTCCAAAACTTTCTGCGGGCTTTCAATGCACTATTCCTGGGTTGATTTTAAACATTTTCGACCATTTTTGACATTTTCCCAAATTTACCGATCTTTTCCAAAACTTTCTGCGGGCTTTCAATGCACTATTCCTGGGTTGATTTTAAACATTTTCGACCATTTTTGACATTTTCCCAAATTTACCGATCTTTTCCAAAACTTTCTGCGGGCTTTCGGTGCACTATTCCTGGGTTGATTTTAAACATTTTCGACCATTTTTGACATTTTCCCAAATTTACCGATCTTTTTCCAAAACTTTCTGCGGGCTTTCGATGCACTATTATCGACAGATACCAGGTTTCATCGTCGAGCTCCGTATATTTTTCGAGTTTCAGCACTTTTAAAATCGGCGGGGGTTCGCCCCGAGTCGATCCGAGAATAGTGCACCGTGAGCGGATTGGGTCGGCTGATGCCCCGCTGAATTTCTGAGCTCCAGAAATTTTTCTAAGTCCCTCCACACTTAGAAAAAAAACGCTTAAATTTAAGCGGATTTTTTCTAAGTCCCTCCACACTTAGAAAAAAAACGCTTAAATTTAAGCGGATTTTTTCTAAGTCCCTCCACACTTAGAAAAAAAACGCTTAAATTTAAGCGGATTTTTTCTAAGTCCCTCCACACTTAGAAAAAAAAACGCTTAAATTTAAGCGGATTTTTTCTAAGTCCCTCCACACTTAGAAAAAAAACGCTTAAATTTAAGCGGATTTTTTCTAAGTCCCTCCACACTTAGAAAAAAAACGCTTAAATTTAAGCGGATTTTTTCTAAGTCCCTCCACACTTAGAAAAAAAAACGCTTAAATTTAAATTTACCGATCTTTTCCAAAACTTTCTGCGGGCTTTCGGTGCACTATTCCTGGGTTGATTTTAAACATTTTCGACCATTTTTGACATTTTCCCAAATTTACCGATCTTTTCCAAAATTTTCTGCGGGCTTTCAATGCACTATTCCTGGGTTGATTTTAAACATTTTTGACCATTTTTGACATTTTCCCAAATTTACCGATCTTTTCCAAAACTTTCTGCGGGCTTTCAATGCACTATTCCTGGGTTGATTTTAAACATTTTCGACCATTTTTGACATTTTCCCAAATTTACCGATCTTTTCCAAAACTTTCTGCGGGCTTTCAATGCACTATTCCTGGGTTGATTTTAAACATTTTTGACCATTTTTGACATTTTCCCAAATTTACCGATCTTTTCCAAAACTTTCTGCGGGCTTTCAATGCACTATTCCTGGGTTGATTTTAAACATTTTCGACCATTTTTGACATTTTCCCAAATTTACCGATCTTTTCCAAAACTTTCTGCGGGCTTTCAATGCACTATTCCTGGGTTGATTTTAAACATTTTCGACCATTTTTGACATTTTCCCAAATTTACCGATCTTTTCCAAAACTTTCTGCGGGCTTTCAATGCACTATTTCTGGGTTGATTTTAACCATTTTCGACCATGTTTAACATTTTTCCAACTTTTTCCACATGTTCCAATGTACGCACTGGGCCGCTATGGAACCCGCAGAACTCTGCCACACTGTGGACATTTTTTTTTACTGCAATTAGGGTCAAATTGCCGGGTCAAAAGTGTCATTTCTTCGGGTAAATCACCCTCCTGGGCCCGGTTTTAATGTTTAAAAAGGTCAAATATTTGTATTAAATATATAATATTTGTATTTGATCGATGAGTGCTGATTTAAAACCAATTTTAGTGCATTTTGGGCACTTTTGAGAATGGTCGTATGTCGTCGTATTTGGTCGCGCCGACGTTTATGGCTGTCTTTTACCCAGGAAAATCACCTCCAGTGCCCGATATTCATGTCTGCACTTTGCCTGGGTTGACCCCAACCCAACCCCTAACTCTAACCCAAACCCAAACCCAAACCCATCTGTGGAGCCCTGTACGCCGCCTAGAGCTAAATAACGTTTTAAAAATTAAAAAAAAAAAAAAAAAAATTCTACCCCTGGTAGACCCAAAAAAAATTTCTAGCGCTGGTAGACCCAGAAAAAATTTCTGCGGTCTTTCGATGCACTATTCCTGGGTTAATTTTAAACATTTTCGACCATTTTTGACATTTTCCCAAATTTACCGATCTTTTCCAAAACTTTCTGCGGGCTTTCAATGCACTATTCCTGGGTTGATTTTAAACATTTTCGACCATTTTTGACATTTTCCCAAATTTACCGATCTTTTCCAAAACTTTCTGCGGGCTTTCAATGCACTATTCCTGGGTTGATTTTAAACATTTTTGACCATTTTTGACATTTTCCCAAATTTACCGATCTTTTCCAAAACTTTCTGCGGGCTTTCAATGCACTATTCCTGGGTTGATTTTAAACATTTTCGACCATTTTTGACATTTTCCCAAATTTACCCATCTTTTCCAAAACTTTCTGCGGGCTTTCAATGCACTATTCCTGGGTTGATTTTAAACATTTTTGACCATTTTTGACATTTTCCCAAATTTACCGATCTTTTCCAAAACTTTCTGCGGGCTTTCAATGCACTATTCCTGGGTTGATTTTAAACATTTTCGACCATTTTTGACATTTTCCCAAATTTACCGATCTTTTCCAAAACTTTCTGCGGGCTTTCAATGCACTATTCCTGGGTTGATTTTAAACATTTTCGACCATTTTTGACATTTTCCCAAATTTACCGATCTTTTCCAAAACTTTCTGCGGGCTTTCAATGCACTATTCCTGGGTTGATTTTAAACATTTTCGACCATTTTTGACATTTTCCCAAATTTACCGATCTTTTCCAAAACTTTCTGCGGGCTTTCAATGCACTATTCCTGGGTTGATTTTAAACATTTTCGACCATTTTTGACATTTTCCCAAATTTACCGATCTTTTCCAAAACTTTCTGCGGGCTTTCAATGCACTATTCCTGGGTTGATTTTAAACATTTTCGACCATTTTTGACATTTTCCCAAATTTACCGATCTTTTCCAAAACTTTCTGCGGGCTTTCAATGCACTATTTCTGGGTTGATTTTAACCATTTTCGACCATTTTTAACATTTTTCCAACTTTTTCCACATGTTCCAATGTACGCACTGGGCCGCTATGGAACCCGCAGAACTCTGCCACACTGTGGACATTTTTTTTTACTGCAATTAGGGTCAAATTGCCAGGTCAAAAGTGTCATTTCTTCGGGTAAATCACCCTCCTGGGCCCGGTTTTAATGTTTAAAAAGGTCAAATATTTGTATTAAATATATAATATTTGTATTTGATCGATGAGTGCTGATTTAAAACCAATTTTAGTGCATTTTGGGCACTTTTGAGAATGGTCGTATGTCGTCGTATTTGGTCGCGCCGACGTTTATGGCTGTCTTTTACAGGAAAATCACCTCCAGTGCCCGATATTCATGTCTGCACTTTGCCTGGGTTGACCCCAACCCAACCCCTAACTCTAACCCAAACCCAAACCCAAACCCATCTGTGGAGCCCTGTACGCCGCCTAGAGCTAAATAACGTTTTAAAAATTAAAAAAAAAAAAAAAAAAAATTCTACCCCTGGTAGACCCAAAAAAAATTTCTAGCGCTGGTAGACCCAGAAAAAATTTCTGCGGTCTTTCGATGCACTATTCCTGGGTTAATTTTAAACATTTTCGACCATTTTTGACATTTTCCCAAATTTACCGATCTTTTCCAAAACTTTCTGCGGGCTTTCAATGCACTATTCCTGGGTTGATTTTAAACATTTTCGACCATTTTTGACATTTTCCCAAATTTACCGATCTTTTCCAAAACTTTCTGCGGGCTTTCAATGCACTATTCCTGGGTTGATTTTAAACATTTTCGACCATTTTTGACATTTTCCCAAATTTACCGATCTTTTCCAAAACTTTCTGCGGGCTTTCAATGCACTATTCCTGGGTTGATTTTAAACATTTTCGACCATTTTTGACATTTTCCCAAATTTACCCATCTTTTCCAAAACTTTCTGCGGGCTTTCAATGCACTATTCCTGGGTTGATTTTAAACATTTTTGACCATTTTTGACATTTTCCCAAATTTACCGATCTTTTCCAAAACTTTCTGCGGGCTTTCAATGCACTATTCCTGGGTTGATTTTAAACATTTTCGACCATTTTTGACATTTTCCCAAATTTACCGATCTTTTCCAAAACTTTCTGCGGGCTTTCAATGCACTATTCCTGGGTTGATTTTAAACATTTTTGACCATTTTTGACATTTTCCCAAATTTACCGATCTTTTCCAAAACTTTCTGCGGGCTTTCAATGCACTATTCCTGGGTTGATTTTAAACATTTTCGACCATTTTTGACATTTTCCCAAATTTACCGATCTTTTCCAAAACTTTCTGCGGGCTTTCAATGCACTATTCCTGGGTTGATTTTAAACATTTTCGACCATTTTTGACATTTTCCCAAATTTACCGATCTTTTCCAAAACTTTCTGCGGGCTTTCAATGCACTATTCCTGGGTTGATTTTAAACATTTTCGACCATTTTTGACATTTTCCCAAATTTACCGATCTTTTCCAAAACTTTCTGCGGGCTTTCAATGCACTATTTCTGGGTTGATTTTAACCATTTTCGACCATGTTTAACATTTTTCCAACTTTTTCCACATGTTCCAATGTACGCACTGGGCCGCTATGGAACCCGCAGAACTCTGCCACACTGTGGACATTTTTTTTTACTGCAATTAGGGTCAAATTGCCAGGTCAAAAGTGTCATTTCTTCGGGTAAATCACCCTCCTGGGCCCGGTTTTAATGTTTAAAAAGGTCAAATATTTGTATTAAATATATAATATTTGTATTTGATCGATGAGTGCTGATTTAAAACCAATTTTAGTGCATTTTGGGCACTTTTGAGAATGGTCGTATGTCGTCGTATTTGGTCGCGCCGACGTTTATGGCTGTCTTTTACCCAGGAAAATCACCTCCAGTGCCCGATATTCATGTCTGCACTTTGCCTGGGTTGACCCCAACCCAACCCCTAACTCTAACCCAAACCCAAACCCAAACCCATCTGTGGAGCCCTGTACGCCGCCTAGAGCTAAATAACGTTTTAAAAATTAAAAAAAAAAAAAAAAAAAATTCTACCCCTGGTAGACCCAAAAAAAATTTCTAGCGCTGGTAGACCCAGAAAAAATTTCTGCGGTCTTTCGATGCACTATTCCTGGGTTAATTTTAAACATTTTCGACCATTTTTGACATTTTCCCAAATTTACCGATCTTTTCCAAAACTTTCTGCGGGCTTTCAATGCACTATTCCTGGGTTGATTTTAAACATTTTCGACCATTTTTGACATTTTCCCAAATTTACCGATCTTTTCCAAAACTTTCTGCGGGCTTTCAATGCACTATTCCTGGGTTGATTTTAAACATTTTTGACCATTTTTGACATTTTCCCAAATTTACCGATCTTTTCCAAAACTTTCTGCGGGCTTTCAATGAACTATTCCTGGGTTGATTTTAAACATTTTTGACCATTTTTGACATTTTCCCAAATTTACCGATCTTTTCCAAAACTTTCTGCGGGCTTTCAATGCACTATTCCTGGGTTGATTTTAAACATTTTCGACCATTTTTGACATTTTCCCAAATATACCGATCTTTTCCAAAACTTTCTGCGGGCTTTCAATGCACTATTCCTGGGTTGATTTTAAACATTTTCGACCATTTTTGACATTTTCCCAAATTTACCGATCTTTTCCAAAACTTTCTGCGGGCTTTCAATGCACTATTCCTGGGTTGATTTTAAACATTTTCGACCATTTTTGACATTTTCCCAAATTTACCGATCTTTTCCAAAACTTTCTGCGGGCTTTCAATGCACTATTCCTGGGTTGATTTTAAACATTTTTGACCATTTTTGACATTTTCCCAAATTTACCGATCTTTTCCAAAACTTTCTGCGGGCTTTCAATGCACTATTCCTGGGTTGATTTTAAACATTTTCGACCATTTTTGACATTTTCCCAAATTTACCGATCTTTTCCAAAACTTTCTGCGGGCTTTCAATGCACTATTCCTGGGTTGATTTTAAACATTTTCGACCATTTTTGACATTTTCCCAAATTTACCGATCTTTTCCAAAACTTTCTGCGGGCTTTCAATGCACTATTTCTGGGTTGATTTTAACCATTTTCGACCATTTTTAACATTTTTCCAACTTTTTCCACATGTTCCAATGTACGCACTGGGCCGCTATGGAACCCGCAGAACTCTGCCACACTGTGGACATTTTTTTTTACTGCAATTAGGGTCAAATTGCCGGGTCAAAAGTGTCATTTCTTCGGGTAAATCACCCTCCTGGGCCCGGTTTTAATGTTTAAAAAGGTCAAATATTTGTATTAAATATATAATATTTGTATTTGATCGATGAGTGCTGATTTAAAACCAATTTTAGTGCATTTTGGGCACTTTTGAGAATAAAAAAAAAAAAAAAAAAATTCTACCCCTGGTAGACCCAAAAAAAATTTCTAGCGCTGGTAGACCCAGAAAAAATTTCTGCGGTCTTTCGATGCACTATTCCTGGGTTAATTTTAAACATTTTCGACCATTTTTGACATTTTCCCAAATTTACCGATCTTTTCCAAAACTTTCTGCGGGCTTTCAATGCACTATTCCTGGGTTGATTTTAAACATTTTCGACCATTTTTGACATTTTCCCAAATTTACCGATCTTTTCCAAAACTTTCTGCGGGCTTTCAATGCACTATTCCTGGGTTGATTTTAAACATTTTCGACCATTTTTAACATTTTTCCAACTTTTTCCACATGTTCCAATGTATGCACTGGGCCGCTATGGAACCCGCAGAACTCTGCCACACTGTGGACATTTTTTTTTACTGCAATTAGGGTCAAATTGCCAGGTCAAAAGTGTCATTTCTTCGGGTAAATCACCCTCCTGGGCCCGGTTTTAATGTTTAAAAAGGTCAAATATTTGTATTAAATATATAATATTTGTATTTGATCGATGAGTGCTGATTTAAAACCAATTTTAGTGCATTTTGGGCACTTTTGAGAATGGTCGTATGTCGTCGTATTTGGTCGCGCCGACGTTTATGGCTGTCTTTTACCCAGGAAAATCACCTCCAGTGCCCGATATTCATGTCTGCACTTTGCCTGGGTTGACCCCAACCCAACCCCTAACTCTAACCCAAACCCAAACCCAAACCCATCTGTGGAGCCCTGTACGCCGCCTAGAGCTAAATAACGTTTTAAAAATTAAAAAAAAAAAAAAAAAATTTCTACCCCTGGTAGACCCAAAAAAAAATTCTAGCGCTGGTAGACCCAGAAAAAATTTCTGCGGTCTTTCGATGCACTATTCCTGGGTTAATTTTAAACATTTTCGACCATTTTTGACATTTTCCCAAATTTACCGATCTTTTCCAAAACTTTCTGCGGGCTTTCAATGCACTATTCCTGGGTTGATTTTAAACATTTTCGACCATTTTTGACATTTTCCCAAATTTACCGATCTTTTCCAAAACTTTCTGCGGGCTTTCAATGCACTATTCCTGGGTTGATTTTAAACATTTTTGACCATTTTTGACATTTTCCCAAATTTACCGATCTTTTCCAAAACTTTCTGCGGGCTTTCAATGCACTATTCCTGGGTTGATTTTAAACATTTTCGACCATTTTTGACATTTTCCCAAATTTACCGATCTTTTCCAAAACTTTCTGCGGGCTTTCAATGCACTATTCCTGGGTTGATTTTAAACATTTTCGACCATTTTTGACATTTTCCCAAATTTACCGATCTTTTCCAAAACTTTCTGCGAGCTTTCAATGCACTATTCCTGGGTTGATTTTAAACATTTTCGACCATTTTTGACATTTTCCCAAATTTACCGATCTTTTCCAAAACTTTCTGCGGGCTTTCAATGCACTATTCCTGGGTTGATTTTAAACATTTTCGACCATTTTTGACATTTTCCCAAATTTACCGATCTTTTCCAAAACTTTCTGCGGGCTTTCAATGCACTATTCCTGGGTTGATTTTAAACATTTTCGACCATTTTTGACATTTTCCCAAATTTACCGATCTTTTCCAAAACTTTCTGCGGGCTTTCAATGCACTATTTCTGGGTTGATTTTAACCATTTTCGACCATTTTTAACATTTTTCCAACTTTTTCCACATGTTCCAATGTACGCACTGGGCCGCTATGGAACCCGCAGAACTCTGCCACACTGTGGACATTTTTTTTTACTGCAATTAGGGTCAAATTGCCAGGTCAAAAGTGTCATTTCTTCGGGTAAATCACCCTCCTGGGCCCGGTTTTAATGTTTAAAAAGGTCAAATATTTGTATTAAATATATAATATTTGTATTTGATCGATGAGTGCTGATTTAAAACCAATTTTAGTGCATTTTGGGCACTTTTGAGAATGGTCGTATGTCGTCGTATTTGGTCGCGCCGACGTTTATGGCTGTCTTTTACCCAGGAAAATCACCTCCAGTGCCCGATATTCATGTCTGCACTTTGCCTGGGTTGACCCCAACCCAACCCCTAACTCTAACCCAAACCCAAACCCAAACCCATCTGTGGAGCCCTGTACGCCGCCTAGAGCTAAATAACGTTTTAAAAATTAAAAAAAAAAAAAAAATTTCTACCCCTGGTAGAACCAAAAAAAATTTCTAGCGCTGGTAGACCCAGAAAAAATTTCTGCGGTCTTTCGATGCACTATTCCTGGGTTAATTTTAAACATTTTCGACCATTTTTGACATTTTCCCAAATTTACCGATCTTTTCCAAAACTTTCTGCGGGCTTTCAATGCACTATTCCTGGGTTGATTTTAAACATTTTTGACCATTTTTGACATTTTCCCAAATTTACCGATCTTTTCCAAAACTTTCTGCGGGCTTTCAATGCACTATTCCTGGGTTGATTTTAAACATTTTCGACCATTTTTGACATTTTCCCAAATTTACCGATCTTTTCCAAAACTTTCTGCGGGCTTTCGGTGCACTATTCCTGGGTTGATTTTAAACATTTTCGACCATTTTTGACATTTTCCCAAATTTACCGATCTTTTTCCAAAACTTTCTGCGGGCTTTCGATGCACTATTATCGACAGATACCAGGTTTCATCGTCGAGCTCCGTATATTTTTCGAGTTTCAGCACTTTTAAAATCGGCGGGGGTTCGCCCCGAGTCGATCCGAGAATAGTGCACCGTGAGCGGATTGGGTCGGCTGATGCCCCGCTGAATTTCTGAGCTCCAGAAATTTTTCTAAGTCCCTCCACACTTAGAAAAAAAACGCTTAAATTTAAGCGGATTTTTTCTAAGTCCCTCCACACTTAGAAAAAAAACGCTTAAATTTAAGCGGATTTTTTCTAAGTCCCTCCACACTTAGAAAAAAAACGCTTAAATTTAAGCGGATTTTTTCTAAGTCCCTCCACACTTAGAAAAAAAAACGCTTAAATTTAAATTTACCGATCTTTTCCAAAACTTTCTGCGGGCTTTCGGTGCACTATTCCTGGGTTGATTTTAAACATTTTCGACCATTTTTGACATTTTCCCAAATTTACCGATCTTTTCCAAAACTTTCTGCGGGCTTTCAATGCACTATTCCTGGGTTGATTTTAAACATTTTTGACCATTTTTGACATTTTCCCAAATTTACCGATCTTTTCCAAAACTTTCTGCGGGCTTTCAATGCACTATTCCTGGGTTGATTTTAAACATTTTCGACCATTTTTGACATTTTCCCAAATTTACCGATCTTTTCCAAAACTTTCTGCGGGCTTTCAATGCACTATTCCTGGGTTGATTTTAAACATTTTTGACCATTTTTGACATTTTCCCAAATTTACCGATCTTTTCCAAAACTTTCTGCGGGCTTTCAATGCACTATTCCTGGGTTGATTTTAAACATTTTCGACCATTTTTGACATTTTCCCAAATTTACCGATCTTTTCCAAAACTTTCTGCGGGCTTTCAATGCACTATTTCTGGGTTGATTTTAACCATTTTCGACCATGTTTAACATTTTTCCAACTTTTTCCACATGTTCCAATGTACGCACTGGGCCGCTATGGAACCCGCAGAACTCTGCCACACTGTGGACATTTTTTTTTACTGCAATTAGGGTCAAATTGCCGGGTCAAAAGTGTCATTTCTTCGGGTAAATCACCCTCCTGGGCCCGGTTTTAATGTTTAAAAAGGTCAAATATTTGTATTAAATATATAATATTTGTATTTGATCGATGAGTGCTGATTTAAAACCAATTTTAGTGCATTTTGGGCACTTTTGAGAATGGTCGTATGTCGTCGTATTTGGTCGCGCCGACGTTTATGGCTGTCTTTTACCCAGGAAAATCACCTCCAGTGCCCGATATTCATGTCTGCACTTTGCCTGGGTTGACCCCAACCCAACCCCTAACTCTAACCCAAACCCAAACCCAAACCCATCTGTGGAGCCCTGTACGCCGCCTAGAGCTAAATAACGTTTTAAAAATTAAAAAAAAAAAAAAAAAAATTTCTACCCCTGGTAGACCCAAAAAAAATTTCTAGCGCTGGTAGACCCAGAAAAAATTTCTGCGGGCTTTCAATGCACTATTCCTGGGTTGATTTTAAACATTTTCGACCATTTTTGACATTTTCCCAAATTTACCGATCTTTTCCAAAACTTTCTGCGGGCTTTCAATGCACTATTCCTGGGTTGATTTTAAACATTTTCGACCATTTTTGACATTTTCCCAAATTTACCGATCTTTTCCAAAACTTTCTGCGGGCTTTCAATGCACTATTCCTGGGTTGATTTTAAACATTTTCGACCATTTTTGACATTTTCCCAAATTTACCGATCTTTTCCAAAACTTTCTGCGGGCTTTCAATGCACTATTCCTGGGTTGATTTTAAACATTTTCGACCATTTTTGACATTTTCCCAAATTTACCGATCTTTTCCAAAACTTTCTGCGGGCTTTCAATGCACTATTCCTGGGTTGATTTTAAACATTTTCGACCATTTTTGACATTTTCCCAAATTTACCGATCTTTTCCAAAACTTTCTGCGGGCTTTCAATGCACTATTCCTGGGTTGATTTTAAACATTTTCGACCATTTTTGACATTTTCCCAAATTTACCGATCTTTTCCAAAACTTTCTGCGGGCTTTCAATGCACTATTCCTGGGTTGATTTTAAACATTTTCGACCATTTTTGACATTTTCCCAAATTTACCGATCTTTTCCAAAACTTTCTGCGGGCTTTCAATGCACTATTCCTGGGTTGATTTTAAACATTTTTGACCATTTTTGACATTTTCCCAAATTTACCGATCTTTTCCAAAACTTTCTGCGGGCTTTCAATGCACTATTCCTGGGTTGATTTTAAACATTTTCGACCATTTTTGACATTTTCCCAAATTTACCGATCTTTTCCAAAACTTTCTGCGGGCTTTCAATGCACTATTCCTGGGTTGATTTTAAACATTTTCGACCATTTTTGACATTTTCCCAAATTTACCGATATTTTCCAAAACTTTCTGCGGGCTTTCAATGCACTATTCCTGGGTTGATTTTAAACATTTTCGACCATTTTTGACATTTTCCCAAATTTACCGATCTTTTCCAAAACTTTCTGCGGGCTTTCAATGCACTATTCCTGGGTTGATTTTAAACATTTTCGACCATTTTTGACATTTTCCCAAATTTACCGATCTTTTCCAAAACTTTCTGCGGGCTTTCAATGCACTATTCCTGGGTTGATTTTAAACATTTTCGACCATTTTTGACATTTTCCCAAATTTACCGATCTTTTCCAAAACTTTCTGCGGGCTTTCAATGCACTATTCCTGGGTTGATTTTAAACATTTTTGACCATTTTTGACATTTTCCCAAATTTACCGATCTTTTCCAAAACTTTCTGCGGGCTTTCAATGCACTATTCCTGGGTTGATTTTAAACATTTTCGACCATTTTTGACATTTTCCCAAATTTACCGATATTTTCCAAAACTTTCTGCGGGCTTTCAATGCACTATTCCTGGGTTGATTTTAAACATTTTCGACCATTTTTGACATTTTCCCAAATTTACCGATCTTTTCCAAAACTTTCTGCGGGCTTTCAATGCACTATTCCTGGGTTGATTTTAAACATTTTCGACCATTTTTGACATTTTCCCAAATTTACCGATCTTTTCCAAAACTTTCTGCGGGCTTTCAATGCACTATTCCTGGGTTGATTTTAAACATTTTCGACCATTTTTGACATTTTCCCAAATTTACCGATCTTTTCCAAAACTTTCTGCGGGCTTTCAATGCACTATTCCTGGGTTGATTTTAAACATTTTCGACCATTTTTGACATTTTCCCAAATTTACCGATCTTTTCCAAAACTTTCTGCGGGCTTTCAATGCACTATTCCTGGGTTGATTTTAAACATTTTTGACCATTTTTGACATTTTCCCAAATTTACCGATCTTTTCCAAAACTTTCTGCGGGCTTTCAATGCACTATTCCTGGGTTGATTTTAAACATTTTCGACCATTTTTGACATTTTCCCAAATATACCGATCTTTTCCAAAACTTTCTGCGGGCTTTCAATGCACTATTCCTGGGTTGATTTTAAACATTTTTGACCATTTTTGACATTTTCCCAAATTTACCGATCTTTTCCAAAACTTTCTGCGGGCTTTCAATGCACTATTCCTGGGTTGATTTTAAACATTTTCGACCATTTTTGACATTTTCCCAAATTTACCGATCTTTTCCAAAACTTTCTGCGGGCTTTCAATGCACTATTCCTGGGTTGATTTTAAACATTTTCGACCATTTTTGACATTTTCCCAAATTTACCGATATTTTCCAAAACTTTCTGCGGGCTTTCAATGCACTATTCCTGGGTTGATTTTAAACATTTTCGACCATTTTTGACATTTTCCCAAATTTACCGATCTTTTCCAAAACTTTCTGCGGGCTTTCAATGCACTATTCCTGGGTTGATTTTAAACATTTTCGACCATTTTTGACATTTTCCCAAATTTACCGATCTTTTCCAAAACTTTCTGCGGGCTTTCAATGCACTATTTCTGGGTTGATTTTAACCATTTTCGACCATTTTTAACATTTTTCCAACTTTTTCCACATGTTCCAATGTACGCACTGGGCCGCTATGGAACCCGCAGAACTCTGCCACACTGTGGACATTTTTTTTTACTGCAATTAGGGTCAAATTGCCAGGTCAAAAGTGGCATTTCTTCGGGTAAATCACCCTCCTGGGCCCGGTTTTAATGTTTAAAAAGGTCAAATATTTGTATTAAATATATAATATTTGTATTTGATCGATGAGTGCTGATTTAAAACCAATTTTAGTGCATTTTGGGCACTTTTGAGAATGGTCGTATGTCGTCGTATTTGGTCGCGCCGACGTTTATGGCTGTCTTTTACCCAGGAAAATCACCTCCAGTGCCCGATATTCATGTCTGCACTTTGCCTGGGTTGACCCCAACCCAACCCCTAACTCTAACCCAAACCCAAACCCAAACCCATCTGTGGAGCCCTGTACGCCGCCTAGAGCTAAATAACGTTTTAAAAATTAAAAAAAAAAAAAAAAAAAATTCTACCCCTGGTAGACCCAAAAAAAATTTCTAGCGCTGGTAGACCCAGAAAAAATTTCTGCGGTCTTTCGATGCACTATTCCTGGGTTAATTTTAAACATTTTCGACCATTTTTGACATTTTCCCAAATTTACCGATCTTTTCCAAAACTTTCTGCGGGCTTTCAATGCACTATTCCTGGGTTGATTTTAAACATTTTCGACCATTTTTGACATTTTCCCAAATTTACCGATCTTTTCCAAAACTTTCTGCGGGCTTTCAATGCACTATTCCTGGGTTGATTTTAAACATTTTCGACCATTTTTGACATTTTCCCAAATTTACCGATCTTTTCCAAAACTTTCTGCGGGCTTTCAATGCACTATTCCTGGGTTGATTTTAAACATTTTCGACCATTTTTGACATTTTCCCAAATTTACCGATCTTTTCCAAAACTTTCTGCGGGCTTTCGGTGCACTATTCCTGGGTTGATTTTAAACATTTTCGACCATTTTTGACATTTTCCCAAATTTACCGATCTTTTCCAAAACTTTCTGCGGGCTTTCAATGCACTATTCCTGGGTTGATTTTAAACATTTTTGACCATTTTTGACATTTTCCCAAATTTACCGATCTTTTCCAAAACTTTCTGCGGGCTTTCAATGCACTATTCCTGGGTTGATTTTAAACATTTTCGACCATTTTTGACATTTTCCCAAATTTACCGATCTTTTCCAAAACTTTCTGCGGGCTTTCAATGCACTATTCCTGGGTTGATTTTAAACATTTTTGACCATTTTTGACATTTTCCCAAATTTACCGATCTTTTCCAAAACTTTCTGCGGGCTTTCAATGCACTATTCCTGGGTTGATTTTAAACATTTTCGACCATTTTTGACATTTTCCCAAATTTACCGATCTTTTCCAAAACTTTCTGCGGGCTTTCAAAGCACTATTTCTGGGTTGATTTTAACCATTTTCGACCATGTTTAACATTTTTCCAACTTTTTCCACATGTTCCAATGTACGCACTGGGCCGCTATGGAACCCGCAGAACTCTGCCACACTGTGGACATTTTTTTTTACTGCAATTAGGGTCAAATTGCCGGGTCAAAAGTGTCATTTCTTCGGGTAAATCACCCTCCTGGGCCCGGTTTTAATGTTTAAAAAGGTCAAATATTTGTATTAAATATATAATATTTGTATTTGATCGATGAGTGCTGATTTAAAACCAATTTTAGTGCATTTTGGGCACTTTTGAGAATGGTCGTATGTCGTCGTATTTGGTCGCGCCGACGTTTATGGCTGTCTTTTACCCAGGAAAATCACCTCCAGTGCCCGATATTCATGTCTGCACTTTGCCTGGGTTGACCCCAACCCAACCCCTAACTCTAACCCAAACCCAAACCCAAACCCATCTGTGGAGCCCTGTACGCCGCCTAGAGCTAAATAACGTTTTAAAAATTAAAAAAAAAAAAAAAAAAATTTCTACCCCTGGTAGACCCAAAAAAAATTTCTAGCGCTGGTAGACCCAGAAAAAATTTCTGCGGGCTTTCAATGCACTATTCCTGGGTTGATTTTAAACATTTTCGACCATTTTTGACATTTTCCCAAATTTACCGATCTTTTCCAAAACTTTCTGCGGGCTTTCAATGCACTATTCCTGGGTTGATTTTAAACATTTTCGACCATTTTTGACATTTTCCCAAATTTACCGATCTTTTCCAAAACTTTCTGCGGGCTTTCAATGCACTATTCCTGGGTTGATTTTAAACATTTTCGACCATTTTTGACATTTTCCCAAATTTACCGATCTTTTCCAAAACTTTCTGCGGGCTTTCAATGCACTATTCCTGGGTTGATTTTAAACATTTTCGACCATTTTTGACATTTTCCCAAATTTACCGATCTTTTCCAAAACTTTCTGCGGGCTTTCAATGCACTATTCCTGGGTTGATTTTAAACATTTTCGACCATTTTTGACATTTTCCCAAATTTACCGATCTTTTCCAAAACTTTCTGCGGGCTTTCAATGCACTATTCCTGGGTTGATTTTAAACATTTTCGACCATTTTTGACATTTTCCCAAATTTACCGATCTTTTCCAAAACTTTCTGCGGGCTTTCAATGCACTATTCCTGGGTTGATTTTAAACATTTTCGACCATTTTTGACATTTTCCCAAATTTACCGATCTTTTCCAAAACTTTCTGCGGGCTTTCAATGCACTATTCCTGGGTTGATTTTAAACATTTTTGACCATTTTTGACATTTTCCCAAATTTACCGATCTTTTCCAAAACTTTCTGCGGGCTTTCAATGCACTATTCCTGGGTTGATTTTAAACATTTTCGACCATTTTTGACATTTTCCCAAATTTACCGATCTTTTCCAAAACTTTCTGCGGGCTTTCAATGCACTATTCCTGGGTTGATTTTAAACATTTTCGACCATTTTTGACATTTTCCCAAATTTACCGATATTTTCCAAAACTTTCTGCGGGCTTTCAATGCACTATTCCTGGGTTGATTTTAAACATTTTCGACCATTTTTGACATTTTCCCAAATTTACCGATCTTTTCCAAAACTTTCTGCGGGCTTTCAATGCACTATTCCTGGGTTGATTTTAAACATTTTCGACCATTTTTGACATTTTCCCAAATTTACCGATCTTTTCCAAAACTTTCTGCGGGCTTTCAATGCACTATTCCTGGGTTGATTTTAAACATTTTCGACCATTTTTGACATTTTCCCAAATTTACCGATCTTTTCCAAAACTTTCTGCGGGCTTTCAATGCACTATTCCTGGGTTGATTTTAAACATTTTTGACCATTTTTGACATTTTCCCAAATTTACCGATCTTTTCCAAAACTTTCTGCGGGCTTTCAATGCACTATTCCTGGGTTGATTTTAAACATTTTCGACCATTTTTGACATTTTCCCAAATTTACCGATCTTTTCCAAAACTTTCTGCGGGCTTTCAATGCACTATTCCTGGGTTGATTTTAAACATTTTCGACCATTTTTGACATTTTCCCAAATTTACCGATCTTTTCCAAAACTTTCTGCGGGCTTTCAATGCACTATTCCTGGGTTGATTTTAAACATTTTTGACCATTTTTGACATTTTCCCAAATTTACCGATCTTTTCCAAAACTTTCTGCGGGCTTTCAATGCACTATTCCTGGGTTGATTTTAAACATTTTCGACCATTTTTGACATTTTCCCAAATATACCGATCTTTTCCAAAACTTTCTGCGGGCTTTCAATGCACTATTCCTGGGTTGATTTTAAACATTTTTGACCATTTTTGACATTTTCCCAAATTTACCGATCTTTTCCAAAACTTTCTGCGGGCTTTCAATGCACTATTCCTGGGTTGATTTTAAACATTTTCGACCATTTTTGACATTTTCCCAAATTTACCGATCTTTTCCAAAACTTTCTGCGGGCTTTCAATGCACTATTCCTGGGTTGATTTTAAACATTTTCGACCATTTTTGACATTTTCCCAAATTTACCGATATTTTCCAAAACTTTCTGCGGGCTTTCAATGCACTATTCCTGGGTTGATTTTAAACATTTTCGACCATTTTTGACATTTTCCCAAATTTACCGATCTTTTCCAAAACTTTCTGCGGGCTTTCAATGCACTATTCCTGGGTTGATTTTAAACATTTTCGACCATTTTTGACATTTTCCCAAATTTACCGATCTTTTCCAAAACTTTCTGCGGGCTTTCAATGCACTATTTCTGGGTTGATTTTAACCATTTTCGACCATTTTTAACATTTTTCCAACTTTTTCCACATGTTCCAATGTACGCACTGGGCCGCTATGGAACCCGCAGAACTCTGCCACACTGTGGACATTTTTTTTTACTGCAATTAGGGTCAAATTGCCAGGTCAAAAGTGGCATTTCTTCGGGTAAATCACCCTCCTGGGCCCGGTTTTAATGTTTAAAAAGGTCAAATATTTGTATTAAATATATAATATTTGTATTTGATCGATGAGTGCTGATTTAAAACCAATTTTAGTGCATTTTGGGCACTTTTGAGAATGGTCGTATGTCGTCGTATTTGGTCGCGCCGACGTTTATGGCTGTCTTTTACCCAGGAAAATCACCTCCAGTGCCCGATATTCATGTCTGCACTTTGCCTGGGTTGACCCCAACCCAACCCCTAACTCTAACCCAAACCCAAACCCAAACCCATCTGTGGAGCCCTGTACGCCGCCTAGAGCTAAATAACGTTTTAAAAATTAAAAAAAAAAAAAAAAAAAATTCTACCCCTGGTAGACCCAAAAAAAATTTCTAGCGCTGGTAGACCCAGAAAAAATTTCTGCGGTCTTTCGATGCACTATTCCTGGGTTAATTTTAAACATTTTCGACCATTTTTGACATTTTCCCAAATTTACCGATCTTTTCCAAAACTTTCTGCGGGCTTTCAATGCACTATTCCTGGGTTGATTTTAAACATTTTCGACCATTTTTGACATTTTCCCAAATTTACCGATCTTTTCCAAAACTTTCTGCGGGCTTTCAATGCACTATTCCTGGGTTGATTTTAAACATTTTCGACCATTTTTGACATTTTCCCAAATTTACCGATCTTTTCCAAAACTTTCTGCGGGCTTTCAATGCACTATTCCTGGGTTGATTTTAAACATTTTCGACCATTTTTGACATTTTCCCAAATTTACCGATCTTTTCCAAAACTTTCTGCGGGCTTTCGGTGCACTATTCCTGGGTTGATTTTAAACATTTTCGACCATTTTTGACATTTTCCCAAATTTACCGATCTTTTCCAAAACTTTCTGCGGGCTTTCAATGCACTATTCCTGGGTTGATTTTAAACATTTTTGACCATTTTTGACATTTTCCCAAATTTACCGATCTTTTCCAAAACTTTCTGCGGGCTTTCAATGCACTATTCCTGGGTTGATTTTAAACATTTTCGACCATTTTTGACATTTTCCCAAATTTACCGATCTTTTCCAAAACTTTCTGCGGGCTTTCAATGCACTATTCCTGGGTTGATTTTAAACATTTTTGACCATTTTTGACATTTTCCCAAATTTACCGATCTTTTCCAAAACTTTCTGCGGGCTTTCAATGCACTATTCCTGGGTTGATTTTAAACATTTTCGACCATTTTTGACATTTTCCCAAATTTACCGATCTTTTCCAAAACTTTCTGCGGGCTTTCAAAGCACTATTTCTGGGTTGATTTTAACCATTTTCGACCATGTTTAACATTTTTCCAACTTTTTCCACATGTTCCAATGTACGCACTGGGCCGCTATGGAACCCGCAGAACTCTGCCACACTGTGGACATTTTTTTTTACTGCAATTAGGGTCAAATTGCCGGGTCAAAAGTGTCATTTCTTCGGGTAAATCACCCTCCTGGGCCCGGTTTTAATGTTTAAAAAGGTCAAATATTTGTATTAAATATATAATATTTGTATTTGATCGATGAGTGCTGATTTAAAACCAATTTTAGTGCATTTTGGGCACTTTTGAGAATGGTCGTATGTCGTCGTATTTGGTCGCGCCGACGTTTATGGCTGTCTTTTACCCAGGAAAATCACCTCCAGTGCCCGATATTCATGTCTGCACTTTGCCTGGGTTGACCCCAACCCAACCCCTAACTCTAACCCAAACCCAAACCCAAACCCATCTGTGGAGCCCTGTACGCCGCCTAGAGCTAAATAACGTTTTAAAAATTAAAAAAAAAAAAAAAAAAATTTCTACCCCTGGTAGACCCAAAAAAAATTTCTAGCGCTGGTAGACCCAGAAAAAATTTCTGCGGGCTTTCAATGCACTATTCCTGGGTTGATTTTAAACATTTTCGACCATTTTTGACATTTTCCCAAATTTACCGATCTTTTCCAAAACTTTCTGCGGGCTTTCAATGCACTATTCCTGGGTTGATTTTAAACATTTTCGACCATTTTTGACATTTTCCCAAATTTACCGATCTTTTCCAAAACTTTCTGCGGGCTTTCAATGCACTATTCCTGGGTTGATTTTAAACATTTTCGACCATTTTTGACATTTTCCCAAATTTACCGATCTTTTCCAAAACTTTCTGCGGGCTTTCAATGCACTATTCCTGGGTTGATTTTAAACATTTTCGACCATTTTTGACATTTTCCCAAATTTACCGATCTTTTCCAAAACTTTCTGCGGGCTTTCAATGCACTATTCCTGGGTTGATTTTAAACATTTTCGACCATTTTTGACATTTTCCCAAATTTACCGATCTTTTCCAAAACTTTCTGCGGGCTTTCAATGCACTATTCCTGGGTTGATTTTAAACATTTTCGACCATTTTTGACATTTTCCCAAATTTACCGATCTTTTCCAAAACTTTCTGCGGGCTTTCAATGCACTATTCCTGGGTTGATTTTAAACATTTTCGACCATTTTTGACATTTTCCCAAATTTACCGATCTTTTCCAAAACTTTCTGCGGGCTTTCAATGCACTATTCCTGGGTTGATTTTAAACATTTTTGACCATTTTTGACATTTTCCCAAATTTACCGATCTTTTCCAAAACTTTCTGCGGGCTTTCAATGCACTATTCCTGGGTTGATTTTAAACATTTTCGACCATTTTTGACATTTTCCCAAATTTACCGATCTTTTCCAAAACTTTCTGCGGGCTTTCAATGCACTATTCCTGGGTTGATTTTAAACATTTTCGACCATTTTTGACATTTTCCCAAATTTACCGATATTTTCCAAAACTTTCTGCGGGCTTTCAATGCACTATTCCTGGGTTGATTTTAAACATTTTCGACCATTTTTGACATTTTCCCAAATTTACCGATCTTTTCCAAAACTTTCTGCGGGCTTTCAATGCACTATTCCTGGGTTGATTTTAAACATTTTCGACCATTTTTGACATTTTCCCAAATTTACCGATCTTTTCCAAAACTTTCTGCGGGCTTTCAATGCACTATTCCTGGGTTGATTTTAAACATTTTCGACCATTTTTGACATTTTCCCAAATTTACCGATCTTTTCCAAAACTTTCTGCGGGCTTTCAATGCACTATTCCTGGGTTGATTTTAAACATTTTTGACCATTTTTGACATTTTCCCAAATTTACCGATCTTTTCCAAAACTTTCTGCGGGCTTTCAATGCACTATTCCTGGGTTGATTTTAAACATTTTCGACCATTTTTGACATTTTCCCAAATTTACCGATATTTTCCAAAACTTTCTGCGGGCTTTCAATGCACTATTCCTGGGTTGATTTTAAACATTTTCGACCATTTTTGACATTTTCCCAAATTTACCGATCTTTTCCAAAACTTTCTGCGGGCTTTCAATGCACTATTCCTGGGTTGATTTTAAACATTTTCGACCATTTTTGACATTTTCCCAAATTTACCGATCTTTTCCAAAACTTTCTGCGGGCTTTCAATGCACTATTCCTGGGTTGATTTTAAACATTTTCGACCATTTTTGACATTTTCCCAAATTTACCGATCTTTTCCAAAACTTTCTGCGGGCTTTCAATGCACTATTCCTGGGTTGATTTTAAACATTTTCGACCATTTTTGACATTTTCCCAAATTTACCGATCTTTTCCAAAACTTTCTGCGGGCTTTCAATGCACTATTCCTGGGTTGATTTTAAACATTTTTGACCATTTTTGACATTTTCCCAAATTTACCGATCTTTTCCAAAACTTTCTGCGGGCTTTCAATGCACTATTCCTGGGTTGATTTTAAACATTTTCGACCATTTTTGACATTTTCCCAAATATACCGATCTTTTCCAAAACTTTCTGCGGGCTTTCAATGCACTATTCCTGGGTTGATTTTAAACATTTTTGACCATTTTTGACATTTTCCCAAATTTACCGATCTTTTCCAAAACTTTCTGCGGGCTTTCAATGCACTATTCCTGGGTTGATTTTAAACATTTTCGACCATTTTTGACATTTTCCCAAATTTACCGATCTTTTCCAAAACTTTCTGCGGGCTTTCAATGCACTATTCCTGGGTTGATTTTAAACATTTTCGACCATTTTTGACATTTTCCCAAATTTACCGATATTTTCCAAAACTTTCTGCGGGCTTTCAATGCACTATTCCTGGGTTGATTTTAAACATTTTCGACCATTTTTGACATTTTCCCAAATTTACCGATCTTTTCCAAAACTTTCTGCGGGCTTTCAATGCACTATTCCTGGGTTGATTTTAAACATTTTCGACCATTTTTGACATTTTCCCAAATTTACCGATCTTTTCCAAAACTTTCTGCGGGCTTTCAATGCACTATTTCTGGGTTGATTTTAACCATTTTCGACCATTTTTAACATTTTTCCAACTTTTTCCACATGTTCCAATGTACGCACTGGGCCGCTATGGAACCCGCAGAACTCTGCCACACTGTGGACATTTTTTTTTACTGCAATTAGGGTCAAATTGCCAGGTCAAAAGTGGCATTTCTTCGGGTAAATCACCCTCCTGGGCCCGGTTTTAATGTTTAAAAAGGTCAAATATTTGTATTAAATATATAATATTTGTATTTGATCGATGAGTGCTGATTTAAAACCAATTTTAGTGCATTTTGGGCACTTTTGAGAATGGTCGTATGTCGTCGTATTTGGTCGCGCCGACGTTTATGGCTGTCTTTTACCCAGGAAAATCACCTCCAGTGCCCGATATTCATGTCTGCACTTTGCCTGGGTTGACCCCAACCCAACCCCTAACTCTAACCCAAACCCAAACCCAAACCCATCTGTGGAGCCCTGTACGCCGCCTAGAGCTAAATAACGTTTTAAAAATTAAAAAAAAAAAAAAAAAAAATTCTACCCCTGGTAGACCCAAAAAAAATTTCTAGCGCTGGTAGACCCAGAAAAAATTTCTGCGGTCTTTCGATGCACTATTCCTGGGTTAATTTTAAACATTTTCGACCATTTTTGACATTTTCCCAAATTTACCGATCTTTTCCAAAACTTTCTGCGGGCTTTCAATGCACTATTCCTGGGTTGATTTTAAACATTTTCGACCATTTTTGACATTTTCCCAAATTTACCGATCTTTTCCAAAACTTTCTGCGGGCTTTCAATGCACTATTCCTGGGTTGATTTTAAACATTTTCGACCATTTTTGACATTTTCCCAAATTTACCGATCTTTTCCAAAACTTTCTGCGGGCTTTCAATGCACTATTCCTGGGTTGATTTTAAACATTTTCGACCATTTTTGACATTTTCCCAAATTTACCGATCTTTTCCAAAACTTTCTGCGGGCTTTCGGTGCACTATTCCTGGGTTGATTTTAAACATTTTCGACCATTTTTGACATTTTCCCAAATTTACCGATCTTTTCCAAAACTTTCTGCGGGCTTTCAATGCACTATTCCTGGGTTGATTTTAAACATTTTTGACCATTTTTGACATTTTCCCAAATTTACCGATCTTTTCCAAAACTTTCTGCGGGCTTTCAATGCACTATTCCTGGGTTGATTTTAAACATTTTCGACCATTTTTGACATTTTCCCAAATTTACCGATCTTTTCCAAAACTTTCTGCGGGCTTTCAATGCACTATTCCTGGGTTGATTTTAAACATTTTTGACCATTTTTGACATTTTCCCAAATTTACCGATCTTTTCCAAAACTTTCTGCGGGCTTTCAATGCACTATTCCTGGGTTGATTTTAAACATTTTCGACCATTTTTGACATTTTCCCAAATTTACCGATCTTTTCCAAAACTTTCTGCGGGCTTTCAAAGCACTATTTCTGGGTTGATTTTAACCATTTTCGACCATGTTTAACATTTTTCCAACTTTTTCCACATGTTCCAATGTACGCACTGGGCCGCTATGGAACCCGCAGAACTCTGCCACACTGTGGACATTTTTTTTTACTGCAATTAGGGTCAAATTGCCGGGTCAAAAGTGTCATTTCTTCGGGTAAATCACCCTCCTGGGCCCGGTTTTAATGTTTAAAAAGGTCAAATATTTGTATTAAATATATAATATTTGTATTTGATCGATGAGTGCTGATTTAAAACCAATTTTAGTGCATTTTGGGCACTTTTGAGAATGGTCGTATGTCGTCGTATTTGGTCGCGCCGACGTTTATGGCTGTCTTTTACCCAGGAAAATCACCTCCAGTGCCCGATATTCATGTCTGCACTTTGCCTGGGTTGACCCCAACCCAACCCCTAACTCTAACCCAAACCCAAACCCAAACCCATCTGTGGAGCCCTGTACGCCGCCTAGAGCTAAATAACGTTTTAAAAATTAAAAAAAAAAAAAAAAAAATTCTACCCCTGGTAGACCCAAAAAAAATTTCTAGCGCTGGTAGACCCAGAAAAAATTTCTGCGGTCTTTCGATGCACTATTCCTGGGTTAATTTTAAACATTTTCGACCATTTTTGACATTTTCCCAAATTTACCGATCTTTTCCAAAACTTTCTGCGGGCTTTCAATGCACTATTCCTGGGTTGATTTTAAACATTTTCGACCATTTTTGACATTTTCCCAAATTTACCGATCTTTTCCAAAACTTTCTGCGGGCTTTCAATGCACTATTCCTGGGTTGATTTTAAACATTTTTGACCATTTTTGACATTTTCCCAAATTTACCGATCTTTTCCAAAACTTTCTGCGGGCTTTCAATGCACTATTCCTGGGTTGATTTTAAACATTTTCGACCATTTTTGACATTTTCCCAAATTTACCGATCTTTTCCAAAACTTTCTGCGGGCTTTCGGTGCACTATTCCTGGGTTGATTTTAAACATTTTCGACCATTTTTGACATTTTCCCAAATTTACCGATCTTTTTCCAAAACTTTCTGCGGGCTTTCGATGCACTATTATCGACAGATACCAGGTTTCATCGTCGAGCTCCGTATATTTTTCGAGTTTCAGCACTTTTAAAATCGGCGGGGGTTCGCCCCGAGTCGATCCGAGAATAGTGCACCGTGAGCGGATTGGGTCGGCTGATGCCCCGCTGAATTTCTGAGCTCCAGAAATTTTTCTAAGTCCCTCCACACTTAGAAAAAAAACGCTTAAATTTAAGCGGATTTTTTCTAAGTCCCTCCACACTTAGAAAAAAAACGCTTAAATTTAAGCGGATTTTTTCTAAGTCCCTCCACACTTAGAAAAAAAACGCTTAAATTTAAGCGGATTTTTTCTAAGTCCCTCCACACTTAGAAAAAAAACGCTTAAATTTAAGCGGATTTTTTCTAAGTCCCTCCACACTTAGAAAAAAAAACGCTTAAATTTAAGCGGATTTTTTCTAAGTCCCTCCACACTTAGAAAAAAAAACGCTTAAATTTAAGCGGATTTTTTCTAAGTCCCTCCACACTTAGAAAAAAAAACGCTTAAATTTAAATTTACCGATCTTTTCCAAAACTTTCTGCGGGCTTTCGATGCACTATTCCTGGGTTGATTTTAAACATTTTCGACCATTTTTGACATTTTCCCAAATTTACCGATCTTTTCCAAAACTTTCTGCGGGCTTTCAATGCACTATTCCTGGGTTGATTTTAAACATTTTCGACCATTTTTGACATTTTCCCAAATTTACCGATCTTTTCCAAAACTTTCTGCGGGCTTTCAATGCACTATTCCTGGGTTGATTTTAAACATTTTCGACCATTTTTGACATTTTCCCAAATTTACCGATCTTTTCCAAAACTTTCTGCGGGCTTTCAATGCACTATTCCTGGGTTGATTTTAAACATTTTCGACCATTTTTGACATTTTCCCAAATTTACCGATCTTTTCCAAAACTTTCTGCGGGCTTTCAATGCACTATTCCTGGGTTGATTTTAAACATTTTCGACCATTTTTGACATTTTCCCAAATTTACCGATCTTTTCCAAAACTTTCTGCGGGCTTTCAATGCACTATTCCTGGGTTGATTTTAAACATTTTCGACCATTTTTGACATTTTCCCAAATTTACCGATCTTTTCCAAAACTTTCTGCGGGCTTTCAATGCACTATTCCTGGGTTGATTTTAAACATTTTCGACCATTTTTGACATTTTCCCAAATTTACCGATCTTTTCCAAAACTTTCTGCGGTCTTTCGATGCACTATTCCTGGGTTAATTTTAAACATTTTCGACCATTTTTGACATTTTCCCAAATTTACCGATCTTTTCCAAAACTTTCTGCGGGCTTTCAATGCACTATTCCTGGGTTGATTTTAAACATTTTCGACCATTTTTGACATTTTCCCAAATTTACCGATCTTTTCCAAAACTTTCTGCGGGCTTTCAATGCACTATTCCTGGGTTGATTTTAAACATTTTCGACCATTTTTGACATTTTCCCAAATTTACCGATCTTTTCCAAAACTTTCTGCGGGCTTTCAATGCACTATTCCTGGGTTGATTTTAAACATTTTCGACCATTTTTGACATTTTCCCAAATTTACCCATCTTTTCCAAAACTTTCTGCGGGCTTTCAATGCACTATTCCTGGGTTGATTTTAAACATTTTTGACCATTTTTGACATTTTCCCAAATTTACCGATCTTTTCCAAAACTTTCTGCGGGCTTTCAATGCACTATTCCTGGGTTGATTTTAAACATTTTCGACCATTTTTGACATTTTCCCAAATTTACCGATCTTTTCCAAAACTTTCTGCGGGCTTTCAATGCACTATTTCTGGGTTGATTTTAACCATTTTCGACCATGTTTAACATTTTTCCAACTTTTTCCACATGTTCCAATGTACGCACTGGGCCGCTATGGAACCCGCAGAACTCTGCCACACTGTGGACATTTTTTTTTACTGCAATTAGGGTCAAATTGCCAGGTCAAAAGTGTCATTTCTTCGGGTAAATCACCCTCCTGGGCCCGGTTTTAATGTTTAAAAAGGTCAAATATTTGTATTAAATATATAATATTTGTATTTGATCGATGAGTGCTGATTTAAAACCAATTTTAGTGCATTTTGGGCACTTTTGAGAATGGTCGTATGTCGTCGTATTTGGTCGCGCCGACGTTTATGGCTGTCTTTTACCCAGGAAAATCACCTCCAGTGCCCGATATTCATGTCTGCACTTTGCCTGGGTTGACCCCAACCCAACCCCTAACTCTAACCCAAACCCAAACCCAAACCCATCTGTGGAGCCCTGTACGCCGCCTAGAGCTAAATAACGTTTTAAAAATTAAAAAAAAAAAAAAAAAAAATTCTACCCCTGGTAGACCCAAAAAAAATTTCTAGCGCTGGTAGACCCAGAAAAAATTTCTGCGGTCTTTCGATGCACTATTCCTGGGTTAATTTTAAACATTTTCGACCATTTTTGACATTTTCCCAAATTTACCGATCTTTTCCAAAACTTTCTGCGGGCTTTCAATGCACTATTCCTGGGTTGATTTTAAACATTTTCGACCATTTTTGACATTTTCCCAAATTTACCGATCTTTTCCAAAACTTTCTGCGGGCTTTCAATGCACTATTCCTGGGTTGATTTTAAACATTTTTGACCATTTTTGACATTTTCCCAAATTTACCGATCTTTTCCAAAACTTTCTGCGGGCTTTCAATGCACTATTCCTGGGTTGATTTTAAACATTTTTGACCATTTTTGACATTTTCCCAAATTTACCGATCTTTTCCAAAACTTTCTGCGGGCTTTCAATGCACTATTCCTGGGTTGATTTTAAACATTTTCGACCATTTTTGACATTTTCCCAAATATACCGATCTTTTCCAAAACTTTCTGCGGGCTTTCAATGCACTATTCCTGGGTTGATTTTAAACATTTTCGACCATTTTTGACATTTTCCCAAATTTACCGATCTTTTCCAAAACTTTCTGCGGGCTTTCAATGCACTATTCCTGGGTTGATTTTAAACATTTTCGACCATTTTTGACATTTTCCCAAATTTACCGATCTTTTCCAAAACTTTCTGCGGGCTTTCAATGCACTATTCCTGGGTTGATTTTAAACATTTTTGACCATTTTTGACATTTTCCCAAATTTACCGATCTTTTCCAAAACTTTCTGCGGGCTTTCAATGCACTATTCCTGGGTTGATTTTAAACATTTTCGACCATTTTTGACATTTTCCCAAATTTACCGACCTTTTCCAAAACTTTCTGCGGGCTTTCAATGCACTATTCCTGGGTTGATTTTAAACATTTTCGACCATTTTTGACATTTTCCCAAATTTACCGATCTTTTCCAAAACTTTCTGCGGGCTTTCAATGCACTATTCCTGGGTTGATTTTAAACATTTTTGACCATTTTTGACATTTTCCCAAATTTACCGATCTTTTCCAAAACTTTCTGCGGGCTTTCAATGCACTATTCCTGGGTTGATTTTAAACATTTTCGACCATTTTTGACATTTTCCCAAATTTACCGATCTTTTCCAAAACTTTCTGCGGGCTTTCAATGCACTATTCCTGGGTTGATTTTAAACATTTTCGACCATTTTTGACATTTTCCCAAATTTACCGATCTTTTCCAAAACTTTCTGCGGGCTTTCAATGCACTATTTCTGGGTTGATTTTAACCATTTTCGACCATTTTTAACATTTTTCCAACTTTTTCCACATGTTCCAATGTACGCACTGGGCCGCTATGGAACCCGCAGAACTCTGCCACACTGTGGACATTTTTTTTTACTGCAATTAGGGTCAAATTGCCGGGTCAAAAGTGTCATTTCTTCGGGTAAATCACCCTCCTGGGCCCGGTTTTAATGTTTAAAAAGGTCAAATATTTGTATTAAATATATAATATTTGTATTTGATCGATGAGTGCTGATTTAAAACCAATTTTAGTGCATTTTGGGCACTTTTGAGAATAAAAAAAAAAAAAAAAAAATTCTACCCCTGGTAGACCCAAAAAAAATTTCTAGCGCTGGTAGACCCAGAAAAAATTTCTGCGGTCTTTCGATGCACTATTCCTGGGTTAATTTTAAACATTTTCGACCATTTTTGACATTTTCCCAAATTTACCGATCTTTTCCAAAACTTTCTGCGGGCTTTCAATGCACTATTCCTGGGTTGATTTTAAACATTTTCGACCATTTTTGACATTTTCCCAAATTTACCGATCTTTTCCAAAACTTTCTGCGGGCTTTCAATGCACTATTCCTGGGTTGATTTTAAACATTTTCGACCATTTTTAACATTTTTCCAACTTTTTCCACATGTTCCAATGTACGCACTGGGCCGCTATGGAACCCGCAGAACTCTGCCACACTGTGGACATTTTTTTTTACTGCAATTAGGGTCAAATTGCCAGGTCAAAAGTGTCATTTCTTCGGGTAAATCACCCTCCTGGGCCCGGTTTTAATGTTTAAAAAGGTCAAATATTTGTATTAAATATATAATATTTGTATTTGATCGATGAGTGCTGATTTAAAACCAATTTTAGTGCATTTTGGGCACTTTTGAGAATGGTCGTATGTCGTCGTATTTGGTCGCGCCGACGTTTATGGCTGTCTTTTACCCAGGAAAATCACCTCCAGTGCCCGATATTCATGTCTGCACTTTGCCTCGGTTGACCCCAACCCAACCCCTAACTCTAACCCAAACCCAAACCCAAACCCATCTGTGGAGCCCTGTACGCCGCCTAGAGCTAAATAACGTTTTAAAAATTAAAAAAAAAAAAAAAAAAAATTCTACCCCTGGTAGACCCAAAAAAAATTTCTAGCGCTGGTAGACCCAGAAAAAATTTCTGCGGTCTTTCGATGCACTATTCCTGGGTTGATTTTAAACATTTTCGACCATTTTTGACATTTTCCCAAATTTACCGATCTTTTCCAAAACTTTCTGCGGGCTTTCAATGCACTATTCCTGGGTTGATTTTAAACATTTTTGACCATTTTTGACATTTTCCCAAATTTACCGATCTTTTCCAAAACTTTCTGCGGGCTTTCAATGCACTATTCCTGGGTTGATTTTAAACATTTTTGACCATTTTTGACATTTTCCCAAATTTACCGATCTTTTCCAAAACTTTCTGCGGGCTTTCAATGCACTATTCCTGGGTTGATTTTAAACATTTTCGACCATTTTTGACATTTTCCCAAATATACCGATCTTTTCCAAAACTTTCTGCGGGCTTTCAATGCACTATTCCTGGGTTGATTTTAAACATTTTCGACCATTTTTGACATTTTCCCAAATTTACCGATCTTTTCCAAAACTTTCTGCGGGCTTTCAATGCACTATTCCTGGGTTGATTTTAAACATTTTCGACCATTTTTGACATTTTCCCAAATTTACCGATCTTTTCCAAAACTTTCTGCGGGCTTTCAATGCACTATTCCTGGGTTGATTTTAAACATTTTTGACCATTTTTGACATTTTCCCAAATTTACCGATCTTTTCCAAAACTTTCTGCGGGCTTTCAATGCACTATTCCTGGGTTGATTTTAAACATTTTCGACCATTTTTGACATTTTCCCAAATTTACCGATCTTTTCCAAAACTTTCTGCGGGCTTTCAATGCACTATTCCTGGGTTGATTTTAAACATTTTCGACCATTTTTGACATTTTCCCAAATTTACCGATCTTTTCCAAAACTTTCTGCGGGCTTTCAATGCACTATTTCTGGGTTGATTTTAACCATTTTCGACCATTTTTAACATTTTTCCAACTTTTTCCACATGTTCCAATGTACGCACTGGGCCGCTATGGAACCCGCAGAACTCTGCCACACTGTGGACATTTTTTTTTACTGCAATTAGGGTCAAATTGCCGGGTCAAAAGTGTCATTTCTTCGGGTAAATCACCCTCCTGGGCCCGGTTTTAATGTTTAAAAAGGTCAAATATTTGTATTAAATATATAATATTTGTATTTGATCGATGAGTGCTGATTTAAAACCAATTTTAGTGCATTTTGGGCACTTTTGAGAATAAAAAAAAAAAAAAAAAAATTCTACCCCTGGTAGACCCAAAAAAAATTTCTAGCGCTGGTAGACCCAGAAAAAATTTCTGCGGTCTTTCGATGCACTATTCCTGGGTTAATTTTAAACATTTTCGACCATTTTTGACATTTTCCCAAATTTACCGATCTTTTCCAAAACTTTCTGCGGGCTTTCAATGCACTATTCCTGGGTTGATTTTAAACATTTTCGACCATTTTTGACATTTTCCCAAATTTACCGATCTTTTCCAAAACTTTCTGCGGGCTTTCAATGCACTATTCCTGGGTTGATTTTAAACATTTTCGACCATTTTTAACATTTTTCCAACTTTTTCCACATGTTCCAATGTACGCACTGGGCCGCTATGGAACCCGCAGAACTCTGCCACACTGTGGACATTTTTTTTTACTGCAATTAGGGTCAAATTGCCAGGTCAAAAGTGTCATTTCTTCGGGTAAATCACCCTCCTGGGCCCGGTTTTAATGTTTAAAAAGGTCAAATATTTGTATTAAATATATAATATTTGTATTTGATCGATGAGTGCTGATTTAAAACCAATTTTAGTGCATTTTGGGCACTTTTGAGAATGGTCGTATGTCGTCGTATTTGGTCGCGCCGACGTTTATGGCTGTCTTTTACCCAGGAAAATCACCTCCAGTGCCCGATATTCATGTCTGCACTTTGCCTGGGTTGACCCCAACCCAACCCCTAACTCTAACCCAAACCCAAACCCAAACCCATCTGTGGAGCCCTGTACGCCGCCTAGAGCTAAATAACGTTTTAAAAATTAAAAAAAAAAAAAAAAAATTTCTACCCCTGGTAGACCCAAAAAAAAATTCTAGCGCTGGTAGACCCAGAAAAAATTTCTGCGGTCTTTCGATGCACTATTCCTGGGTTAATTTTAAACATTTTCGACCATTTTTGACATTTTCCCAAATTTACCGATCTTTTCCAAAACTTTCTGCGGGCTTTCAATGCACTATTCCTGGGTTGATTTTAAACATTTTCGACCATTTTTGACATTTTCCCAAATTTACCGATCTTTTCCAAAACTTTCTGCGGGCTTTCAATGCACTATTCCTGGGTTGATTTTAAACATTTTCGACCATTTTTGACATTTTCCCAAATTTACCGATCTTTTCCAAAACTTTCTGCGGGCTTTCAATGCACTATTCCTGGGTTGATTTTAAACATTTTCGACCATTTTTGACATTTTCCCAAATTTACCGATCTTTTCCAAAACTTTCTGCGGGCTTTCAATGCACTATTCCTGGGTTGATTTTAAACATTTTCGACCATTTTTGACATTTTCCCAAATTTACCGATCTTTTCCAAAACTTTCTGCGGGCTTTCAATGCACTATTTCTGGGTTGATTTTAACCATTTTCGACCATTTTTAACATTTTTCCAACTTTTTCCACATGTTCCAATGTACGCACTGGGCCGCTATGGAACCCGCAGAACTCTGCCACACTGTGGACATTTTTTTTTACTGCAATTAGGGTCAAATTGCCAGGTCAAAAGTGTCATTTCTTCGGGTAAATCACCCTCCTGGGCCCGGTTTTAATGTTTAAAAAGGTCAAATATTTGTATTAAATATATAATATTTGTATTTGATCGATGAGTGCTGATTTAAAACCAATTTTAGTGCATTTTGGGCACTTTTGAGAATGGTCGTATGTCGTCGTATTTGGTCGCGCCGACGTTTATGGCTGTCTTTTACCCAGGAAAATCACCTCCAGTGCCCGATATTCATGTCTGCACTTTGCCTGGGTTGACCCCAACCCAACCCCTAACTCTAACCCAAACCCAAACCCAAACCCATCTGTGGAGCCCTGTACGCCGCCTAGAGCTAAATAACGTTTTAAAAATTAAAAAAAAAAAAAAAAAAAATTCTACCCCTGGTAGACCCAAAAAAAATTTCTAGCGCTGGTAGACCCAGAAAAAATTTCTGCGGTCTTTCGATGCACTATTCCTGGGTTAATTTTAAACATTTTCGACCATTTTTGACATTTTCCCAAATTTACCGATCTTTTCCAAAACTTTCTGCGGGCTTTCAATGCACTATTCCTGGGTTGATTTTAAACATTTTCGACCATTTTTGACATTTTCCCAAATTTACCGATCTTTTCCAAAACTTTCTGCGGGCTTTCAATGCACTATTCCTGGGTTGATTTTAAACATTTTCGACCATTTTTGACATTTTCCCAAATTTACCGATCTTTTCCAAAACTTTCTGCGGGCTTTCAATGCACTATTCCTGGGTTGATTTTAAACATTTTCGACCATTTTTGACATTTTCCCAAATTTACCCATCTTTTCCAAAACTTTCTGCGGGCTTTCAATGCACTATTCCTGGGTTGATTTTAAACATTTTTGACCATTTTTGACATTTTCCCAAATTTACCGATCTTTTCCAAAACTTTCTGCGGGCTTTCAATGCACTATTCCTGGGTTGATTTTAAACATTTTCGACCATTTTTGACATTTTCCCAAATTTACCGATCTTTTCCAAAACTTTCTGCGGGCTTTCAATGCACTATTTCTGGGTTGATTTTAACCATTTTCGACCATGTTTAACATTTTTCCAACTTTTTCCACATGTTCCAATGTACGCACTGGGCCGCTATGGAACCCGCAGAACTCTGCCACACTGTGGACATTTTTTTTTACTGCAATTAGGGTCAAATTGCCAGGTCAAAAGTGTCATTTCTTCGGGTAAATCACCCTCCTGGGCCCGGTTTTAATGTTTAAAAAGGTCAAATATTTGTATTAAATATATAATATTTGTATTTGATCGATGAGTGCTGATTTAAAACCAATTTTAGTGCATTTTGGGCACTTTTGAGAATGGTCGTATGTCGTCGTATTTGGTCGCGCCGACGTTTATGGCTGTCTTTTACCCAGGAAAATCACCTCCAGTGCCCGATATTCATGTCTGCACTTTGCCTGGGTTGACCCCAACCCAACCCCTAACTCTAACCCAAACCCAAACCCAAACCCATCTGTGGAGCCCTGTACGCCGCCTAGAGCTAAATAACGTTTTAAAAATTAAAAAAAAAAAAAAAAAAAATTCTACCCCTGGTAGACCCAAAAAAAATTTCTAGCGCTGGTAGACCCAGAAAAAATTTCTGCGGTCTTTCGATGCACTATTCCTGGGTTAATTTTAAACATTTTCGACCATTTTTGACATTTTCCCAAATTTACCGATCTTTTCCAAAACTTTCTGCGGGCTTTCAATGCACTATTCCTGGGTTGATTTTAAACATTTTTGACCATTTTTGACATTTTCCCAAATTTACCGATCTTTTCCAAAACTTTCTGCGGGCTTTCAATGCACTATTCCTGGGTTGATTTTAAACATTTTCGACCATTTTTGACATTTTCCCAAATATACCGATCTTTTCCAAAACTTTCTGCGGGCTTTCAATGCACTATTCCTGGGTTGATTTTAAACATTTTCGACCATTTTTGACATTTTCCCAAATTTACCGATCTTTTCCAAAACTTTCTGCGGGCTTTCAATGCACTATTCCTGGGTTGATTTTAAACATTTTCGACCATTTTTGACATTTTCCCAAATTTACCGATCTTTTCCAAAACTTTCTGCGGGCTTTCAATGCACTATTTCTGGGTTGATTTTAACCATTTTCGACCATTTTTAACATTTTTCCAACTTTTTCCACATGTTCCAATGTACGCACTGGGCCGCTATGGAACCCGCAGAACTCTGCCACACTGTGGACATTTTTTTTTACTGCAATTAGGGTCAAATTGCCGGGTCAAAAGTGTCATTTCTTCGGGTAAATCACCCTCCTGGGCCCGGTTTTAATGTTTAAAAAGGTCAAATATTTGTATTAAATATATAATATTTGTATTTGATCGATGAGTGCTGATTTAAAACCAATTTTAGTGCATTTTGGGCACTTTTGAGAATAAAAAAAAAAAAAAAAAAATTCTACCCCTGGTAGACCCAAAAAAAATTTCTAGCGCTGGTAGACCCAGAAAAAATTTCTGCGGTCTTTCGATGCACTATTCCTGGGTTAATTTTAAACATTTTCGACCATTTTTGACATTTTCCCAAATTTACCGATCTTTTCCAAAACTTTCTGCGGGCTTTCAATGCACTATTCCTGGGTTGATTTTAAACATTTTCGACCATTTTTGACATTTTCCCAAATTTACCGATCTTTTCCAAAACTTTCTGCGGGCTTTCAATGCACTATTCCTGGGTTGATTTTAAACATTTTCGACCATTTTTAACATTTTTCCAACTTTTTCCACATGTTCCAATGTACGCACTGGGCCGCTATGGAACCCGCAGAACTCTGCCACACTGTGGACATTTTTTTTTACTGCAATTAGGGTCAAATTGCCAGGTCAAAAGTGTCATTTCTTCGGGTAAATCACCCTCCTGGGCCCGGTTTTAATGTTTAAAAAGGTCAAATATTTGTATTAAATATATAATATTTGTATTTGATCGATGAGTGCTGATTTAAAACCAATTTTAGTGCATTTTGGGCACTTTTGAGAATGGTCGTATGTCGTCGTATTTGGTCGCGCCGACGTTTATGGCTGTCTTTTACCCAGGAAAATCACCTCCAGTGCCCGATATTCATGTCTGCACTTTGCCTGGGTTGACCCCAACCCAACCCCTAACTCTAACCCAAACCCAAACCCAAACCCATCTGTGGAGCCCTGTACGCCGCCTAGAGCTAAATAACGTTTTAAAAATTAAAAAAAAAAAAAAAAAAAATTCTACCCCTGGTAGACCCAAAAAAAATTTCTAGCGCTGGTAGACCCAGAAAAAATTTCTGCGGTCTTTCGATGCACTATTCCTGGGTTGATTTTAAACATTTTCGACCATTTTTGACATTTTCCCAAATTTACCGATCTTTTCCAAAACTTTCTGCGGGCTTTCAATGCACTATTCCTGGGTTGATTTTAAACATTTTTGACCATTTTTGACATTTTCCCAAATTTACCGATCTTTTCCAAAACTTTCTGCGGGCTTTCAATGCACTATTCCTGGGTTGATTTTAAACATTTTCGACCATTTTTGACATTTTCCCAAATTTACCGATCTTTTCCAAAACTTTCTGCGGGCTTTCAATGCACTATTCCTGGGTTGATTTTAAACATTTTCGACCATTTTTGACATTTTCCCAAATTTACCGATCTTTTCCAAAACTTTCTGCGGGCTTTCAATGCACTATTCCTGGGTTGATTTTAAACATTTTCGACCATTTTTGACATTTTCCCAAATTTACCGATCTTTTCCAAAACTTTCTGCGGGCTTTCAATGCACTATTCCTGGGTTGATTTTAAACATTTTCGACCATTTTTGACATTTTCCCAAATTTACCGATCTTTTCCAAAACTTTCTGCGGGCTTTCAATGCACTATTCCTGGGTTGATTTTAAACATTTTTGACCATTTTTGACATTTTCCCAAATTTACCGATCTTTTCCAAAACTTTCTGCGGGCTTTCAATGCACTATTCCTGGGTTGATTTTAAACATTTTCGACCATTTTTGACATTTTCCCAAATTTACCGATCTTTTCCAAAACTTTCTGCGGGCTTTCAATGCACTATTCCTGGGTTGATTTTAAACATTTTCGACCATTTTTGACATTTTCCCAAATTTACCGATCTTTTCCAAAACTTTCTGCGGGCTTTCAATGCACTATTTCTGGGTTGATTTTAACCATTTTCGACCATTTTTAACATTTTTCCAACTTTTTCCACATGTTCCAATGTACGCACTGGGCCGCTATGGAACCCGCAGAACTCTGCCACACTGTGGACATTTTTTTTTACTGCAATTAGGGTCAAATTGCCGGGTCAAAAGTGTCATTTCTTCGGGTAAATCACCCTCCTGGGCCCGGTTTTAATGTTTAAAAAGGTCAAATATTTGTATTAAATATATAATATTTGTATTTGATCGATGAGTGCTGATTTAAAACCAATTTTAGTGCATTTTGGGCACTTTTGAGAATAAAAAAAAAAAAAAAAAAATTCTACCCCTGGTAGACCCAAAAAAAATTTCTAGCGCTGGTAGACCCAGAAAAAATTTCTGCGGTCTTTCGATGCACTATTCCTGGGTTAATTTTAAACATTTTCGACCATTTTTGACATTTTCCCAAATTTACCGATCTTTTCCAAAACTTTCTGCGGGCTTTCAATGCACTATTCCTGGGTTGATTTTAAACATTTTCGACCATTTTTGACATTTTCCCAAATTTACCGATCTTTTCCAAAACTTTCTGCGGGCTTTCAATGCACTATTCCTGGGTTGATTTTAAACATTTTCGACCATTTTTAACATTTTTCCAACTTTTTCCACATGTTCCAATGTACGCACTGGGCCGCTATGGAACCCGCAGAACTCTGCCACACTGTGGACATTTTTTTTTACTGCAATTAGGGTCAAATTGCCAGGTCAAAAGTGTCATTTCTTCGGGTAAATCACCCTCCTGGGCCCGGTTTTAATGTTTAAAAAGGTCAAATATTTGTATTAAATATATAATATTTGTATTTGATCGATGAGTGCTGATTTAAAACCAATTTTAGTGCATTTTGGGCACTTTTGAGAATGGTCGTATGTCGTCGTATTTGGTCGCGCCGACGTTTATGGCTGTCTTTTACCCAGGAAAATCACCTCCAGTGCCCGATATTCATGTCTGCACTTTGCCTGGGTTGACCCCAACCCAACCCCTAACTCTAACCCAAACCCAAACCCAAACCCATCTGTGGAGCCCTGTACGCCGCCTAGAGCTAAATAACGTTTTAAAAATTAAAAAAAAAAAAAAAAAAAATTCTACCCCTGGTAGACCCAAAAAAAATTTCTAGCGCTGGTAGACCCAGAAAAAATTTCTGCGGTCTTTCGATGCACTATTCCTGGGTTAATTTTAAACATTTTCGACCATTTTTGACATTTTCCCAAATTTACCGATCTTTTCCAAAACTTTCTGCGGGCTTTCAATGCACTATTCCTGGGTTGATTTTAAACATTTTCGACCATTTTTGACATTTTCCCAAATTTACCGATCTTTTCCAAAACTTTCTGCGGGCTTTCAATGCACTATTCCTGGGTTGATTTTAAACATTTTCGACCATTTTTGACATTTTCCCAAATTTACCGATCTTTTCCAAAACTTTCTGCGGGCTTTCAATGCACTATTCCTGGGTTGATTTTAAACATTTTCGACCATTTTTGACATTTTCCCAAATTTACCCATCTTTTCCAAAACTTTCTGCGGGCTTTCAATGCACTATTCCTGGGTTGATTTTAAACATTTTTGACCATTTTTGACATTTTCCCAAATTTACCGATCTTTTCCAAAACTTTCTGCGGGCTTTCAATGCACTATTCCTGGGTTGATTTTAAACATTTTCGACCATTTTTGACATTTTCCCAAATTTACCGATCTTTTCCAAAACTTTCTGCGGGCTTTCAATGCACTATTTCTGGGTTGATTTTAACCATTTTCGACCATGTTTAACATTTTTCCAACTTTTTCCACATGTTCCAATGTACGCACTGGGCCGCTATGGAACCCGCAGAACTCTGCCACACTGTGGACATTTTTTTTTACTGCAATTAGGGTCAAATTGCCAGGTCAAAAGTGTCATTTCTTCGGGTAAATCACCCTCCTGGGCCCGGTTTTAATGTTTAAAAAGGTCAAATATTTGTATTAAATATATAATATTTGTATTTGATCGATGAGTGCTGATTTAAAACCAATTTTAGTGCATTTTGGGCACTTTTGAGAATGGTCGTATGTCGTCGTATTTGGTCGCGCCGACGTTTATGGCTGTCTTTTACCCAGGAAAATCACCTCCAGTGCCCGATATTCATGTCTGCACTTTGCCTGGGTTGACCCCAACCCAACCCCTAACTCTAACCCAAACCCAAACCCAAACCCATCTGTGGAGCCCTGTACGCCGCCTAGAGCTAAATAACGTTTTAAAAATTAAAAAAAAAAAAAAAAAAAATTCTACCCCTGGTAGACCCAAAAAAAATTTCTAGCGCTGGTAGACCCAGAAAAAATTTCTGCGGTCTTTCGATGCACTATTCCTGGGTTAATTTTAAACATTTTCGACCATTTTTGACATTTTCCCAAATTTACCGATCTTTTCCAAAACTTTCTGCGGGCTTTCAATGCACTATTCCTGGGTTGATTTTAAACATTTTCGACCATTTTTGACATTTTCCCAAATTTACCGATCTTTTCCAAAACTTTCTGCGGGCTTTCAATGCACTATTCCTGGGTTGATTTTAAACATTTTTGACCATTTTTGACATTTTCCCAAATTTACCGATCTTTTCCAAAACTTTCTGCGGGCTTTCAATGAACTATTCCTGGGTTGATTTTAAACATTTTTGACCATTTTTGACATTTTCCCAAATTTACCGATCTTTTCCAAAACTTTCTGCGGGCTTTCAATGCACTATTCCTGGGTTGATTTTAAACATTTTCGACCATTTTTGACATTTTCCCAAATATACCGATCTTTTCCAAAACTTTCTGCGGGCTTTCAATGCACTATTCCTGGGTTGATTTTAAACATTTTCGACCATTTTTGACATTTTCCCAAATTTACCGATCTTTTCCAAAACTTTCTGCGGGCTTTCAATGCACTATTCCTGGGTTGATTTTAAACATTTTCGACCATTTTTGACATTTTCCCAAATTTACCGATCTTTTCCAAAACTTTCTGCGGGCTTTCAATGCACTATTCCTGGGTTGATTTTAAACATTTTTGACCATTTTTGACATTTTCCCAAATTTACCGATCTTTTCCAAAACTTTCTGCGGGCTTTCAATGCACTATTCCTGGGTTGATTTTAAACATTTTCGACCATTTTTGACATTTTCCCAAATTTACCGATCTTTTCCAAAACTTTCTGCGGGCTTTCAATGCACTATTCCTGGGTTGATTTTAAACATTTTCGACCATTTTTGACATTTTCCCAAATTTACCGATCTTTTCCAAAACTTTCTGCGGGCTTTCAATGCACTATTTCTGGGTTGATTTTAACCATTTTCGACCATTTTTAACATTTTTCCAACTTTTTCCACATGTTCCAATGTACGCACTGGGCCGCTATGGAACCCGCAGAACTCTGCCACACTGTGGACATTTTTTTTTACTGCAATTAGGGTCAAATTGCCGGGTCAAAAGTGTCATTTCTTCGGGTAAATCACCCTCCTGGGCCCGGTTTTAATGTTTAAAAAGGTCAAATATTTGTATTAAATATATAATATTTGTATTTGATCGATGAGTGCTGATTTAAAACCAATTTTAGTGCATTTTGGGCACTTTTGAGAATAAAAAAAAAAAAAAAAAAATTCTACCCCTGGTAGACCCAAAAAAAATTTCTAGCGCTGGTAGACCCAGAAAAAATTTCTGCGGTCTTTCGATGCACTATTCCTGGGTTAATTTTAAACATTTTCGACCATTTTTGACATTTTCCCAAATTTACCGATCTTTTCCAAAACTTTCTGCGGGCTTTCAATGCACTATTCCTGGGTTGATTTTAAACATTTTCGACCATTTTTGACATTTTCCCAAATTTACCGATCTTTTCCAAAACTTTCTGCGGGCTTTCAATGCACTATTCCTGGGTTGATTTTAAACATTTTTGACCATTTTTGACATTTTCCCAAATTTACCGATCTTTTCCAAAACTTTCTGCGGGCTTTCAATGCACTATTCCTGGGTTGATTTTAAACATTTTCGACCATTTTTGACATTTTCCCAAATTTACCGATCTTTTCCAAAACTTTCTGCGGGCTTTCAATGCACTATTCCTGGGTTGATTTTAAACATTTTTGACCATTTTTGACATTTTCCCAAATTTACCGATCTTTTCCAAAACTTTCTGCGGGCTTTCAATGCACTATTCCTGGGTTGATTTTAAACATTTTCGACCATTTTTGACATTTTCCCAAATTTACCGATCTTTTCCAAAACTTTCTGCGGGCTTTCAATGCACTATTCCTGGGTTGATTTTAAACATTTTCGACCATTTTTGACATTTTCCCAAATTTACCGATCTTTTCCAAAACTTTCTGCGGGCTTTCAATGCACTATTCCTGGGTTGATTTTAAACATTTTCGACCATTTTTGACATTTTCCCAAATTTACCGATCTTTTCCAAAACTTTCTGCGGGCTTTCAATGCACTATTCCTGGGTTGATTTTAAACATTTTCGACCATTTTTGACATTTTCCCAAATTTACCGATCTTTTCCAAAACTTTCTGCGGGCTTTCAATGCACTATTCCTGGGTTGATTTTAAACATTTTCGACCATTTTTGACATTTTCCCAAATTTACCGATCTTTTCCAAAACTTTCTGCGGGCTTTCAATGCACTATTTCTGGGTTGATTTTAACCATTTTCGACCATTTTTAACATTTTTCCAACTTTTTCCACATGTTCCAATGTACGCACTGGGCCGCTATGGAACCCGCAGAACTCTGCCACACTGTGGACATTTTTTTTTACTGCAATTAGGGTCAAATTGCCAGGTCAAAAGTGTCATTTCTTCGGGTAAATCACCCTCCTGGGCCCGGTTTTAATGTTTAAAAAGGTCAAATATTTGTATTAAATATATAATATTTGTATTTGATCGATGAGTGCTGATTTAAAACCAATTTTAGTGCATTTTGGGCACTTTTGAGAATGGTCGTATGTCGTCGTATTTGGTCGCGCCGACGTTTATGGCTGTCTTTTACCCAGGAAAATCACCTCCAGTGCCCGATATTCATGTCTGCACTTTGCCTGGGTTGACCCCAACCCAACCCCTAACTCTAACCCAAACCCAAACCCAAACCCATCTGTGGAGCCCTGTACGCCGCCTAGAGCTAAATAACGTTTTAAAAATTAAAAAAAAAAAAAAAATTTCTACCCCTGGTAGAACCAAAAAAAATTTCTAGCGCTGGTAGACCCAGAAAAAATTTCTGCGGTCTTTCGATGCACTATTCCTGGGTTAATTTTAAACATTTTCGACCATTTTTGACATTTTCCCAAATTTACCGATCTTTTCCAAAACTTTCTGCGGGCTTTCAATGCACTATTCCTGGGTTGATTTTAAACATTTTTGACCATTTTTGACATTTTCCCAAATTTACCGATCTTTTCCAAAACTTTCTGCGGGCTTTCAATGCACTATTCCTGGGTTGATTTTAAACATTTTCGACCATTTTTGACATTTTCCCAAATTTACCGATCTTTTCCAAAACTTTCTGCGGGCTTTCGGTGCACTATTCCTGGGTTGATTTTAAACATTTTCGACCATTTTTGACATTTTCCCAAATTTACCGATCTTTTTCCAAAACTTTCTGCGGGCTTTCGATGCACTATTATCGACAGATACCAGGTTTCATCGTCGAGCTCCGTATATTTTTCGAGTTTCAGCACTTTTAAAATCGGCGGGGGTTCGCCCCGAGTCGATCCGAGAATAGTGCACCGTGAGCGGATTGGGTCGGCTGATGCCCCGCTGAATTTCTGAGCTCCAGAAATTTTTCTAAGTCCCTCCACACTTAGAAAAAAAACGCTTAAATTTAAGCGGATTTTTTCTAAGTCCCTCCACACTTAGAAAAAAAACGCTTAAATTTAAGCGGATTTTTTCTAAGTCCCTCCACACTTAGAAAAAAAACGCTTAAATTTAAGCGGATTTTTTCTAAGTCCCTCCACACTTAGAAAAAAAACGCTTAAATTTAAATTTACCGATCTTTTCCAAAACTTTCTGCGGGCTTTCGGTGCACTATTCCTGGGTTGATTTTAAACATTTTCGACCATTTTTGACATTTTCCCAAATTTACCGATCTTTTCCAAAACTTTCTGCGGGCTTTCAATGCACTATTCCTGGGTTGATTTTAAACATTTTTGACCATTTTTGACATTTTCCCAAATTTACCGATCTTTTCCAAAACTTTCTGCGGGCTTTCAATGCACTATTCCTGGGTTGATTTTAAACATTTTCGACCATTTTTGACATTTTCCCAAATTTACCGATCTTTTCCAAAACTTTCTGCGGGCTTTCAATGCACTATTCCTGGGTTGATTTTAAACATTTTTGACCATTTTTGACATTTTCCCAAATTTACCGATCTTTTCCAAAACTTTCTGCGGGCTTTCAATGCACTATTCCTGGGTTGATTTTAAACATTTTCGACCATTTTTGACATTTTCCCAAATTTACCGATCTTTTCCAAAACTTTCTGCGGGCTTTCAATGCACTATTTCTGGGTTGATTTTAACCATTTTCGACCATGTTTAACATTTTTCCAACTTTTTCCACATGTTCCAATGTACGCACTGGGCCGCTATGGAACCCGCAGAACTCTGCCACACTGTGGACATTTTTTTTTACTGCAATTAGGGTCAAATTGCCGGGTCAAAAGTGTCATTTCTTCGGGTAAATCACCCTCCTGGGCCCGGTTTTAATGTTTAAAAAGGTCAAATATTTGTATTAAATATATAATATTTGTATTTGATCGATGAGTGCTGATTTAAAACCAATTTTAGTGCATTTTGGGCACTTTTGAGAATGGTCGTATGTCGTCGTATTTGGTCGCGCCGACGTTTATGGCTGTCTTTTACCCAGGAAAATCACCTCCAGTGCCCGATATTCATGTCTGCACTTTGCCTGGGTTGACCCCAACCCAACCCCTAACTCTAACCCAAACCCAAACCCAAACCCATCTGTGGAGCCCTGTACGCCGCCTAGAGCTAAATAACGTTTTAAAAATTAAAAAAAAAAAAAAAAAAATTTCTACCCCTGGTAGACCCAAAAAAAATTTCTAGCGCTGGTAGACCCAGAAAAAATTTCTGCGGGCTTTCAATGCACTATTCCTGGGTTGATTTTAAACATTTTCGACCATTTTTGACATTTTCCCAAATTTACCGATCTTTTCCAAAACTTTCTGCGGGCTTTCAATGCACTATTCCTGGGTTGATTTTAAACATTTTTGACCATTTTTGACATTTTCCCAAATTTACCGATCTTTTCCAAAACTTTCTGCGGGCTTTCAATGCACTATTCCTGGGTTGATTTTAAACATTTTCGACCATTTTTGACATTTTCCCAAATTTACCGATCTTTTCCAAAACTTTCTGCGGGCTTTCAATGCACTATTCCTGGGTTGATTTTAAACATTTTTGACCATTTTTGACATTTTCCCAAATTTACCGATCTTTTCCAAAACTTTCTGCGGGCTTTCAATGCACTATTCCTGGGTTGATTTTAAACATTTTCGACCATTTTTGACATTTTCCCAAATTTACCGATCTTTTCCAAAACTTTCTGCGGGCTTTCAATGCACTATTCCTGGGTTGATTTTAAACATTTTTGACCATTTTTGACATTTTCCCAAATTTACCGATCTTTTCCAAAACTTTCTGCGGGCTTTCAATGCACTATTCCTGGGTTGATTTTAAACATTTTCGACCATTTTTGACATTTTCCCAAATTTACCGATATTTTCCAAAACTTTCTGCGGGCTTTCAATGCACTATTCCTGGGTTGATTTTAAACATTTTCGACCATTTTTGACATTTTCCCAAATTTACCGATCTTTTCCAAAACTTTCTGCGGGCTTTCAATGCACTATTCCTGGGTTGATTTTAAACATTTTCGACCATTTTTGACATTTTCCCAAATTTACCGATCTTTTCCAAAACTTTCTGCGGGCTTTCAATGCACTATTCCTGGGTTGATTTTAAACATTTTCGACCATTTTTGACATTTTCCCAAATTTACCGATCTTTTCCAAAACTTTCTGCGGGCTTTCAATGCACTATTCCTGGGTTGATTTTAAACATTTTCGACCATTTTTGACATTTTCCCAAATTTACCGATCTTTTCCAAAACTTTCTGCGGGCTTTCAATGCACTATTCCTGGGTTGATTTTAAACATTTTTGACCATTTTTGACATTTTCCCAAATTTACCGATCTTTTCCAAAACTTTCTGCGGGCTTTCAATGCACTATTCCTGGGTTGATTTTAAACATTTTCGACCATTTTTGACATTTTCCCAAATATACCGATCTTTTCCAAAACTTTCTGCGGGCTTTCAATGCACTATTCCTGGGTTGATTTTAAACATTTTTGACCATTTTTGACATTTTCCCAAATTTACCGATCTTTTCCAAAACTTTCTGCGGGCTTTCAATGCACTATTCCTGGGTTGATTTTAAACATTTTCGACCATTTTTGACATTTTCCCAAATTTACCGATCTTTTCCAAAACTTTCTGCGGGCTTTCAATGCACTATTCCTGGGTTGATTTTAAACATTTTCGACCATTTTTGACATTTTCCCAAATTTACCGATATTTTCCAAAACTTTCTGCGGGCTTTCAATGCACTATTCCTGGGTTGATTTTAAACATTTTCGACCATTTTTGACATTTTCCCAAATTTACCGATATTTTCCAAAACTTTCTGCGGGCTTTCAATGCACTATTCCTGGGTTGATTTTAAACATTTTCGACCATTTTTGACATTTTCCCAAATTTACCGATCTTTTCCAAAACTTTCTGCGGGCTTTCAATGCACTATTCCTGGGTTGATTTTAAACATTTTTGACCATTTTTGACATTTTCCCAAATTTACCGATCTTTTCCAAAACTTTCTGCGGGCTTTCAATGCACTATTCCTGGGTTGATTTTAAACATTTTCGACCATTTTTGACATTTTCCCAAATTTACCGATCTTTTCCAAAACTTTCTGCGGGCTTTCAATGCACTATTTCTGGGTTGATTTTAACCATTTTCGACCATGTTTAACATTTTTCCAACTTTTTCCACATGTTCCAATGTACGCACTGGGCCGCTATGGAACCCGCAGAACTCTGCCACACTGTGGACATTTTTTTTTACTGCAATTAGGGTCAAATTGCCGGGTCAAAAGTGTCATTTCTTCGGGTAAATCACCCTCCTGGGCCCGGTTTTAATGTTTAAAAAGGTCAAATATTTGTATTAAATATATAATATTTGTATTTGATCGATGAGTGCTGATTTAAAACCAATTTTAGTGCATTTTGGGCACTTTTGAGAATGGTCGTATGTCGTCGTATTTGGTCGCGCCGACGTTTATGGCTGTCTTTTACCCAGGAAAATCACCTCCAGTGCCCGATATTCATGTCTGCACTTTGCCTGGGTTGACCCCAACCCAACCCCTAACTCTAACCCAAACCCAAACCCAAACCCATCTGTGGAGCCCTGTACGCCGCCTAGAGCTAAATAACGTTTTAAAAATTAAAAAAAAAAAAAAAAAATTTCTACCCCTGGTAGACCCAAAAAAAATTTCTAGCGCTGGTAGACCCAGAAAAAATTTCTGCGGGCTTTCAATGCACTATTCCTGGGTTGATTTTAAACATTTTCGACCATTTTTGACATTTTCCCAAATTTACCGATCTTTTCCAAAACTTTCTGCGGGCTTTCAATGCACTATTCCTGGGTTGATTTTAAACATTTTCGACCATTTTTGACATTTTCCCAAATTTACCGATCTTTTCCAAAACTTTCTGCGGGCTTTCAATGCACTATTCCTGGGTTGATTTTAAACATTTTTGACCATTTTTGACATTTTCCCAAATTTACCGATCTTTTCCAAAACTTTCTGCGGGCTTTCAATGCACTATTCCTGGGTTGATTTTAAACATTTTCGACCATTTTTGACATTTTCCCAAATATACCGATCTTTTCCAAAACTTTCTGCGGGCTTTCAATGCACTATTCCTGGGTTGATTTTAAACATTTTTGACCATTTTTGACATTTTCCCAAATTTACCGATCTTTTCCAAAACTTTCTGCGGGCTTTCAATGCACTATTCCTGGGTTGATTTTAAACATTTTCGACCATTTTTGACATTTTCCCAAATTTACCGATCTTTTCCAAAACTTTCTGCGGGCTTTCAATGCACTATTCCTGGGTTGATTTTAAACATTTTCGACCATTTTTGACATTTTCCCAAATTTACCGATATTTTCCAAAACTTTCTGCGGGCTTTCAATGCACTATTCCTGGGTTGATTTTAAACATTTTCGACCATTTTTGACATTTTCCCAAATTTACCGATCTTTTCCAAAACTTTCTGCGGGCTTTCAATGCACTATTCCTGGGTTGATTTTAAACATTTTTGACCATTTTTGACATTTTCCCAAATTTACCGATCTTTTCCAAAACTTTCTGCGGGCTTTCAATGCACTATTCCTGGGTTGATTTTAAACATTTTCGACCATTTTTGACATTTTCCCAAATTTACCGATCTTTTCCAAAACTTTCTGCGGGCTTTCAATGCACTATTCCTGGGTTGATTTTAAACATTTTTGACCATTTTTGACATTTTCCCAAATTTACCGATCTTTTCCAAAACTTTCTGCGGGCTTTCAATGCACTATTCCTGGGTTGATTTTAAACATTTTCGACCATTTTTGACATTTTCCCAAATTTACCGATCTTTTCCAAAACTTTCTGCGGGCTTTCAATGCACTATTTCTGGGTTGATTTTAACCATTTTCGACCATGTTTAACATTTTTCCAACTTTTTCCACATGTTCCAATGTACGCACTGGGCCGCTATGGAACCCGCAGAACTCTGCCACACTGTGGACATTTTTTTTTACTGCAATTAGGGTCAAATTGCCGGGTCAAAAGTGTCATTTCTTCGGGTAAATCACCCTCCTGGGCCCGGTTTTAATGTTTAAAAAGGTCAAATATTTGTATTAAATATATAATATTTGTATTTGATCGATGAGTGCTGATTTAAAACCAATTTTAGTGCATTTTGGGCACTTTTGAGAATGGTCGTATGTCGTCGTATTTGGTCGCGCCGACGTTTATGGCTGTCTTTTACCCAGGAAAATCACCTCCAGTGCCCGATATTCATGTCTGCACTTTGCCTGGGTTGACCCCAACCCAACCCCTAACTCTAACCCAAACCCAAACCCAAACCCATCTGTGGAGCCCTGTACGCCGCCTAGAGCTAAATAACGTTTTAAAAATTAAAAAAAAAAAAAAAAAAATTCCACCCCTGGTAGACCCAAAAAAAATTTCTAGCGCTGGTAGACCCAGAAAAAATATCTAGCGCTGGTAGACCCAGAAAAAATTTCTGCGGTCTTTCGATGCACTATTCCTGGGTTAATTTTAAACATTTTCGACCATTTTTGACATTTTCCCAAATTTACCGATCTTTTCCAAAACTTTCTGCGGGCTTTCAATGCACTATTCCTGTGTTGATTTTAAACATTTTCGACCATTTTTGACATTTTCCCAAATTTACCGATCTTTTCCAAAACTTTCTGCGGGCTTTCAATGCACTATTCCTGGGTTGATTTTAAACATTTTTGACCATTTTTGACATTTTCCCAAATTTACCGATCTTTTCCAAAACTTTCTGCGGGCTTTCAATGCACTATTCCTGGGTTGATTTTAAACATTTTTGACCATTTTTGACATTTTCCCAAATTTACCGATCTTTTCCAAAACTTTCTGCGGGCTTTCAATGCACTATTCCTGGGTTGATTTTAAACATTTTCGACCATTTTTGACATTTTCCCAAATATACCGATCTTTTCCAAAACTTTCTGCGGGCTTTCAATGCACTATTCCTGGGTTGATTTTAAACATTTTTGACCATTTTTGACATTTTCCCAAATTTACCGATCTTTTCCAAAACTTTCTGCGGGCTTTCAATGCACTATTCCTGGGTTGATTTTAAACATTTTCGACCATTTTTGACATTTTCCCAAATTTACCGATCTTTTCCAAAACTTTCTGCGGGCTTTCAATGCACTATTCCTGGGTTGATTTTAAACATTTTCGACCATTTTTGACATTTTCCCAAATTTACCGATCTTTTCCAAAACTTTCTGCGGGCTTTCAATGCACTATTCCTGGGTTGATTTTAAACATTTTCGACCATTTTTGACATTTTCCCAAATTTACCGATCTTTTCCAAAACTTTCTGCGGGCTTTCGGTGCACTATTCCTGGGTTGATTTTAAACATTTTCGACCATTTTTGACATTTTCCCAAATTTACCGATCTTTTCCAAAACTTTCTGCGGGCTTTCAATGCACTATTCCTGGGTTGATTTTAAACATTTTTGACCATTTTTGACATTTTCCCAAATTTACCGATCTTTTCCAAAACTTTCTGCGGGCTTTCAATGCACTATTCCTGGGTTGATTTTAAACATTTTCGACCATTTTTGACATTTTCCCAAATTTACCGATCTTTTCCAAAACTTTCTGCGGGCTTTCAATGCACTATTCCTGGGTTGATTTTAAACATTTTTGACCATTTTTGACATTTTCCCAAATTTACCGATCTTTTCCAAAACTTTCTGCGGGCTTTCAATGCACTATTCCTGGGTTGATTTTAAACATTTTCGACCATTTTTGACATTTTCCCAAATTTACCGATCTTTTCCAAAACTTTCTGCGGGCTTTCAATGCACTATTTCTGGGTTGATTTTAACCATTTTCGACCATGTTTAACATTTTTCCAACTTTTTCCACATGTTCCAATGTACGCACTGGGCCGCTATGGAACCCGCAGAACTCTGCCACACTGTGGACATTTTTTTTTACTGCAATTAGGGTCAAATTGCCGGGTCAAAAGTGTCATTTCTTCGGGTAAATCACCCTCCTGGGCCCGGTTTTAATGTTTAAAAAGGTCAAATATTTGTATTAAATATATAATATTTGTATTTGATCGATGAGTGCTGATTTAAAACCAATTTTAGTGCATTTTGGGCACTTTTGAGAATGGTCGTATGTCGTCGTATTTGGTCGCGCCGACGTTTATGGCTGTCTTTTACCCAGGAAAATCACCTCCAGTGCCCGATATTCATGTCTGCACTTTGCCTGGGTTGACCCCAACCCAACCCCTAACTCTAACCCAAACCCAAACCCAAACCCATCTGTGGAGCCCTGTACGCCGCCTAGAGCTAAATAACGTTTTAAAAATTAAAAAAAAAAAAAAAAAAAATTCTACCCCTGGTAGACCCAAAAAAAATTTCTAGCGCTGGTAGACCCAGAAAAAATTTCTGCGGTCTTTCGATGCACTATTCCTGGGTTAATTTTAAACATTTTCGACCATTTTTGACATTTTCCCAAATTTACCGATCTTTTCCAAAACTTTCTGCGGGCTTTCAATGCACTATTCCTGGGTTGATTTTAAACATTTTCGACCATTTTTGACATTTTCCCAAATTTACCGATCTTTTCCAAAACTTTCTGCGGGCTTTCAATGCACTATTCCTGGGTTGATTTTAAACATTTTTGACCATTTTTGACATTTTCCCAAATTTACCGATCTTTTCCAAAACTTTCTGCGGGCTTTCAATGCACTATTCCTGGGTTGATTTTAAACATTTTCGACCATTTTTGACATTTTCCCAAATATACCGATCTTTTCCAAAACTTTCTGCGGGCTTTCAATGCACTATTCCTGGGTTGATTTTAAACATTTTTGACCATTTTTGACATTTTCCCAAATTTACCGATCTTTTCCAAAACTTTCTGCGGGCTTTCAATGCACTATTCCTGGGTTGATTTTAAACATTTTCGACCATTTTTGACATTTTCCCAAATTTACCGATCTTTTCCAAAACTTTCTGCGGGCTTTCAATGCACTATTCCTGGGTTGATTTTAAACATTTTTGACCATTTTTGACATTTTCCCAAATTTACCGATCTTTTCCAAAACTTTCTGCGGGCTTTCAATGCACTATTCCTGGGTTGATTTTAAACATTTTCGACCATTTTTGACATTTTCCCAAATTTACCGATCTTTTCCAAAACTTTCTGCGGGCTTTCAATGCACTATTCCTGGGTTGATTTTAAACATTTTCGACCATTTTTGACATTTTCCCAAATTTACCGATCTTTTCCAAAACTTTCTGCGGGCTTTCAATGCACTATTCCTGGGTTGATTTTAAACATTTTTGACCATTTTTGACATTTTCCCAAATTTACCGATCTTTTCCAAAACTTTCTGCGGGCTTTCAATGCACTATTCCTGGGTTGATTTTAAACATTTTCGACCATTTTTGACATTTTCCCAAATTTACCGATCTTTTCCAAAACTTTCTGCGGGCTTTCAATGCACTATTCCTGGGTTGATTTTAAACATTTTTGACCATTTTTGACATTTTCCCAAATTTACCGATCTTTTCCAAAACTTTCTGCGGGCTTTCAATGCACTATTCCTGGGTTGATTTTAAACATTTTCGACCATTTTTGACATTTTCCCAAATATACCGATCTTTTCCAAAACTTTCTGCGGGCTTTCAATGCACTATTCCTGGGTTGATTTTAAACATTTTTGACCATTTTTGACATTTTCCCAAATTTACCGATCTTTTCCAAAACTTTCTGCGGGCTTTCAATGCACTATTCCTGGGTTGATTTTAAACATTTTCGACCATTTTTGACATTTTCCCAAATTTACCGATCTTTTCCAAAACTTTCTGCGGGCTTTCAATGCACTATTCCTGGGTTGATTTTAAACATTTTCGACCATTTTTGACATTTTCCCAAATTTACCGATATTTTCCAAAACTTTCTGCGGGCTTTCAATGCACTATTCCTGGGTTGATTTTAAACATTTTCGACCATTTTTGACATTTTCCCAAATTTACCGATCTTTTCCAAAACTTTCTGCGGGCTTTCAATGCACTATTCCTGGGTTGATTTTAAACATTTTCGACCATTTTTGACATTTTCCCAAATTTACCGATCTTTTCCAAAACTTTCTGCGGGCTTTCAATGCACTATTCCTGGGTTGATTTTAAACATTTTTGACCATTTTTGACATTTTCCCAAATTTACCGATCTTTTCCAAAACTTTCTGCGGGCTTTCAATGAACTATTCCTGGGTTGATTTTAAACATTTTTGACCATTTTTGACATTTTCCCAAATTTACCGATCTTTTCCAAAACTTTCTGCGGGCTTTCAATGCACTATTCCTGGGTTGATTTTAAACATTTTCGACCATTTTTGACATTTTCCCAAATATACCGATCTTTTCCAAAACTTTCTGCGGGCTTTCAATGCACTATTCCTGGGTTGATTTTAAACATTTTCGACCATTTTTGACATTTTCCCAAATTTACCGATCTTTTCCAAAACTTTCTGCGGGCTTTCAATGCACTATTCCTGGGTTGATTTTAAACATTTTCGACCATTTTTGACATTTTCCCAAATTTACCGATCTTTTCCAAAACTTTCTGCGGGCTTTCAATGCACTATTCCTGGGTTGATTTTAAACATTTTTGACCATTTTTGACATTTTCCCAAATTTACCGATCTTTTCCAAAACTTTCTGCGGGCTTTCAATGCACTATTCCTGGGTTGATTTTAAACATTTTCGACCATTTTTGACATTTTCCCAAATTTACCGATCTTTTCCAAAACTTTCTGCGGGCTTTCAATGCACTATTCCTGGGTTGATTTTAAACATTTTCGACCATTTTTGACATTTTCCCAAATTTACCGATCTTTTCCAAAACTTTCTGCGGGCTTTCAATGCACTATTCCTGGGTTGATTTTAAACATTTTCGACCATTTTTGACATTTTCCCAAATTTACCGATCTTTTCCAAAACTTTCTGCGGGCTTTCAATGCACTATTCCTGGGTTGATTTTAAACATTTTCGACCATTTTTGACATTTTCCCAAATTTACCGATCTTTTCCAAAACTTTCTGCGGGCTTTCAATGCACTATTCCTGGGTTGATTTTAAACATTTTCGACCATTTTTGACATTTTCCCAAATTTACCGATCTTTTCCAAAACTTTCTGCGGGCTTTCAATGCACTATTCCTGGGTTGATTTTAAACATTTTCGACCATTTTTGACATTTTCCCAAATTTACCGATCTTTTCCAAAACTTTCTGCGGGCTTTCAATGCACTATTCCTGGGTTGATTTTAAACATTTTCGACCATTTTTGACATTTTCCCAAATTTACCGATCTTTTCCAAAACTTTCTGCGGGCTTTCAATGCACTATTTCTGGGTTGATTTTAACCATTTTCGACCATTTTTAACATTTTTCCAACTTTTTCCACATGTTCCAATGTACGCACTGGGCCGCTATGGAACCCGCAGAACTCTGCCACACTGTGGACATTTTTTTTTACTGCAATTAGGGTCAAATTGCCAGGTCAAAAGTGTCATTTCTTCGGGTAAATCACCCTCCTGGGCCCGGTTTTAATGTTTAAAAAGGTCAAATATTTGTATTAAATATATAATATTTGTATTTGATCGATGAGTGCTGATTTAAAACCAATTTTAGTGCATTTTGGGCACTTTTGAGAATGGTCGTATGTCGTCGTATTTGGTCGCGCCGACGTTTATGGCTGTCTTTTACCCAGGAAAATCACCTCCAGTGCCCGATATTCATGTCTGCACTTTGCCTGGGTTGACCCCAACCCAACCCCTAACTCTAACCCAAACCCAAACCCAAACCCATCTGTGGAGCCCTGTACGCCGCCTAGAGCTAAATAACGTTTTAAAAATTAAAAAAAAAAAAAAAAATTCTACCCCTGGTAGAACCAAAAAAAATTTCTAGCGCTGGTAGACCCAGAAAAAATTTCTGCGGTCTTTCGATGCACTATTCCTGGGTTAATTTTAAACATTTTCGACCATTTTTGACATTTTCCCAAATTTACCGATCTTTTCCAAAACTTTCTGCGGGCTTTCAATGCACTATTCCTGGGTTGATTTTAAACATTTTCGACCATTTTTGACATTTTCCCAAATTTACCGATCTTTTCCAAAACTTTCTGCGGGCTTTCAATGCACTATTCCTGGGTTGATTTTAAACATTTTTGACCATTTTTGACATTTTCCCAAATTTACCGATCTTTTCCAAAACTTTCTGCGGGCTTTCAATGCACTATTCCTGGGTTGATTTTAAACATTTTCGACCATTTTTGACATTTTCCCAAATTTACCGATCTTTTCCAAAACTTTCTGCGGGCTTTCGGTGCACTATTCCTGGGTTGATTTTAAACATTTTCGACCATTTTTGACATTTTCCCAAATTTACCGATCTTTTTCCAAAACTTTCTGCGGGCTTTCGATGCACTATTATCGACAGATACCAGGTTTCATCGTCGAGCTCCGTATATTTTTCGAGTTTCAGCACTTTTAAAATCGGCGGGGGTTCGCCCCGAGTCGATCCGAGAATAGTGCACCGTGAGCGGATTGGGTCGGCTGATGCCCCGCTGAATTTCTGAGCTCCAGAAATTTTTCTAAGTCCCTCCACACTTAGAAAAAAAACGCTTAAATTTAAGCGGATTTTTTCTAAGTCCCTCCACACTTAGAAAAAAAAACGCTTAAATTTAAGCGGATTTTTTCTAAGTCCCTCCACACTTAGAAAAAAAAACGCTTAAATTTAAGCGGATTTTTTCTAAGTCCCTCCACACTTAGAAAAAAAACGCTTAAATTTAAATTTACCGATCTTTTCCAAAACTTTCTGCGGGCTTTCGGTGCACTATTCCTGGGTTGATTTTAAACATTTTCGACCATTTTTGACATTTTCCCAAATTTACCGATCTTTTCCAAAACTTTCTGCGGGCTTTCAATGCACTATTCCTGGGTTGATTTTAAACATTTTTGACCATTTTTGACATTTTCCCAAATTTACCGATCTTTTCCAAAACTTTCTGCGGGCTTTCAATGCACTATTCCTGGGTTGATTTTAAACATTTTCGACCATTTTTGACATTTTCCCAAATTTACCGATCTTTTCCAAAACTTTCTGCGGGCTTTCAATGCACTATTCCTGGGTTGATTTTAAACATTTTTGACCATTTTTGACATTTTCCCAAATTTACCGATCTTTTCCAAAACTTTCTGCGGGCTTTCAATGCACTATTCCTGGGTTGATTTTAAACATTTTCGACCATTTTTGACATTTTCCCAAATTTACCGATCTTTTCCAAAACTTTCTGCGGGCTTTCAATGCACTATTTCTGGGTTGATTTTAACCATTTTCGACCATGTTTAACATTTTTCCAACTTTTTCCACATGTTCCAATGTACGCACTGGGCCGCTATGGAACCCGCAGAACTCTGCCACACTGTGGACATTTTTTTTTACTGCAATTAGGGTCAAATTGCCGGGTCAAAAGTGTCATTTCTTCGGGTAAATCACCCTCCTGGGCCCGGTTTTAATGTTTAAAAAGGTCAAATATTTGTATTAAATATATAATATTTGTATTTGATCGATGAGTGCTGATTTAAAACCAATTTTAGTGCATTTTGGGCACTTTTGAGAATGGTCGTATGTCGTCGTATTTGGTCGCGCCGACGTTTATGGCTGTCTTTTACCCAGGAAAATCACCTCCAGTGCCCGATATTCATGTCTGCACTTTGCCTGGGTTGACCCCAACCCAACCCCTAACTCTAACCCAAACCCAAACCCATCTGTGGAGCCCTGTACGCCGCCTAGAGCTAAATAACGTTTTAAAAATTAAAAAAAAAAAAAAAAAAATTCTACCCCTGGTAGACCCAAAAAAAATTTCTAGCGCTGGTAGACCCAGAAAAAATTTCTGCGGGCTTTCGATGCACTATTCCTGGGTTAATTTTAAACATTTTCGACCATTTTTGACATTTTCCCAAATTTACCGATCTTTTCCAAAACTTTCTGCGGGCTTTCAATGCACTATTCCTGGGTTGATTTTAAACATTTTCGACCATTTTTGACATTTTCCCAAATTTACCGATCTTTTCCAAAACTTTCTGCGGGCTTTCAATGCACTATTCCTGGGTTGATTTTAAACATTTTCGACCATTTTTGACATTTTCCCAAATTTACCGATCTTTTCCAAAACTTTCTGCGGGCTTTCAATGCACTATTCCTGGGTTGATTTTAAACATTTTCGACCATTTTTGACATTTTCCCAAATTTACCGATCTTTTCCAAAACTTTCTGCGGGCTTTCAATGCACTATTCCTGGGTTGATTTTAAACATTTTTGACCATTTTTGACATTTTCCCAAATTTACCGATCTTTTCCAAAACTTTCTGCGGGCTTTCAATGCACTATTCCTGGGTTGATTTTAAACATTTTCGACCATTTTTGACATTTTCCCAAATTTACCGATCTTTTCCAAAACTTTCTGCGGGCTTTCAATGCACTATTCCTGGGTTGATTTTAAACATTTTTGACCATTTTTGACATTTTCCCAAATTTACCGATCTTTTCCAAAACTTTCTGCGGGCTTTCAATGCACTATTCCTGGGTTGATTTTAAACATTTTCGACCATTTTTGACATTTTCCCAAATTTACCGATCTTTTCCAAAACTTTCTGCGGGCTTTCAATGCACTATTCCTGGGTTGATTTTAAACATTTTCGACCATTTTTGACATTTTCCCAAATTTACCGATCTTTTCCAAAACTTTCTGCGGGCTTTCAATGCACTATTCCTGGGTTGATTTTAAACATTTTCGACCATTTTTGACATTTTCCCAAATTTACCGATCTTTTCCAAAACTTTCTGCGGGCTTTCAATGCACTATTCCTGGGTTGATTTTAAACATTTTCGACCATTTTTGACATTTTCCCAAATTTACCGATCTTTTCCAAAACTTTCTGCGGGCTTTCAATGCACTATTCCTGGGTTGATTTTAAACATTTTTGACCATTTTTGACATTTTCCCAAATTTACCGATCTTTTCCAAAACTTTCTGCGGGCTTTCAATGCACTATTCCTGGGTTGATTTTAAACATTTTCGACCATTTTTGACATTTTCCCAAATTTACCGATCTTTTCCAAAACTTTCTGCGGGCTTTCAATGCACTATTCCTGGGTTGATTTTAAACATTTTTGACCATTTTTGACATTTTCCCAAATTTACCGATCTTTTCCAAAACTTTCTGCGGGCATTCAATGCACTATTCCTGGGTTGATTTTAAACATTTTCGACCATTTTTGACATTTTCCCAAATTTACCGATCTTTTCCAAAACTTTCTGCGGGCTTTCAATGCACTATTTCTGGGTTGATTTTAACCATTTTCGACCATTTTTAACATTTTTCCAACTTTTTCCACATGTTCCAATGTACGCACTGGGCCGCTATGGAACCCGCAGAACTCTGCCACACTGTGGACATTTTTTTTTACTGCAATTAGGGTCAAATTGCCGGGTCAAAAGTATCATTTCTTCGGGTAAATCACCCTCCTGGGCCCGGTTTTAATGTTTAAAAAGGTCAAATATTTGTATTAAATATATAATATTTGTATTTGATCGATGAGTGCTGATTTAAAACCAATTTTAGTGCATTTTGGGCACTTTTGAGAATGGTCGTATGTCGTCGTATTTGGTCGCGCCGACGTTTATGGCTGTCTTTTACCCAGGAAAATCACCTCCAGTGCCCGATATTCATGTCTGCACTTTGCCTGGGTTGACCCCAACCCAACCCCTAACTCTAACCCAAACCCAAACCCATCTGTGGAGCCCTGTACGCCGCCTAGAGCTAAATAACGTTTTAAAAATTAAAAAAAAAAAAATAAAATTCTACCCCTGGTAGACCCAAAAAAAATTTCTAGCGCTGGTAGACCCAGAAAAAATTTCTGCGGTCTTTCGATGCACTATTCCTGGGTTAATTTTAAACATTTTCGACCATTTTTGACATTTTCCCAAATTTACCGATCTTTTCCAAAACTTTCTGCGGGCTTTCAATGCACTATTCCTGGGTTGATTTTAAACATTTTCGACCATTTTTGACATTTTCCCAAATTTACCGATCTTTTCCAAAACTTTCTGCGGGCTTTCAATGCACTATTCCTGGGTTGATTTTAAACATTTTTGACCATTTTTGACATTTTCCCAAATTTACCGATCTTTTCCAAAACTTTCTGCGGGCTTTCAATGCACTATTCCTGGGTTGATTTTAAACATTTTCGACCATTTTTGACATTTTCCCAAATTTACCGATCTTTTCCAAAACTTTCTGCGGGCTTTCAATGCACCATTCCTGGGTTGATTTTAAACATTTTTGACCATTTTTGACATTTTCCCAAATTTACCGATCTTTTCCAAAACTTTCTGCGGGCTTTCAATGCACTATTCCTGGGTTGATTTTAAACATTTTCGACCATTTTTGACATTTTCCCAAATTTACCGATCTTTTCCAAAACTTTCTGCGGGCTTTCAATGCACTATTCCTGGGTTGATTTTAAACATTTTCGACCATTTTTGACATTTTCCCAAATTTACCGATCTTTTCCAAAACTTTCTGCGGGCTTTCAATGCACTATTTCTGGGTTGATTTTAACCATTTTCGACCATTTTTAACATTTTTCCAACTTTTTCCACATGTTCCAATGTACGCACTGGGCCGCTATGGAACCCGCAGAACTCTGCCACACTGTGGACATTTTTTTTTACTGCAATTAGGGTCAAATTGCCGGGTCAAAAGTGTCATTTCTTCGGGTAAATCACCCTCCTGGGCCCGGTTTTAATGTTTAAAAAGGTCAAATATTTGTATTAAATATATAATATTTGTATTTGATCGATGAGTGCTGATTTAAAACCAATTTTAGTGCATTTTGGGCACTTTTGAGAATGGTCGTATGTCGTCGTATTTGGTCGCGCCGACGTTTATGGCTGTCTTTTACCCAGGAAAATCACCTCCAGTGCCCGATATTCATGTCTGCACTTTGCCTGGGTTGACCCCAACCCCTAACTCTAACCCAAACCCAAACCCAAACCCATCTGTGGAGCCCTGTACGCCGCCTAGAGCTAAATAACGTTTTAAAAATTAAAAAAAAAAAAAAAAAAAAATTCTACCCCTGGTAGACCCAAAAAAAATTTCTAGCGCTGGTAGACCCAGAAAAAATTTCTGCGGTCTTTCGATGCACTATTCCTGGGTTAATTTTAAACATTTTCGACCATTTTTGACATTTTCCCAAATTTACCGATCTTTTCCAAAACTTTCTGCGGGCTTTCAATGCACTATTCCTGGGTTGATTTTAAACATTTTCGACCATTTTTGACATTTTCCCAAATTTACCGATCTTTTCCAAAACTTTCTGCGGGCTTTCAATGCACTATTTCTGGGTTGATTTTAACCATTTTCGACCATTTTTAACATTTTTCCAACTTTTTCCACATGTTCCAATGTACGCACTGGGCCGCTATGGAACCCGCAGAACTCTGCCACACTGTGGACATTTTTTTTTACTGCAATTAGGGTCAAATTGCCGGGTCAAAAGTGTCATTTCTTCGGGTAAATCACCCTCCTGGGCCCGGTTTTAATGTTTAAAAAGGTCAAATATTTGTATTAAATATATAATATTTGTATTTGATCGATGAGTGCTGATTTAAAACCAATTTTAGTGCATTTTGGGCACTTTTGAGAATGGTCGTATGTCGTCGTATTTGGTCGCGCCGACGTTTATGGCTGTCTTTTACCCAGGAAAATCACCTCCAGTGCCCGATATTCATGTCTGCACTTTGCCTGGGTTGACCCCAACCCAACCCCTAACTCTAACCCAAACCCAAACCCATCTGTGGAGCCCTGTACGCCGCCTAGAGCTAAATAACGTTTTAAAAATTAAAAAAAAAAAAAAAAAATTCTACCCCTGGTAGACCCCAAAAAAATTTCTAGCGCTGGTAGACCCAGAAAAAATTTCTGCGGGCTTTCGATGCACTATTCCTGGGTTAATTTTAAACATTTTCGACCATTTTTGACATTTTCCCAAATTTACCGATCTTTTCCAAAACTTTCTGCGGGCTTTCAATGCACTATTCCTGGGTTGATTTTAAACATTTTCGACCATTTTTGACATTTTCCCAAATTTACCGATCTTTTCCAAAACTTTCTGCGGGCTTTCAATGCACTATTCCTGGGTTGATTTTAAACATTTTTGACCATTTTTGACATTTTCCCAAATTTACCGATCTTTTACAAAACTTTCTGCGGGCTTTCAATGCACTATTCCTGGGTTGATTTTAAACATTTTCGACCATTTTTGACATTTTCCCAAATTTACCGATCTTTTCCAAAACTTTCTGCGGGCTTTCAATGCACTATTTCTGGGTTGATTTTAACCATTTTCGACCATTTTTAACATTTTTCCAACTTTTTCCACATGTTCCAATGTACGCACTGGGCCGCTATGGAACCCGCAGAACTCTGCCACACTGTGGACATTTTTTTTACTGCAATTAGGGTCAAATTGCCGGGTCAAAAGTGTCATTTCTTCGGGTAAATCACCCTCCTGGGCCCGGTTTTAATGTTTAAAAAGGTCAAATATTTGTATTAAATATATAATATTTGTATTTGATCGATGAGTGCTGATTTAAAACCAATTTTAGTGCATTTTGGGCACTTTTGAGAATGGTCGTATGTCGTCGTATTTGGTCGCGCCGACGTTTATGGCTGTCTTTTACCCAGGAAAATCACCTCCAGTGCCCGATATTCATGTCTGCACTTTGCCTGGGTTGACCCCAACCCAACCCCTAACTCTAACCCAAACCCAAACCCATCTGTGGAGCCCTGTACGCCGCCTAGAGCTAAATAACGTTTTAAAAATTAAAAAAAAAAAAAAAAAATTCTACCCCTGGTAGACCCAAAAAAAATTTCTAGCGCTGGTAGACCCAGAAAAAATTTCTGCGGTCTTTCGATGCACTATTCCTGGGTTAATTTTAAACATTTTCGACCATTTTTGACATTTTCCCAAATTTACCGATCTTTTCCAAAACTTTCTGCGGGCTTTCAATGCACTATTCCTGGGTTGATTTTAAACATTTTCGACCATTTTTGACATTTTCCCAAATTTACCGATCTTTTCCAAAACTTTCTGCGGGCTTTCAATGCACTATTCCTGGGTTGATTTTAAACATTTTTGACCATTTTTGACATTTTCCCAAATTTACCGATCTTTTCCAAAACTTTCTGCGGGCTTTCAATGCACTATTCCTGGGTTGATTTTAAACATTTTCGACCATTTTTGACATTTTCCCAAATTTACCGATCTTTTCCAAAACTTTCTGCGGGCTTTCAATGCACTATTCCTGGGTTGATTTTAAACATTTTTGACCATTTTTGACATTTTCCCAAATTTACCGATCTTTTCCAAAACTTTCTGCGGGCTTTCAATGCACTATTCCTGGGTTGATTTTAAACATTTTCGACCATTTTTGACATTTTCCCAAATTTACCGATCTTTTCCAAAACTTTCTGCGGGCTTTCAATGCACTATTCCTGGGTTGATTTTAAACATTTTCGACCATTTTTGACATTTTCCCAAATTTACCGATCTTTTCCAAAACTTTCTGCGGGCTTTCAATGCACTATTTCTGGGTTGATTTTAACCATTTTCGACCATTTTTAACATTTTTCCAACTTTTTCCACATGTTCCAATGTACGCACTGGGCCGCTATGGAACCCGCAGAACTCTGCCACACTGTGGACATTTTTTTTTACTGCAATTAGGGTCAAATTGCCGGGTCAAAAGTGTCATTTCTTCGGGTAAATCACCCTCCTGGGCCCGGTTTTAATGTTTAAAAAGGTCAAATATTTGTATTAAATATATAATATTTGTATTTGATCGATGAGTGCTGATTTAAAACCAATTTTAGTGCATTTTGGGCACTTTTGAGAATGGTCGTATGTCGTCCTATTTGGTCGCGCCGACGTTTATGGCTGTCTTTTACCCAGGAAAATCACCTCCAGTGCCCGATATTCATGTCTGCACTTTGCCTGGGTTGACCCCAACCCAACCCCTAACTCTAACCCAAACCCAAACCCATCTGTGGAGCCCTGTACGCCGCCTAGAGCTAAATAACGTTTTAAAAATTAAAAAAAAAAAAAAAAAATTCTACCCCTGGTAGACCCAAAAAAAATTTCTAGCGCTGGTAGACCCAGAAAAAATTTCTGCGGTCTTTCGATGCACTATTCCTGGGTTAATTTTAAACATTTTCGACCATTTTTGACATTTTCCCAAATTTACCGATCTTTTCCAAAACTTTCTGCGGGCTTTCAATGCACTATTCCTGGGTTGATTTTAAACATTTTCGACCATTTTTGACATTTTCCCAAATTTACCGATCTTTTCCAAAACTTTCTGCGGGCTTTCAATGCACTATTCCTGGGTTGATTTTAAACATTTTTGACCATTTTTGACATTTTCCCAAATTTACCGATCTTTTCCAAAACTTTCTGCGGGCTTTCAATGCACTATTCCTGGGTTGATTTTAAACATTTTCGACCATTTTTGACATTTTCCCAAATTTACCGATCTTTTCCAAAACTTTCTGCGGGCTTTCAATGCACTATTCCTGGGTTGATTTTAAACATTTTCGACCATTTTTGACATTTTCCCAAATTTACCGATCTTTTCCAAAACTTTCTGCGGGCTTTCAATGCACTATTCCTGGGTTGATTTTAAACATTTTTGACCATTTTTGACATTTTCCCAAATTTACCGATCTTTTCCAAAACTTTCTGCGGGCTTTCAATGCACTATTCCTGGGTTGATTTTAAACATTTTCGACCATTTTTGACATTTTCCCAAATTTACCGATCTTTTCCAAAACTTTCTGCGGGCTTTCAATGCACTATTCCTGGGTTGATTTTAAACATTTTCGACCATTTTTGACATTTTCCCAAATTTACCGATCTTTTCCAAAACTTTCTGCGGGCTTTCAATGCACTATTTCTGGGTTGATTTTAACCATTTTCGACCATTTTTAACATTTTTCCAACTTTTTCCACATGTTCCAATGTACGCACTGGGCCGCTATGGAACCCGCAGAACTCTGCCACACTGTGGACATTTTTTTTCACTGCAATTAGGGTCAAATTGCCGGGTCAAAAGTGTCATTTCTTCGGGTAAATCACCCTCCTGGGCCCGGTTTTAATGTTTAAAAAGGTCAAATATTTGTATTAAATATATAATATTTGTATTTGATCGATGAGTGCTGATTTAAAACCAATTTTAGTGCATTTTGGGCACTTTTGAGAATGGTCGTATGTCGTCGTATTTGGTCGCGCCGACGTTTATGGCTGTCTTTTACCCAGGAAAATCACCTCCAGTGCCCGATATTCATGTCTGCACTTTGCCTGGGTTGACCCCAACCCAACCCCTAACTCTAACCCAAACCCAAACCCATCTGTGGAGCCCTGTACGCCGCCTAGAGCTAAATAACGTTTTAAAAATTAAAAAAAAAAAAAAAAAATTCTACCCCTGGTAGACCCCAAAAAAATTTCTAGCGCTGGTAGACCCAGAAAAAATTTCTGCGGGCTTTCGATGCACTATTCCTGGGTTAATTTTAAACATTTTCGACCATTTTTGACATTTTCCCAAATTTACCGATCTTTTCCAAAACTTTCTGCGGGCTTTCAATGCACTATTCCTGGGTTGATTTTAAACATTTTTGACCATTTTTGACATTTTCCCAAATTTACCGATCTTTTACAAAACTTTCTGCGGGCTTTCAATGCACTATTCCTGGGTTGATTTTAAACATTTTCGACCATTTTTGACATTTTCCCAAATTTACCGATCTTTTCCAAAACTTTCTGCGGGCTTTCAATGCACTATTTCTGGGTTGATTTTAACCATTTTCGACCATTTTTAACATTTTTCCAACTTTTTCCACATGTTCCAATGTACGCACTGGGCCGCTATGGAACCCGCAGAACTCTGCCACACTGTGGACATTTTTTTTTACTGCAATTAGGGTCAAATTGCCGGGTCAAAAGTGTCATTTCTTCGGGTAAATCACCCTCCTGGGCCCGGTTTTAATGTTTAAAAAGGTCAAATATTTGTATTAAATATATAATATTTGTATTTGATCGATGAGTGCTGATTTAAAACCAATTTTAGTGCATTTTGGGCACTTTTGAGAATGGTCGTATGTCGTCGTATTTGGTCGCGCCGACGTTTATGGCTGTCTTTTACCCAGGAAAATCACCTCCAGTGCCCGATATTCATGTCTGCACTTTGCCTGGGTTGACCCCAACCCAACCCCTAACTCTAACCCAAACCCAAACCCATCTGTGGAGCCCTGTACGCCGCCTAGAGCTAAATAACGTTTTAAAAATTAAAAAAAAAAAAAAAAAATTCTACCCCTGGTAGACCCAAAAAAAATTTCTAGCGCTGGTAGACCCAGAAAAAATTTCTGCGGTCTTTCGATGCACTATTCCTGGGTTAATTTTAAACATTTTCGACCATTTTTGACATTTTCCCAAATTTACCGATCTTTTCCAAAACTTTCTGCGGGCTTTCAATGCACTATTCCTGGGTTGATTTTAAACATTTTCGACCATTTTTGACATTTTCCCAAATTTACCGATCTTTTCCAAAACTTTCTGCGGGCTTTCAATGCACTATTCCTGGGTTGATTTTAAACATTTTTGACCATTTTTGACATTTTCCCAAATTTACCGATCTTTTCCAAAACTTTCTGCGGGCTTTCAATGCACTATTCCTGGGTTGATTTTAAACATTTTCGACCATTTTTGACATTTTCCCAAATTTACCGATCTTTTCCAAAACTTTCTGCGGGCTTTCAATGCACTATTCCTGGGTTGATTTTAAACATTTTCGACCATTTTTGACATTTTCCCAAATTTACCGATCTTTTCCAAAACTTTCTGCGGGCTTTCAATGCACTATTCCTGGGTTGATTTTAAACATTTTTGACCATTTTTGACATTTTCCCAAATTTACCGATCTTTTCCAAAACTTTCTGCGGGCTTTCAATGCACTATTCCTGGGTTGATTTTAAACATTTTCGACCATTTTTGACATTTTCCCAAATTTACCGATCTTTTCCAAAACTTTCTGCGGGCTTTCAATGCACTATTCCTGGGTTGATTTTAAACATTTTCGACCATTTTTGACATTTTCCCAAATTTACCGATCTTTTCCAAAACTTTCTGCGGGCTTTCAATGCACTATTCCTGGGTTGATTTTAAACATTTTTGACCATTTTTGACATTTTCCCAAATTTACCGATCTTTTCCAAAACTTTCTGCGGGCTTTCAATGCACTATTCCTGGGTTGATTTTAAACATTTTCGACCATTTTTGACATTTTCCCAAATTTACCGATCTTTTCCAAAACTTTCTGCGGGCTTTCAATGCACTATTCCTGGGTTGATTTTAAACATTTTCGACCATTTTTGACATTTTCCCAAATTTACCGATCTTTTCCAAAACTTTCTGCGGGCTTTCAATGCACTATTCCTGGGTTGATTTTAAACATTTTCGACCATTTTTGACATTTTCCCAAATTTACCGATCTTTTCCAAAACTTTCTGCGGGCTTTCAATGCACTATTCCTGGGTTGATTTTAAACATTTTTGACCATTTTTGACATTTTCCCAAATTTACCGATCTTTTCCAAAACTTTCTGCGGGCTTTCAATGCACTATTCCTGGGTTGATTTTAAACATTTTCGACCATTTTTGACATTTTCCCAAATTTACCGATCTTTTCCAAAACTTTCTGCGGGCTTTCAATGCACTATTCCTGGGTTGATTTTAAACATTTTTGACCATTTTTGACATTTTCCCAAATTTACCGATCTTTTCCAAAACTTTCTGCGGGCTTTCAATGCACTATTCCTGGGTTGATTTTAAACATTTTCGACCATTTTTGACATTTTCCCAAATTTACCGATCTTTTCCAAAACTTTCTGCGGGCTTTCAATGCACTATTCCTGGGTTGATTTTAAACATTTTCGACCATTTTTGACATTTTCCCAAATTTACCGATCTTTTCCAAAACTTTCTGCGGGCTTTCAATGCACTATTCCTGGGTTGATTTTAAACATTTTCGACCATTTTTGACATTTTCCCAAATTTACCGATCTTTTCCAAAACTTTCTGCGGGCTTTCAATGCACTATTCCTGGGTTGATTTTAAACATTTTTGACCATTTTTGACATTTTCCCAAATTTACCGATCTTTTCCAAAACTTTCTGCGGGCTTTCAATGCACTATTCCTGGGTTGATTTTAAACATTTTCGACCATTTTTGACATTTTCCCAAATTTACCGATCTTTTCCAAAACTTTCTGCGGGCTTTCAATGCACTATTCCTGGGTTGATTTTAAACATTTTCGACCATTTTTGACATTTTCCCAAATTTACCGATCTTTTCCAAAACTTTCTGCGGGCTTTCAATGCACTATTTCTGGGTTGATTTTAACCATTTTCGACCATTTTTAACATTTTTCCAACTTTTTCCACATGTTCCAATGTACGCACTGGGCCGCTATGGAACCCGCAGAACTCTGCCACACTGTGGACATTTTTTTTTACTGCAATTAGGGTCAAATTGCCGGGTCAAAAGTGTCATTTCTTCGGGTAAATCACCCTCCTGGGCCCGGTTTTAATGTTTAAAAAGGTCAAATATTTGTATTAAATATATAATATTTGTATTTGATCGATGAGTGCTGATTTAAAACCAATTTTAGTGCATTTTGGGCACTTTTGAGAATGGTCGTATGTCGTCGTATTTGGTCGCGCCGACGTTTATGGCTGTCTTTTACCCAGGAAAATCACCTCCAGTGCCCGATATTCATGTCTGCACTTTGCCTGGGTTGACCCCAACCCAACCCCTAACTCTAACCCAAACCCAAACCCATCTGTGGAGCCCTGTACGCCGCCTAGAGCTAAATAACGTTTTAAAAATTAAAAAAAAAAAAAAAAAATTCTACCCCTGGTAGACCCAAAAAAAATTTCTAGCGCTGGTAGACCCAGAAAAAATTTCTGCGGTCTTTCGATGCACTATTCCTGGGTTAATTTTAAACATTTTCGACCATTTTTGACATTTTCCCAAATTTACCGATCTTTTCCAAAACTTTCTGCGGGCTTTCAATGCACTATTCCTGGGTTGATTTTAAACATTTTCGACCATTTTTGACATTTTCCCAAATTTACCGATCTTTTCCAAAACTTTCTGCGGGCTTTCAATGCACTATTCCTGGGTTGATTTTAAACATTTTTGACCATTTTTGACATTTTCCCAAATTTACCGATCTTTTCCAAAACTTTCTGCGGGCTTTCAATGCACTATTCCTGGGTTGATTTTAAACATTTTCGACCATTTTTGACATTTTCCCAAATTTACCGATCTTTTCCAAAACTTTCTGCGGGCTTTCAATGCACTATTCCTGGGTTGATTTTAAACATTTTCGACCATTTTTGACATTTTCCCAAATTTACCGATCTTTTCCAAAACTTTCTGCGGGCTTTCAATGCACTATTCCTGGGTTGATTTTAAACATTTTTGACCATTTTTGACATTTTCCCAAATTTACCGATCTTTTCCAAAACTTTCTGCGGGCTTTCAATGCACTATTCCTGGGTTGATTTTAAACATTTTCGACCATTTTTGACATTTTCCCAAATTTACCGATCTTTTCCAAAACTTTCTGCGGGCTTTCAATGCACTATTCCTGGGTTGATTTTAAACATTTTCGACCATTTTTGACATTTTCCCAAATTTACCGATCTTTTCCAAAACTTTCTGCGGGCTTTCAATGCACTATTCCTGGGTTGATTTTAAACATTTTCGACCATTTTTGACATTTTCCCAAATTTACCGATCTTTTCCAAAACTTTCTGCGGGCTTTCAATGCACTATTCCTGGGTTGATTTTAAACATTTTTGACCATTTTTGACATTTTCCCAAATTTACCGATCTTTTCCAAAACTTTCTGCGGGCTTTCAATGCACTATTCCTGGGTTGATTTTAAACATTTTCGACCATTTTTGACATTTTCCCAAATTTACCGATCTTTTCCAAAACTTTCTGCGGGCTTTCAATGCACTATTCCTGGGTTGATTTTAAACATTTTTGACCATTTTTGACATTTTCCCAAATTTACCGATCTTTTCCAAAACTTTCTGCGGGCTTTCAATGCACTATTCCTGGGTTGATTTTAAACATTTTCGACCATTTTTGACATTTTCCCAAATTTACCGATCTTTTCCAAAACTTTCTGCGGGCTTTCAATGCACTATTCCTGGGTTGATTTTAAACATTTTCGACCATTTTTGACATTTTCCCAAATTTACCGATCTTTTCCAAAACTTTCTGCGGGCTTTCAATGCACTATTCCTGGGTTGATTTTAAACATTTTCGACCATTTTTGACATTTTCCCAAATTTACCGATCTTTTCCAAAACTTTCTGCGGGCTTTCAATGCACTATTCCTGGGTTGATTTTAAACATTTTTGACCATTTTTGACATTTTCCCAAATTTACCGATCTTTTCCAAAACTTTCTGCGGGCTTTCAATGCACTATTCCTGGGTTGATTTTAAACATTTTCGACCATTTTTGACATTTTCCCAAATTTACCGATCTTTTCCAAAACTTTCTGCGGGCTTTCAATGCACTATTTCTGGGTTGATTTTAACCATTTTCGACCATTTTTAACATTTTTCCAACTTTTTCCACATGTTCCAATGTACGCACTGGGCCGCTATGGAACCCGCAGAACTCTGCCACACTGTGGACATTTTTTTTCACTGCAATTAGGGTCAAATTGCCGGGTCAAAAGTGTCATTTCTTCGGGTAAATCACCCTCCTGGGCCCGGTTTTAATGTTTAAAAAGGTCAAATATTTGTATTAAATATATAATATTTGTATTTGATCGATGAGTGCTGATTTAAAACCAATTTTAGTGCATTTTGGGCACTTTTGAGAATGGTCGTATGTCGTCGTATTTGGTCGCGCCGACGTTTATGGCTGTCTTTTACCCAGGAAAATCACCTCCAGTGCCCGATATTCATGTCTGCACTTTGCCTGGGTTGACCCCAACCCAACCCCTAACTCTAACCCAAACCCAAACCCATCTGTGGAGCCCTGTACGCCGCCTAGAGCTAAATAACGTTTTAAAAATTAAAAAAAAAAAAAAAAAATTCTACCCCTGGTAGACCCCAAAAAAATTTCTAGCGCTGGTAGACCCAGAAAAAATTTCTGCGGGCTTTCGATGCACTATTCCTGGGTTAATTTTAAACATTTTCGACCATTTTTGACATTTTCCCAAATTTACCGATCTTTTCCAAAACTTTCTGCGGGCTTTCAATGCACTATTCCTGGGTTGATTTTAAACATTTTCGACCATTTTTGACATTTTCCCAAATTTACCGATCTTTTCCAAAACTTTCTGCGGGCTTTCAATGCACTATTCCTGGGTTGATTTTAAACATTTTTGACCATTTTTGACATTTTCCCAAATTTACCGATCTTTTACAAAACTTTCTGCGGGCTTTCAATGCACTATTCCTGGGTTGATTTTAAACATTTTCGACCATTTTTGACATTTTCCCAAATTTACCGATCTTTTCCAAAACTTTCTGCGGGCTTTCAATGCACTATTTCTGGGTTGATTTTAACCATTTTCGACCATTTTTAACATTTTTCCAACTTTTTCCACATGTTCCAATGTACGCACTGGGCCGCTATGGAACCCGCAGAACTCTGCCACACTGTGGACATTTTTTTTACTGCAATTAGGGTCAAATTGCCGGGTCAAAAGTGTCATTTCTTCGGGTAAATCACCCTCCTGGGCCCGGTTTTAATGTTTAAAAAGGTCAAATATTTGTATTAAATATATAATATTTGTATTTGATCGATGAGTGCTGATTTAAAACCAATTTTAGTGCATTTTGGGCACTTTTGAGAATGGTCGTATGTCGTCGTATTTGGTCGCGCCGACGTTTATGGCTGTCTTTTACCCAGGAAAATCACCTCCAGTGCCCGATATTCATGTCTGCACTTTGCCTGGGTTGACCCCAACCCAACCCCTAACTCTAACCCAAACCCAAACCCATCTGTGGAGCCCTGTACGCCGCCTAGAGCTAAATAACGTTTTAAAAATTAAAAAAAAAAAAAAAAAATTCTACCCCTGGTAGACCCAAAAAAAATTTCTAGCGCTGGTAGACCCAGAAAAAATTTCTGCGGTCTTTCGATGCACTATTCCTGGGTTAATTTTAAACATTTTTGACCATTTTTGACATTTTCCCAAATTTACCGATCTTTTCCAAAACTTTCTGCGGGCTTTCAATGCACTATTCCTGGGTTGATTTTAAACATTTTCGACCATTTTTGACATTTTCCCAAATTTACCGATCTTTTCCAAAACTTTCTGCGGGCTTTCAATGCACTATTCCTGGGTTGATTTTAAACATTTTCGACCATTTTTGACATTTTCCCAAATTTACCGATCTTTTCCAAAACTTTCTGCGGGCTTTCAATGCACTATTCCTGGGTTGATTTTAAACATTTTTGACCATTTTTGACATTTTCCCAAATTTACCGATCTTTTCCAAAACTTTCTGCGGGCTTTCAATGCACTATTCCTGGGTTGATTTTAAACATTTTCGACCATTTTTGACATTTTCCCAAATTTACCGATCTTTTCCAAAACTTTCTGCGGGCTTTCAATGCACTATTCCTGGGTTGATTTTAAACATTTTCGACCATTTTTGACATTTTCCCAAATTTACCGATCTTTTCCAAAACTTTCTGCGGGCTTTCAATGCACTATTCCTGGGTTGATTTTAAACATTTTCGACCATTTTTGACATTTTCCCAAATTTACCGATCTTTTCCAAAACTTTCTGCGGGCTTTCAATGCACTATTCCTGGGTTGATTTTAAACATTTTTGACCATTTTTGACATTTTCCCAAATTTACCGATCTTTTCCAAAACTTTCTGCGGGCTTTCAATGCACTATTCCTGGGTTGATTTTAAACATTTTCGACCATTTTTGACATTTTCCCAAATTTACCGATCTTTTCCAAAACTTTCTGCGGGCTTTCAATGCACTATTCCTGGGTTGATTTTAAACATTTTTGACCATTTTTGACATTTTCCCAAATTTACCGATCTTTTCCAAAACTTTCTGCGGGCTTTCAATGCACTATTCCTGGGTTGATTTTAAACATTTTCGACCATTTTTGACATTTTCCCAAATTTACCGATCTTTTCCAAAACTTTCTGCGGGCTTTCAATGCACTATTCCTGGGTTGATTTTAAACATTTTCGACCATTTTTGACATTTTCCCAAATTTACCGATCTTTTCCAAAACTTTCTGCGGGCTTTCAATGCACTATTCCTGGGTTGATTTTAAACATTTTCGACCATTTTTGACATTTTCCCAAATTTACCGATCTTTTCCAAAACTTTCTGCGGGCTTTCAATGCACTATTCCTGGGTTGATTTTAAACATTTTTGACCATTTTTGACATTTTCCCAAATTTACCGATCTTTTCCAAAACTTTCTGCGGGCTTTCAATGCACTATTCCTGGGTTGATTTTAAACATTTTCGACCATTTTTGACATTTTCCCAAATTTACCGATCTTTTCCAAAACTTTCTGCGGGCTTTCAATGCACTATTCCTGGGTTGATTTTAAACATTTTCGACCATTTTTGACATTTTCCCAAATTTACCGATCTTTTCCAAAACTTTCTGCGGGCTTTCAATGCACTATTTCTGGGTTGATTTTAACCATTTTCGACCATTTTTAACATTTTTCCAACTTTTTCCACATGTTCCAATGTACGCACTGGGCCGCTATGGAACCCGCAGAACTCTGCCACACTGTGGACATTTTTTTTTACTGCAATTAGGGTCAAATTGCCGGGTCAAAAGTGTCATTTCTTCGGGTAAATCACCCTCCTGGGCCCGGTTTTAATGTTTAAAAAGGTCAAATATTTGTATTAAATATATAATATTTGTATTTGATCGATGAGTGCTGATTTAAAACCAATTTTAGTGCATTTTGGGCACTTTTGAGAATGGTCGTATGTCGTCGTATTTGGTCGCGCCGACGTTTATGGCTGTCTTTTACCCAGGAAAATCACCTCCAGTGCCCGATATTCATGTCTGCACTTTGCCTGGGTTGACCCCAACCCAACCCCTAACTCTAACCCAAACCCAAACCCATCTGTGGAGCCCTGTACGCCGCCTAGAGCTAAATAACGTTTTAAAAATTAAAAAAAAAAAAAAAAATTCTACCCCTGGTAGACCCAAAAAAAATTTCTAGCGCTGGTAGACCCAGAAAAAATTTCTGCGGTCTTTCGATGCACTATTCCTGGGTTAATTTTAAACATTTTCGACCATTTTTGACATTTTCCCAAATTTACCGATCTTTTCCAAAACTTTCTGCGGGCTTTCAATGCACTATTCCTGGGTTGATTTTAAACATTTTCGACCATTTTTGACATTTTCCCAAATTTACCGATCTTTTCCAAAACTTTCTGCGGGCTTTCAATGCACTATTCCTGGGTTGATTTTAAACATTTTTGACCATTTTTGACATTTTCCCAAATTTACCGATCTTTTCCAAAACTTTCTGCGGGCTTTCAATGCACTATTCCTGGGTTGATTTTAAACATTTTCGACCATTTTTGACATTTTCCCAAATTTACCGATCTTTTCCAAAACTTTCTGCGGGCTTTCAATGCACTATTCCTGGGTTGATTTTAAACATTTTCGACCATTTTTGACATTTTCCCAAATTTACCGATCTTTTCCAAAACTTTCTGCGGGCTTTCAATGCACTATTCCTGGGTTGATTTTAAACATTTTTGACCATTTTTGACATTTTCCCAAATTTACCGATCTTTTCCAAAACTTTCTGCGGGCTTTCAATGCACTATTCCTGGGTTGATTTTAAACATTTTCGACCATTTTTGACATTTTCCCAAATTTACCGATCTTTTCCAAAACTTTCTGCGGGCTTTCAATGCACTATTCCTGGGTTGATTTTAAACATTTTCGACCATTTTTGACATTTTCCCAAATTTACCGATCTTTTCCAAAACTTTCTGCGGGCTTTCAATGCACTATTCCTGGGTTGATTTTAAACATTTTCGACCATTTTTGACATTTTCCCAAATTTACCGATCTTTTCCAAAACTTTCTGCGGGCTTTCAATGCACTATTCCTGGGTTGATTTTAAACATTTTTGACCATTTTTGACATTTTCCCAAATTTACCGATCTTTTCCAAAACTTTCTGCGGGCTTTCAATGCACTATTCCTGGGTTGATTTTAAACATTTTCGACCATTTTTGACATTTTCCCAAATTTACCGATCTTTTCCAAAACTTTCTGCGGGCTTTCAATGCACTATTCCTGGGTTGATTTTAAACATTTTTGACCATTTTTGACATTTTCCCAAATTTACCGATCTTTTCCAAAACTTTCTGCGGGCTTTCAATGCACTATTCCTGGGTTGATTTTAAACATTTTCGACCATTTTTGACATTTTCCCAAATTTACCGATCTTTTCCAAAACTTTCTGCGGGCTTTCAATGCACTATTCCTGGGTTGATTTTAAACATTTTCGACCATTTTTGACATTTTCCCAAATTTACCGATCTTTTCCAAAACTTTCTGCGGGCTTTCAATGCACTATTCCTGGGTTGATTTTAAACATTTTCGACCATTTTTGACATTTTCCCAAATTTACCGATCTTTTCCAAAACTTTCTGCGGGCTTTCAATGCACTATTCCTGGGTTGATTTTAAACATTTTTGACCATTTTTGACATTTTCCCAAATTTACCGATCTTTTCCAAAACTTTCTGCGGGCTTTCAATGCACTATTCCTGGGTTGATTTTAAACATTTTCGACCATTTTTGACATTTTCCCAAATTTACCGATCTTTTCCAAAACTTTCTGCGGGCTTTCAATGCACTATTTCTGGGTTGATTTTAACCATTTTCGACCATTTTTAACATTTTTCCAACTTTTTCCACATGTTCCAATGTACGCACTGGGCCGCTATGGAACCCGCAGAACTCTGCCACACTGTGGACATTTTTTTCACTGCAATTAGGGTCAAATTGCCGGGTCAAAAGTGTCATTTCTTCGGGTAAATCACCCTCCTGGGCCCGGTTTTAATGTTTAAAAAGGTCAAATATTTGTATTAAATATATAATATTTGTATTTGATCGATGAGTGCTGATTTAAAACCAATTTTAGTGCATTTTGGGCACTTTTGAGAATGGTCGTATGTCGTCGTATTTGGTCGCGCCGACGTTTATGGCTGTCTTTTACCCAGGAAAATCACCTCCAGTGCCCGATATTCATGTCTGCACTTTGCCTGGGTTGACCCCAACCCAACCCCTAACTCTAACCCAAACCCAAACCCATCTGTGGAGCCCTGTACGCCGCCTAGAGCTAAATAACGTTTTAAAAATTAAAAAAAAAAAAAAAAAATTCTACCCCTGGTAGACCCCAAAAAAATTTCTAGCGCTGGTAGACCCAGAAAAAATTTCTGCGGGCTTTCGATGCACTATTCCTGGGTTAATTTTAAACATTTTCGACCATTTTTGACATTTTCCCAAATTTACCGATCTTTTCCAAAACTTTCTGCGGGCTTTCAATGCACTATTCCTGGGTTGATTTTAAACATTTTCGACCATTTTTGACATTTTCCCAAATTTACCGATCTTTTCCAAAACTTTCTGCGGGCTTTCAATGCACTATTCCTGGGTTGATTTTAAACATTTTTGACCATTTTTGACATTTTCCCAAATTTACCGATCTTTTACAAAACTTTCTGCGGGCTTTCAATGCACTATTCCTGGGTTGATTTTAAACATTTTCGACCATTTTTGACATTTTCCCAAATTTACCGATCTTTTCCAAAACTTTCTGCGGGCTTTCAATGCACTATTTCTGGGTTGATTTTAACCATTTTCGACCATTTTTAACATTTTTCCAACTTTTTCCACATGTTCCAATGTACGCACTGGGCCGCTATGGAACCCGCAGAACTCTGCCACACTGTGGACATTTTTTTTACTGCAATTAGGGTCAAATTGCCGGGTCAAAAGTGTCATTTCTTCGGGTAAATCACCCTCCTGGGCCCGGTTTTAATGTTTAAAAAGGTCAAATATTTGTATTAAATATATAATATTTGTATTTGATCGATGAGTGCTGATTTAAAACCAATTTTAGTGCATTTTGGGCACTTTTGAGAATGGTCGTATGTCGTCGTATTTGGTCGCGCCGACGTTTATGGCTGTCTTTTACCCAGGAAAATCACCTCCAGTGCCCGATATTCATGTCTGCACTTTGCCTGGGTTGACCCCAACCCAACCCCTAACTCTAACCCAAACCCAAACCCATCTGTGGAGCCCTGTACGCCGCCTAGAGCTAAATAACGTTTTAAAAATTAAAAAAAAAAAAAAAAAATTCTACCCCTGGTAGACCCAAAAAAAATTTCTAGCGCTGGTAGACCCAGAAAAAATTTCTGCGGTCTTTCGATGCACTATTCCTGGGTTAATTTTAAACATTTTCGACCATTTTTGACATTTTCCCAAATTTACCGATCTTTTCCAAAACTTTCTGCGGGCTTTCAATGCACTATTCCTGGGTTGATTTTAAACATTTTCGACCATTTTTGACATTTTCCCAAATTTACCGATCTTTTCCAAAACTTTCTGCGGGCTTTCAATGCACTATTCCTGGGTTGATTTTAAACATTTTTGACCATTTTTGACATTTTCCCAAATTTACCGATCTTTTCCAAAACTTTCTGCGGGCTTTCAATGCACTATTCCTGGGTTGATTTTAAACATTTTCGACCATTTTTGACATTTTCCCAAATTTACCGATCTTTTCCAAAACTTTCTGCGGGCTTTCAATGCACTATTCCTGGGTTGATTTTAAACATTTTCGACCATTTTTGACATTTTCCCAAATTTACCGATCTTTTCCAAAACTTTCTGCGGGCTTTCAATGCACTATTCCTGGGTTGATTTTAAACATTTTTGACCATTTTTGACATTTTCCCAAATTTACCGATCTTTTCCAAAACTTTCTGCGGGCTTTCAATGCACTATTCCTGGGTTGATTTTAAACATTTTCGACCATTTTTGACATTTTCCCAAATTTACCGATCTTTTCCAAAACTTTCTGCGGGCTTTCAATGCACTATTCCTGGGTTGATTTTAAACATTTTCGACCATTTTTGACATTTTCCCAAATTTACCGATCTTTTCCAAAACTTTCTGCGGGCTTTCAATGCACTATTCCTGGGTTGATTTTAAACATTTTTGACCATTTTTGACATTTTCCCAAATTTACCGATCTTTTCCAAAACTTTCTGCGGGCTTTCAATGCACTATTCCTGGGTTGATTTTAAACATTTTCGACCATTTTTGACATTTTCCCAAATTTACCGATCTTTTCCAAAACTTTCTGCGGGCTTTCAATGCACTATTCCTGGGTTGATTTTAAACATTTTCGACCATTTTTGACATTTTCCCAAATTTACCGATCTTTTCCAAAACTTTCTGCGGGCTTTCAATGCACTATTCCTGGGTTGATTTTAAACATTTTCGACCATTTTTGACATTTTCCCAAATTTACCGATCTTTTCCAAAACTTTCTGCGGGCTTTCAATGCACTATTCCTGGGTTGATTTTAAACATTTTTGACCATTTTTGACATTTTCCCAAATTTACCGATCTTTTCCAAAACTTTCTGCGGGCTTTCAATGCACTATTCCTGGGTTGATTTTAAACATTTTCGACCATTTTTGACATTTTCCCAAATTTACCGATCTTTTCCAAAACTTTCTGCGGGCTTTCAATGCACTATTCCTGGGTTGATTTTAAACATTTTCGACCATTTTTGACATTTTCCCAAATTTACCGATCTTTTCCAAAACTTTCTGCGGGCTTTCAATGCACTATTTCTGGGTTGATTTTAACCATTTTCGACCATTTTTAACATTTTTCCAACTTTTTCCACATGTTCCAATGTACGCACTGGGCCGCTATGGAACCCGCAGAACTCTGCCACACTGTGGACATTTTTTTTTACTGCAATTAGGGTCAAATTGCCGGGTCAAAAGTGTCATTTCTTCGGGTAAATCACCCTCCTGGGCCCGTTTTTAATGTTTAAAAAGGTCAAATATTTGTATTAAATATATAATATTTGTATTTGATCGATGAGTGCTGATTTAAAACCAATTTTAGTGCATTTTGGGCACTTTTGAGAATGGTCGTATGTCGTCGTATTTGGTCGCGCCGACGTTTATGGCTGTCTTTTACCCAGGAAAATCACCTCCAGTGCCCGATATTCATGTCTGCACTTTGCCTGGGTTGACCCCAACCCAACCCCTAACTCTAACCCAAACCCAAACCCATCTGTGGAGCCCTGTACGCCGCCTAGAGCTAAATAACGTTTTAAAAATTAAAAAAAAAAAAAAAAAATTCTACCCCTGGTAGACCCAAAAAAAATTTCTAGCGCTGGTAGACCCAGAAAAAATTTCTGCGGTCTTTCGATGCACTATTCCTGGGTTAATTTTAAACATTTTCGACCATTTTTGACATTTTCCCAAATTTACCGATCTTTTCCAAAACTTTCTGCGGGCTTTCAATGCACTATTCCTGGGTTGATTTTAAACATTTTCGACCATTTTTGACATTTTCCCAAATTTACCGATCTTTTCCAAAACTTTCTGCGGGCTTTCAATGCACTATTCCTGGGTTGATTTTAAACATTTTTGACCATTTTTGACATTTTCCCAAATTTACCGATCTTTTCCAAAACTTTCTGCGGGCTTTCAATGCACTATTCCTGGGTTGATTTTAAACATTTTCGACCATTTTTGACATTTTCCCAAATTTACCGATCTTTTCCAAAACTTTCTGCGGGCTTTCAATGCACTATTCCTGGGTTGATTTTAAACATTTTCGACCATTTTTGACATTTTCCCAAATTTACCGATCTTTTCCAAAACTTTCTGCGGGCTTTCAATGCACTATTCCTGGGTTGATTTTAAACATTTTTGACCATTTTTGACATTTTCCCAAATTTACCGATCTTTTCCAAAACTTTCTGCGGGCTTTCAATGCACTATTCCTGGGTTGATTTTAAACATTTTCGACCATTTTTGACATTTTCCCAAATTTACCGATCTTTTCCAAAACTTTCTGCGGGCTTTCAATGCACTATTCCTGGGTTGATTTTAAACATTTTCGACCATTTTTGACATTTTCCCAAATTTACCGATCTTTTCCAAAACTTTCTGCGGGCTTTCAATGCACTATTCCTGGGTTGATTTTAAACATTTTCGACCATTTTTGACATTTTCCCAAATTTACCGATCTTTTCCAAAACTTTCTGCGGGCTTTCAATGCACTATTCCTGGGTTGATTTTAAACATTTTTGACCATTTTTGACATTTTCCCAAATTTACCGATCTTTTCCAAAACTTTCTGCGGGCTTTCAATGCACTATTCCTGGGTTGATTTTAAACATTTTCGACCATTTTTGACATTTTCCCAAATTTACCGATCTTTTCCAAAACTTTCTGCGGGCTTTCAATGCACTATTCCTGGGTTGATTTTAAACATTTTCGACCATTTTTGACATTTTCCCAAATTTACCGATCTTTTCCAAAACTTTCTGCGGGCTTTCAATGCACTATTCCTGGGTTGATTTTAAACATTTTCGACCATTTTTGACATTTTCCCAAATTTACCGATCTTTTCCAAAACTTTCTGCGGGCTTTCAATGCACTATTCCTGGGTTGATTTTAAACATTTTCGACCATTTTTGACATTTTCCCAAATTTACCGATCTTTTCCAAAACTTTCTGCGGGCTTTCAATGCACTATTCCTGGGTTGATTTTAAACATTTTTGACCATTTTTGACATTTTCCCAAATTTACCGATCTTTTCCAAAACTTTCTGCGGGCTTTCAATGCACTATTCCTGGGTTGATTTTAAACATTTTCGACCATTTTTGACATTTTCCCAAATTTACCGATCTTTTCCAAAACTTTCTGCGGGCTTTCAATGCACTATTCCTGGGTTGATTTTAAACATTTTCGACCATTTTTGACATTTTCCCAAATTTACCAATCTTTTCCAAAACTTTCTGCGGGCTTTCAATGCACTATTTTTGGGTTGATTTTAACCATTTTCGACCATTTTTAACATTTTTCCAACTTTTTCCACATGTTCCAATGTACGCACTGGGCCGCTATGGAACCCGCAGAACTCTGCCACACTGTGGACATTTTTTTTCACTGCAATTAGGGTCAAATTGCCGGGTCAAAAGTGTCATTTCTTCGGGTAAATCACCCTCCTGGGCCCGGTTTTAATGTTTAAAAAGGTCAAATATTTGTATTAAATATATAATATTTGTATTTGATCGATGAGTGCTGATTTAAAACCAATTTTAGTGCATTTTGGGCACTTTTGAGAATGGTCGTATGTCGTCGTATTTGGTCGCGCCGACGTTTATGGCTGTCTTTTACCCAGGAAAATCACCTCCAGTGCCCGATATTCATGTCTGCACTTTGCCTGGGTTGACCCCAACCCAACCCCTAACTCTAACCCAAACCCAAACCCATCTGTGGAGCCCTGTACGCCGCCTAGAGCTAAATAACGTTTTAAAAATTAAAAAAAAAAAAAAAAAAATTCTACCCCTGGTAGACCCAAAAAAAATTTCTAGCGCTGGTAGACCCAGAAAAAATTTCTGCGGTCTTTCGATGCACTATTCCTGGGTTAATTTTAAACATTTTCGACCATTTTTGACATTTTCCCAAATTTACCGATCTTTTCCAAAACTTTCTGCGGGCTTTCAATGCACTATTCCTGGGTTGATTTTAAACATTTTCGACCATTTTTGACATTTTCCCAAATTTACCGATCTTTTCCAAAACTTTCTGCGGGCTTTCAATGCACTATTCCTGGGTTGATTTTAAACATTTTTGACCATTTTTGACATTTTCCCAAATTTACCGATCTTTTCCAAAACTTTCTGCGGGCTTTCAATGCACTATTCCTGGGTTGATTTTAAACATTTTCGACCATTTTTGACATTTTCCCAAATTTACCGATCTTTTCCAAAACTTTCTGCGGGCTTTCAATGCACTATTCCTGGGTTGATTTTAAACATTTTCGACCATTTTTGACATTTTCCCAAATTTACCGATCTTTTCCAAAACTTTCTGCGGGCTTTCAATGCACTATTCCTGGGTTGATTTTAAACATTTTCGACCATTTTTGACATTTTCCCAAATTTACCGATCTTTTCCAAAACTTTCTGCGGGCTTTCAATGCACTATTCCTGGGTTGATTTTAAACATTTTTGACCATTTTTGACATTTTCCCAAATTTACCGATCTTTTCCAAAACTTTCTGCGGGCTTTCAATGCACTATTCCTGGGTTGATTTTAAACATTTTCGACCATTTTTGACATTTTCCCAAATTTACCGATCTTTTCCAAAACTTTCTGCGGGCTTTCAATGCACTATTCCTGGGTTGATTTTAAACATTTTCGACCATTTTTGACATTTTCCCAAATTTACCGATCTTTTCCAAAACTTTCTGCGGGCTTTCAATGCACTATTTCTGGGTTGATTTTAACCATTTTCGACCATTTTTAACATTTTTCCAACTTTTTCCACATGTTCCAATGTACGCACTGGGCCGCTATGGAACCCGCAGAACTCTGCCACACTGTGGACATTTTTTTTTACTGCAATTAGGGTCAAATTGCCGGGTCAAAAGTGTCATTTCTTCGGGTAAATCACCCTCCTGGGCCCGGTTTTAATGTTTAAAAAGGTCAAATATTTGTATTAAATATATAATATTTGTATTTGATCGATGAGTGCTGATTTAAAACCAATTTTAGTGCATTTTGGGCACTTTTGAGAATGGTCGTATGTCGTCGTATTTGGTCGCGCCGACGTTTATGGCTGTCTTTTACCCAGGAAAATCACCTCCAGTGCCCGATATTCATGTCTGCACTTTGCCTGGGTTGACCCCAACCCAACCCCTAACTCTAACCCAAACCCAAACCCATCTGTGGAGCCCTGTACGCCGCCTAGAGCTAAATAACGTTTTAAAAATTAAAAAAAAAAAAAAAAATTCTACCCCTGGTAGACCCAAAAAAAATTTCTAGCGCTGGTAGACCCAGAAAAAATTTCTGCGGTCTTTCGATGCACTATTCCTGGGTTAATTTTAAACATTTTCGACCATTTTTGACATTTTCCCAAATTTACCGATCTTTTCCAAAACTTTCTGCGGGCTTTCAATGCACTATTCCTGGGTTGATTTTAAACATTTTCGACCATTTTTGACATTTTCCCAAATTTACCGATCTTTTCCAAAACTTTCTGCGGGCTTTCAATGCACTATTCCTGGGTTGATTTTAAACATTTTTGACCATTTTTGACATTTTCCCAAATTTACCGATCTTTTCCAAAACTTTCTGCGGGCTTTCAATGCACTATTCCTGGGTTGATTTTAAACATTTTCGACCATTTTTGACATTTTCCCAAATTTACCGATCTTTTCCAAAACTTTCTGCGGGCTTTCAATGCACTATTCCTGGGTTGATTTTAAACATTTTCGACCATTTTTGACATTTTCCCAAATTTACCGATCTTTTCCAAAACTTTCTGCGGGCTTTCAATGCACTATTCCTGGGTTGATTTTAAACATTTTTGACCATTTTTGACATTTTCCCAAATTTACCGATCTTTTCCAAAACTTTCTGCGGGCTTTCAATGCACTATTCCTGGGTTGATTTTAAACATTTTCGACCATTTTTGACATTTTCCCAAATTTACCGATCTTTTCCAAAACTTTCTGCGGGCTTTCAATGCACTATTCCTGGGTTGATTTTAAACATTTTCGACCATTTTTGACATTTTCCCAAATTTACCGATCTTTTCCAAAACTTTCTGCGGGCTTTCAATGCACTATTCCTGGGTTGATTTTAAACATTTTTGACCATTTTTGACATTTTCCCAAATTTACCGATCTTTTCCAAAACTTTCTGCGGGCTTTCAATGCACTATTCCTGGGTTGATTTTAAACATTTTCGACCATTTTTGACATTTTCCCAAATTTACCGATCTTTTCCAAAACTTTCTGCGGGCTTTCAATGCACTATTCCTGGGTTGATTTTAAACATTTTCGACCATTTTTGACATTTTCCCAAATTTACCGATCTTTTCCAAAACTTTCTGCGGGCTTTCAATGCACTATTCCTGGGTTGATTTTAAACATTTTCGACCATTTTTGACATTTTCCCAAATTTACCGATCTTTTCCAAAACTTTCTGCGGGCTTTCAATGCACTATTCCTGGGTTGATTTTAAACATTTTTGACCATTTTTGACATTTTCCCAAATTTACCGATCTTTTCCAAAACTTTCTGCGGGCTTTCAATGCACTATTCCTGGGTTGATTTTAAACATTTTCGACCATTTTTGACATTTTCCCAAATTTACCGATCTTTTCCAAAACTTTCTGCGGGCTTTCAATGCACTATTCCTGGGTTGATTTTAAACATTTTTGACCATTTTTGACATTTTCCCAAATTTACCGATCTTTTCCAAAACTTTCTGCGGGCTTTCAATGCACTATTCCTGGGTTGATTTTAAACATTTTCGACCATTTTTGACATTTTCCCAAATTTACCGATCTTTTCCAAAACTTTCTGCGGGCTTTCAATGCACTATTCCTGGGTTGATTTTAAACATTTTCGACCATTTTTGACATTTTCCCAAATTTACCGATCTTTTCCAAAACTTTCTGCGGGCTTTCAATGCACTATTCCTGGGTTGATTTTAAACATTTTCGACCATTTTTGACATTTTCCCAAATTTACCGATCTTTTCCAAAACTTTCTGCGGGCTTTCAATGCACTATTCCTGGGTTGATTTTAAACATTTTTGACCATTTTTGACATTTTCCCAAATTTACCGATCTTTTCCAAAACTTTCTGCGGGCTTTCAATGCACTATTCCTGGGTTGATTTTAAACATTTTCGACCATTTTTGACATTTTCCCAAATTTACCGATCTTTTCCAAAACTTTCTGCGGGCTTTCAATGCACTATTCCTGGGTTGATTTTAAACATTTTCGACCATTTTTGACATTTTCCCAAATTTACCAATCTTTTCCAAAACTTTCTGCGGGCTTTCAATGCACTATTTTTGGGTTGATTTTAACCATTTTCGACCATTTTTAACATTTTTCCAACTTTTTCCACATGTTCCAATGTACGCACTGGGCCGCTATGGAACCCGCAGAACTCTGCCACACTGTGGACATTTTTTTTCACTGCAATTAGGGTCAAATTGCCGGGTCAAAAGTGTCATTTCTTCGGGTAAATCACCCTCCTGGGCCCGGTTTTAATGTTTAAAAAGGTCAAATATTTGTATTAAATATATAATATTTGTATTTGATCGATGAGTGCTGATTTAAAACCAATTTTAGTGCATTTTGGGCACTTTTGAGAATGGTCGTATGTCGTCGTATTTGGTCGCGCCGACGTTTATGGCTGTCTTTTACCCAGGAAAATCACCTCCAGTGCCCGATATTCATGTCTGCACTTTGCCTGGGTTGACCCCAACCCAACCCCTAACTCTAACCCAAACCCAAACCCATCTGTGGAGCCCTGTACGCCGCCTAGAGCTAAATAACGTTTTAAAAATTAAAAAAAAAAAAAAAAAAATTCTACCCCTGGTAGACCCAAAAAAAATTTCTAGCGCTGGTAGACCCAGAAAAAATTTCTGCGGTCTTTCGATGCACTATTCCTGGGTTAATTTTAAACATTTTCGACCATTTTTGACATTTTCCCAAATTTACCGATCTTTTCCAAAACTTTCTGCGGGCTTTCAATGCACTATTCCTGGGTTGATTTTAAACATTTTCGACCATTTTTGACATTTTCCCAAATTTACCGATCTTTTCCAAAACTTTCTGCGGGCTTTCAATGCACTATTCCTGGGTTGATTTTAAACATTTTTGACCATTTTTGACATTTTCCCAAATTTACCGATCTTTTCCAAAACTTTCTGCGGGCTTTCAATGCACTATTCCTGGGTTGATTTTAAACATTTTCGACCATTTTTGACATTTTCCCAAATTTACCGATCTTTTCCAAAACTTTCTGCGGGCTTTCAATGCACTATTCCTGGGTTGATTTTAAACATTTTCGACCATTTTTGACATTTTCCCAAATTTACCGATCTTTTCCAAAACTTTCTGCGGGCTTTCAATGCACTATTCCTGGGTTGATTTTAAACATTTTCGACCATTTTTGACATTTTCCCAAATTTACCGATCTTTTCCAAAACTTTCTGCGGGCTTTCAATGCACTATTCCTGGGTTGATTTTAAACATTTTTGACCATTTTTGACATTTTCCCAAATTTACCGATCTTTTCCAAAACTTTCTGCGGGCTTTCAATGCACTATTCCTGGGTTGATTTTAAACATTTTCGACCATTTTTGACATTTTCCCAAATTTACCGATCTTTTCCAAAACTTTCTGCGGGCTTTCAATGCACTATTCCTGGGTTGATTTTAAACATTTTCGACCATTTTTGACATTTTCCCAAATTTACCGATCTTTTCCAAAACTTTCTGCGGGCTTTCAATGCACTATTTCTGGGTTGATTTTAACCATTTTCGACCATTTTTAACATTTTTCCAACTTTTTCCACATGTTCCAATGTACGCACTGGGCCGCTATGGAACCCGCAGAACTCTGCCACACTGTGGACATTTTTTTTTACTGCAATTAGGGTCAAATTGCCGGGTCAAAAGTGTCATTTCTTCGGGTAAATCACCCTCCTGGGCCCGGTTTTAATGTTTAAAAAGGTCAAATATTTGTATTAAATATATAATATTTGTATTTGATCGATGAGTGCTGATTTAAAACCAATTTTAGTGCATTTTGGGCACTTTTGAGAATGGTCGTATGTCGTCGTATTTGGTCGCGCCGACGTTTATGGCTGTCTTTTACCCAGGAAAATCACCTCCAGTGCCCGATATTCATGTCTGCACTTTGCCTGGGTTGACCCCAACCCAACCCCTAACTCTAACCCAAACCCAAACCCATCTGTGGAGCCCTGTACGCCGCCTAGAGCTAAATAACGTTTTAAAAATTAAAAAAAAAAAAAAAAAATTCTACCCCTGGTAGACCCAAAAAAAATTTCTAGCGCTGGTAGACCCAGAAAAAATTTCTGCGGTCTTTCGATGCACTATTCCTGGGTTAATTTTAAACATTTTCGACCATTTTTGACATTTTCCCAAATTTACCGATCTTTTCCAAAACTTTCTGCGGGCTTTCAATGCACTATTCCTGGGTTGATTTTAAACATTTTCGACCATTTTTGACATTTTCCCAAATTTACCGATCTTTTCCAAAACTTTCTGCGGGCTTTCAATGCACTATTCCTGGGTTGATTTTAAACATTTTTGACCATTTTTGACATTTTCCCAAATTTACCGATCTTTTCCAAAACTTTCTGCGGGCTTTCAATGCACTATTCCTGGGTTGATTTTAAACATTTTCGACCATTTTTGACATTTTCCCAAATTTACCGATCTTTTCCAAAACTTTCTGCGGGCTTTCAATGCACTATTCCTGGGTTGATTTTAAACATTTTCGACCATTTTTGACATTTTCCCAAATTTACCGATCTTTTCCAAAACTTTCTGCGGGCTTTCAATGCACTATTCCTGGGTTGATTTTAAACATTTTTGACCATTTTTGACATTTTCCCAAATTTACCGATCTTTTCCAAAACTTTCTGCGGGCTTTCAATGCACTATTCCTGGGTTGATTTTAAACATTTTCGACCATTTTTGACATTTTCCCAAATTTACCGATCTTTTCCAAAACTTTCTGCGGGCTTTCAATGCACTATTCCTGGGTTGATTTTAAACATTTTCGACCATTTTTGACATTTTCCCAAATTTACCGATCTTTTCCAAAACTTTCTGCGGGCTTTCAATGCACTATTCCTGGGTTGATTTTAAACATTTTTGACCATTTTTGACATTTTCCCAAATTTACCGATCTTTTCCAAAACTTTCTGCGGGCTTTCAATGCACTATTCCTGGGTTGATTTTAAACATTTTCGACCATTTTTGACATTTTCCCAAATTTACCGATCTTTTCCAAAACTTTCTGCGGGCTTTCAATGCACTATTCCTGGGTTGATTTTAAACATTTTCGACCATTTTTGACATTTTCCCAAATTTACCGATCTTTTCCAAAACTTTCTGCGGGCTTTCAATGCACTATTCCTGGGTTGATTTTAAACATTTTCGACCATTTTTGACATTTTCCCAAATTTACCGATCTTTTCCAAAACTTTCTGCGGGCTTTCAATGCACTATTCCTGGGTTGATTTTAAACATTTTTGACCATTTTTGACATTTTCCCAAATTTACCGATCTTTTCCAAAACTTTCTGCGGGCTTTCAATGCACTATTCCTGGGTTGATTTTAAACATTTTCGACCATTTTTGACATTTTCCCAAATTTACCGATCTTTTCCAAAACTTTCTGCGGGCTTTCAATGCACTATTCCTGGGTTGATTTTAAACATTTTTGACCATTTTTGACATTTTCCCAAATTTACCGATCTTTTCCAAAACTTTCTGCGGGCTTTCAATGCACTATTCCTGGGTTGATTTTAAACATTTTCGACCATTTTTGACATTTTCCCAAATTTACCGATCTTTTCCAAAACTTTCTGCGGGCTTTCAATGCACTATTCCTGGGTTGATTTTAAACATTTTCGACCATTTTTGACATTTTCCCAAATTTACCGATCTTTTCCAAAACTTTCTGCGGGCTTTCAATGCACTATTCCTGGGTTGATTTTAAACATTTTCGACCATTTTTGACATTTTCCCAAATTTACCGATCTTTTCCAAAACTTTCTGCGGGCTTTCAATGCACTATTCCTGGGTTGATTTTAAACATTTTTGACCATTTTTGACATTTTCCCAAATTTACCGATCTTTTCCAAAACTTTCTGCGGGCTTTCAATGCACTATTCCTGGGTTGATTTTAAACATTTTCGACCATTTTTGACATTTTCCCAAATTTACCGATCTTTTCCAAAACTTTCTGCGGGCTTTCAATGCACTATTCCTGGGTTGATTTTAAACATTTTCGACCATTTTTGACATTTTCCCAAATTTACCAATCTTTTCCAAAACTTTCTGCGGGCTTTCAATGCACTATTTTTGGGTTGATTTTAACCATTTTCGACCATTTTTAACATTTTTCCAACTTTTTCCACATGTTCCAATGTACGCACTGGGCCGCTATGGAACCCGCAGAACTCTGCCACACTGTGGACATTTTTTTTCACTGCAATTAGGGTCAAATTGCCGGGTCAAAAGTGTCATTTCTTCGGGTAAATCACCCTCCTGGGCCCGGTTTTAATGTTTAAAAAGGTCAAATATTTGTATTAAATATATAATATTTGTATTTGATCGATGAGTGCTGATTTAAAACCAATTTTAGTGCATTTTGGGCACTTTTGAGAATGGTCGTATGTCGTCGTATTTGGTCGCGCCGACGTTTATGGCTGTCTTTTACCCAGGAAAATCACCTCCAGTGCCCGATATTCATGTCTGCACTTTGCCTGGGTTGACCCCAACCCAACCCCTAACTCTAACCCAAACCCAAACCCATCTGTGGAGCCCTGTACGCCGCCTAGAGCTAAATAACGTTTTAAAAATTTAAAAAAAAAAAAAAAAAATTCTACCCCTGGTAGACCCAAAAAAAATTTCTAGCGCTGGTAGACCCAGAAAAAATTTCTGCGGTCTTTCGATGCACTATTCCTGGGTTAATTTTAAACATTTTCGACCATTTTTGACATTTTCCCAAATTTACCGATCTTTTCCAAAACTTTCTGCGGGCTTTCAATGCACTATTCCTGGGTTGATTTTAAACATTTTCGACCATTTTTGACATTTTCCCAAATTTACCGATCTTTTCCAAAACTTTCTGCGGGCTTTCAATGCACTATTCCTGGGTTGATTTTAAACATTTTTGACCATTTTTGACATTTTCCCAAATTTACCGATCTTTTCCAAAACTTTCTGCGGGCTTTCAATGCACTATTCCTGGGTTGATTTTAAACATTTTCGACCATTTTTGACATTTTCCCAAATTTACCGATCTTTTCCAAAACTTTCTGCGGGCTTTCAATGCACTATTCCTGGGTTGATTTTAAACATTTTCGACCATTTTTGACATTTTCCCAAATTTACCGATCTTTTCCAAAACTTTCTGCGGGCTTTCAATGCACTATTCCTGGGTTGATTTTAAACATTTTCGACCATTTTTGACATTTTCCCAAATTTACCGATCTTTTCCAAAACTTTCTGCGGGCTTTCAATGCACTATTCCTGGGTTGATTTTAAACATTTTTGACCATTTTTGACATTTTCCCAAATTTACCGATCTTTTCCAAAACTTTCTGCGGGCTTTCAATGCACTATTCCTGGGTTGATTTTAAACATTTTCGACCATTTTTGACATTTTCCCAAATTTACCGATCTTTTCCAAAACTTTCTGCGGGCTTTCAATGCACTATTCCTGGGTTGATTTTAAACATTTTCGACCATTTTTGACATTTTCCCAAATTTACCGATCTTTTCCAAAACTTTCTGCGGGCTTTCAATGCACTATTTCTGGGTTGATTTTAACCATTTTTGACATTTTCCCAAATTTACCGATCTTTTCCAAAACTTTCTGCGGGCTTTCAATGCACTATTCCTGGGTTGATTTTAAACATTTTCGACCATTTTTGACATTTTCCCAAATTTACCGATCTTTTCCAAAACTTTCTGCGGGCTTTCAATGCACTATTTCTGGGTTGATTTTAACCATTTTCGACCATTTTTAACATTTTTCCAACTTTTTCCACATGTTCCAATGTACGCACTGGGCCGCTATGGAACCCGCAGAACTCTGCCACACTGTGGACATTTTTTTTTACTGCAATTAGGGTCAAATTGCCGGGTCAAAAGTGTCATTTCTTCGGGTAAATCACCCTCCTGGGCCCGGTTTTAATGTTTAAAAAGGTCAAATATTTGTATTAAATATATAATATTTGTATTTGATCGATGAGTGCTGATTTAAAACCAATTTTAGTGCATTTTGGGCACTTTTGAGAATGGTCGTATGTCGTCGTATTTGGTCGCGCCGACGTTTATGGCTGTCTTTTACCCAGGAAAATCACCTCCAGTGCCCGATATTCATGTCTGCACTTTGCCTGGGTTGACCCCAACCCAACCCCTAACTCTAACCCAAACCCAAACCCATCTGTGGAGCCCTGTACGCCGCCTAGAGCTAAATAACGTTTTAAAAATTAAAAAAAAAAAAAAAAAATTCTACCCCTGGTAGACCCAAAAAAAATTTCTAGCGCTGGTAGACCCAGAAAAAATTTCTGCGGTCTTTCGATGCACTATTCCTGGGTTAATTTTAAACATTTTCGACCATTTTTGACATTTTCCCAAATTTACCGATCTTTTCCAAAACTTTCTGCGGGCTTTCAATGCACTATTCCTGGGTTGATTTTAAACATTTTCGACCATTTTTGACATTTTCCCAAATTTACCGATCTTTTCCAAAACTTTCTGCGGGCTTTCAATGCACTATTCCTGGGTTGATTTTAAACATTTTTGACCATTTTTGACATTTTCCCAAATTTACCGATCTTTTCCAAAACTTTCTGCGGGCTTTCAATGCACTATTCCTGGGTTGATTTTAAACATTTTCGACCATTTTTGACATTTTCCCAAATTTACCGATCTTTTCCAAAACTTTCTGCGGGCTTTCAATGCACTATTCCTGGGTTGATTTTAAACATTTTCGACCATTTTTGACATTTTCCCAAATTTACCGATCTTTTCCAAAACTTTCTGCGGGCTTTCAATGCACTATTCCTGGGTTGATTTTAAACATTTTTGACAATTTTTGACATTTTCCCAAATTTACCGATCTTTTCCAAAACTTTCTGCGGGCTTTCAATGCACTATTCCTGGGTTGATTTTAAACATTTTCGACCATTTTTGACATTTTCCCAAATTTACCGATCTTTTCCAAAACTTTCTGCGGGCTTTCAATGCACTATTCCTGGGTTGATTTTAAACATTTTCGACCATTTTTGACATTTTCCCAAATTTACCGATCTTTTCCAAAACTTTCTGCGGGCTTTCAATGCACTATTCCTGGGTTGATTTTAAACATTTTTGACCATTTTTGACATTTTCCCAAATTTACCGATCTTTTCCAAAACTTTCTGCGGGCTTTCAATGCACTATTCCTGGGTTGATTTTAAACATTTTCGACCATTTTTGACATTTTCCCAAATTTACCGATCTTTTCCAAAACTTTCTGCGGGCTTTCAATGCACTATTCCTGGGTTGATTTTAAACATTTTCGACCATTTTTGACATTTTCCCAAATTTACCGATCTTTTCCAAAACTTTCTGCGGGCTTTCAATGCACTATTCCTGGGTTGATTTTAAACATTTTCGACCATTTTTGACATTTTCCCAAATTTACCGATCTTTTCCAAAACTTTCTGCGGGCTTTCAATGCACTATTCCTGGGTTGATTTTAAACATTTTTGACCATTTTTGACATTTTCCCAAATTTACCGATCTTTTCCAAAACTTTCTGCGGGCTTTCAATGCACTATTCCTGGGTTGATTTTAAACATTTTCGACCATTTTTGACATTTTCCCAAATTTACCGATCTTTTCCAAAACTTTCTGCGGGCTTTCAATGCACTATTCCTGGGTTGATTTTAAACATTTTTGACCATTTTTGACATTTTCCCAAATTTACCGATCTTTTCCAAAACTTTCTGCGGGCTTTCAATGCACTATTCCTGGGTTGATTTTAAACATTTTCGACCATTTTTGACATTTTCCCAAATTTACCGATCTTTTCCAAAACTTTCTGCGGGCTTTCAATGCACTATTCCTGGGTTGATTTTAAACATTTTCGACCATTTTTGACATTTTCCCAAATTTACCGATCTTTTCCAAAACTTTCTGCGGGCTTTCAATGCACTATTCCTGGGTTGATTTTAAACATTTTCGACCATTTTTGACATTTTCCCAAATTTACCGATCTTTTCCAAAACTTTCTGCGGGCTTTCAATGCACTATTCCTGGGTTGATTTTAAACATTTTTGACCATTTTTGACATTTTCCCAAATTTACCGATCTTTTCCAAAACTTTCTGCGGGCTTTCAATGCACTATTCCTGGGTTGATTTTAAACATTTTCGACCATTTTTGACATTTTCCCAAATTTACCGATCTTTTCCAAAACTTTCTGCGGGCTTTCAATGCACTATTCCTGGGTTGATTTTAAACATTTTCGACCATTTTTGACATTTTCCCAAATTTACCAATCTTTTCCAAAACTTTCTGCGGGCTTTCAATGCACTATTTTTGGGTTGATTTTAACCATTTTCGACCATTTTTAACATTTTTCCAACTTTTTCCACATGTTCCAATGTACGCACTGGGCCGCTATGGAACCCGCAGAACTCTGCCACACTGTGGACATTTTTTTTCACTGCAATTAGGGTCAAATTGCCGGGTCAAAAGTGTCATTTCTTCGGGTAAATCACCCTCCTGGGCCCGGTTTTAATGTTTAAAAAGGTCAAATATTTGTATTAAATATATAATATTTGTATTTGATCGATGAGTGCTGATTTAAAACCAATTTTAGTGCATTTTGGGCACTTTTGAGAATGGTCGTATGTCGTCGTATTTGGTCGCGCCGACGTTTATGGCTGTCTTTTACCCAGGAAAATCACCTCCAGTGCCCGATATTCATGTCTGCACTTTGCCTGGGTTGACCCCAACCCAACCCCTAACTCTAACCCAAACCCAAACCCATCTGTGGAGCCCTGTACGCCGCCTAGAGCTAAATAACGTTTTAAAAATTAAAAAAAAAAAAAAAAAAATTCTACCCCTGGTAGACCCAAAAAAAATTTCTAGCGCTGGTAGACCCAGAAAAAATTTCTGCGGTCTTTCGATGCACTATTCCTGGGTTAATTTTAAACATTTTCGACCATTTTTGACATTTTCCCAAATTTACCGATCTTTTCCAAAACTTTCTGCGGGCTTTCAATGCACTATTCCTGGGTTGATTTTAAACATTTTTGACCATTTTTGACATTTTCCCAAATTTACCGATCTTTTCCAAAACTTTCTGCGGGCTTTCAATGCACTATTCCTGGGTTGATTTTAAACATTTTCGACCATTTTTGACATTTTCCCAAATTTACCGATCTTTTCCAAAACTTTCTGCGGGCTTTCAATGCACTATTCCTGGGTTGATTTTAAACATTTTTGACCATTTTTGACATTTTCCCAAATTTACCGATCTTTTCCAAAACTTTCTGCGGGCTTTCAATGCACTATTCCTGGGTTGATTTTAAACATTTTCGACCATTTTTGACATTTTCCCAAATTTACCGATCTTTTCCAAAACTTTCTGCGGGCTTTCAATGCACTATTCCTGGGTTGATTTTAAACATTTTCGACCATTTTTGACATTTTCCCAAATTTACCGATCTTTTCCAAAACTTTCTGCGGGCTTTCAATGCACTATTCCTGGGTTGATTTTAAACATTTTTGACCATTTTTGACATTTTCCCAAATTTACCGATCTTTTCCAAAACTTTCTGCGGGCTTTCAATGCACTATTCCTGGGTTGATTTTAAACATTTTCGACCATTTTTGACATTTTCCCAAATTTACCGATCTTTTCCAAAACTTTCTGCGGGCTTTCAATGCACTATTCCTGGGTTGATTTTAAACATTTTCGACCATTTTTGACATTTTCCCAAATTTACCGATCTTTTCCAAAACTTTCTGCGGGCTTTCAATGCACTATTCCTGGGTTGATTTTAAACATTTTCGACCATTTTTGACATTTTCCCAAATTTACCGATCTTTTCCAAAACTTTCTGCGGGCTTTCAATGCACTATTCCTGGGTTGATTTTAAACATTTTTGACCATTTTTGACATTTTCCCAAATTTACCGATCTTTTCCAAAACTTTCTGCGGGCTTTCAATGCACTATTCCTGGGTTGATTTTAAACATTTTCGACCATTTTTGACATTTTCCCAAATTTACCGATCTTTTCCAAAACTTTCTGCGGGCTTTCAATGCACTATTCCTGGGTTGATTTTAAACATTTTTGACCATTTTTGACATTTTCCCAAATTTACCGATCTTTTCCAAAACTTTCTGCGGGCTTTCAATGCACTATTCCTGGGTTGATTTTAAACATTTTCGACCATTTTTGACATTTTCCCAAATTTACCGATCTTTTCCAAAACTTTCTGCGGGCTTTCAATGCACTATTCCTGGGTTGATTTTAAACATTTTCGACCATTTTTGACATTTTCCCAAATTTACCGATCTTTTCCAAAACTTTCTGCGGGCTTTCAATGCACTATTCCTGGGTTGATTTTAAACATTTTCGACCATTTTTGACATTTTCCCAAATTTACCGATCTTTTCCAAAACTTTCTGCGGGCTTTCAATGCACTATTCCTGGGTTGATTTTAAACATTTTTGACCATTTTTGACATTTTCCCAAATTTACCGATCTTTTCCAAAACTTTCTGCGGGCTTTCAATGCACTATTCCTGGGTTGATTTTAAACATTTTCGACCATTTTTGACATTTTCCCAAATTTACCGATCTTTTCCAAAACTTTCTGCGGGCTTTCAATGCACTATTCCTGGGTTGATTTTAAACATTTTCGACCATTTTTGACATTTTCCCAAATTTACCAATCTTTTCCAAAACTTTCTGCGGGCTTTCAATGCACTATTTTTGGGTTGATTTTAACCATTTTCGACCATTTTTAACATTTTTCCAACTTTTTCCACATGTTCCAATGTACGCACTGGGCCGCTATGGAACCCGCAGAACTCTGCCACACTGTGGACATTTTTTTTCACTGCAATTAGGGTCAAATTGCCGGGTCAAAAGTGTCATTTCTTCGGGTAAATCACCCTCCTGGGCCCGGTTTTAATGTTTAAAAAGGTCAAATATTTGTATTAAATATATAATATTTGTATTTGATCGATGAGTGCTGATTTAAAACCAATTTTAGTGCATTTTGGGCACTTTTGAGAATGGTCGTATGTCGTCGTATTTGGTCGCGCCGACGTTTATGGCTGTCTTTTACCCAGGAAAATCACCTCCAGTGCCCGATATTCATGTCTGCACTTTGCCTGGGTTGACCCCAACCCAACCCCTAACTCTAACCCAAACCCAAACCCATCTGTGGAGCCCTGTACGCCGCCTAGAGCTAAATAACGTTTTAAAAATTAAAAAAAAAAAAATAAAATTCTACCCCTGGTAGACCCCAAAAAAATTTCTAGCGCTGGTAGACCCAGAAAAAATTTCTGCGGGCTTTCGATGCACTATTCCTGGGTTAATTTTAAACATTTTCGACCATTTTTGACATTTTCCCAAATTTACCGATCTTTTCCAAAACTTTCTGCGGGCTTTCAATGCACTATTCCTGGGTTGATTTTAAACATTTTCGACCATTTTTGACATTTTCCCAAATTTACCGATCTTTTCCAAAACTTTCTGCGGGCTTTCAATGCACTATTCCTGGGTTGATTTTAAACATTTTCGACCATTTTTGACATTTTCCCAAATTTACCGATCTTTTCCAAAACTTTCTGCGGGCTTTCAATGCACTATTCCTGGGTTGATTTTAAACATTTTTGACCATTTTTGACATTTTCCCAAATTTACCGATCTTTTCCAAAACTTTCTGCGGGCTTTCAATGCACTATTCCTGGGTTGATTTTAAACATTTTCGACCATTTTTGACATTTTCCCAAATTTACCGATCTTTTCCAAAACTTTCTGCGGGCTTTCAATGCACTATTCCTGGGTTGATTTTAAACATTTTCGACCATTTTTGACATTTTCCCAAATTTACCGATCTTTTCCAAAACTTTCTGCGGGCTTTCGATGCACTATTTCTGGGTTGATTTTAACCATTTTCGACCATTTTTAACATTTTTCCAACTTTTTCCACATGTTCCAATGTACGCACTGGGCCGCTATGGAACCCGCAGAACTCTGCCACACTGTGGACATTTTTTTTTACTGCAATTAGGGTCAAATTGCCGGGTCAAAAGTGTCATTTCTTCGGGTAAATCACCCTCCTGGGCCCGGTTTTAATGTTTAAAAAGGTCAAATATTTGTATTAAATATATAATATTTGTATTTGATCGATGAGTGCTGATTTAAAACCAATTTTAGTGCATTTTGGGCACTTTTGAGAATGGTCGTATGTCGTCGTATTTGGTCGCGCCGACGTTTATGGCTGTCTTTTACCCAGGAAAATCACCTCCAGTGCCCGATATTCATGTCTGCACTTTGCCTGGGTTGACCCCAACCCAACCCCTAACTCTAACCCAAACCCAAACCCATCTGTGGAGCCCTGTACGCCGCCTAGAGCTAAATAACGTTTTAAAAATTAAAAAAAAAAAAAAAAAATTCTACCCCTGGTAGACCCAAAAAAAATTTCTAGCGCTGGTAGACCCAGAAAAAATTTCTGCGGGCTTTCGATGCACTATTCCTGGGTTAATTTTAAACATTTTCGACCATTTTTGACATTTTCCCAAATTTACCGATCTTTTCCAAAACTTTCTGCGGGCTTTCAATGCACTATTCCTGGGTTGATTTTAAACATTTTCGACCATTTTTGACATTTTCCCAAATTTACCGATCTTTTCCAAAACTTTCTGCGGGCTTTCAATGCACTATTCCTGGGTTGATTTTAAACATTTTCGACCATTTTTGACATTTTCCCAAATTTACCGATCTTTTCCAAAACTTTCTGCGGGCTTTCAATGCACTATTCCTGGGTTGATTTTAAACATTTTTGACCATTTTTGACATTTTCCCAAATTTACCGATCTTTTCCAAAACTTTCTGCGGGCTTTCAATGCACTATTCCTGGGTTGATTTTAAACATTTTCGACCATTTTTGACATTTTCCCAAATTTACCGATCTTTTCCAAAACTTTCTGCGGGCTTTCAATGCACTATTCCTGGGTTGATTTTAAACATTTTCGACCATTTTTGACATTTTCCCAAATTTACCGATCTTTTCCAAAACTTTCTGCGGGCTTTCAATGCACTATTCCTGGGTTGATTTTAAACATTTTCGACCATTTTTGACATTTTCCCAAATTTACCGATCTTTTCCAAAACTTTCTGCGGGCTTTCAATGCACTATTCCTGGGTTGATTTTAAACATTTTTGACCATTTTTGACATTTTCCCAAATTTACCGATCTTTTCCAAAACTTTCTGCGGGCTTTCAATGCACTATTCCTGGGTTGATTTTAAACATTTTCGACCATTTTTGACATTTTCCCAAATTTACCGATCTTTTCCAAAACTTTCTGCGGGCTTTCAATGCACTATTCCTGGGTTGATTTTAAACATTTTTGACCATTTTTGACATTTTCCCAAATTTACCGATCTTTTCCAAAACTTTCTGCGGGCTTTCAATGCACTATTCCTGGGTTGATTTTAAACATTTTCGACCATTTTTGACATTTTCCCAAATTTACCGATCTTTTCCAAAACTTTCTGCGGGCTTTCAATGCACTATTCCTGGGTTGATTTTAAACATTTTCGACCATTTTTGACATTTTCCCAAATTTACCGATCTTTTCCAAAACTTTCTGCGGGCTTTCAATGCACTATTCCTGGGTTGATTTTAAACATTTTCGACCATTTTTGACATTTTCCCAAATTTACCGATCTTTTCCAAAACTTTCTGCGGGCTTTCAATGCACTATTCCTGGGTTGATTTTAAACATTTTTGACCATTTTTGACATTTTCCCAAATTTACCGATCTTTTCCAAAACTTTCTGCGGGCTTTCAATGCACTATTCCTGGGTTGATTTTAAACATTTTCGACCATTTTTGACATTTTCCCAAATTTACCGATCTTTTCCAAAACTTTCTGCGGGCTTTCAATGCACTATTCCTGGGTTGATTTTAAACATTTTTGACCATTTTTGACATTTTCCCAAATTTACCGATCTTTTCCAAAACTTTCTGCGGGCTTTCAATGCACTATTCCTGGGTTGATTTTAAACATTTTCGACCATTTTTGACATTTTCCCAAATTTACCGATCTTTTCCAAAACTTTCTGCGGGCTTTCAATGCACTATTCCTGGGTTGATTTTAAACATTTTCGACCATTTTTGACATTTTCCCAAATTTACCGATCTTTTCCAAAACTTTCTGCGGGCTTTCAATGCACTATTCCTGGGTTGATTTTAAACATTTTCGACCATTTTTGACATTTTCCCAAATTTACCGATCTTTTCCAAAACTTTCTGCGGGCTTTCAATGCACTATTCCTGGGTTGATTTTAAACATTTTCGACCATTTTTGACATTTTCCCAAATTTACCGATCTTTTCCAAAACTTTCTGCGGGCTTTCAATGCACTATTCCTGGGTTGATTTTAAACATTTTTGACCATTTTTGACATTTTCCCAAATTTACCGATCTTTTCCAAAACTTTCTGCGGGCTTTCAATGCACTATTCCTGGGTTGATTTTAAACATTTTCGACCATTTTTGACATTTTCCCAAATTTACCGATCTTTTCCAAAACTTTCTGCGGGCTTTCAATGCACTATTTCTGGGTTGATTTTAACCATTTTCGACCATTTTTAACATTTTTCCAACTTTTTCCACATGTTCCAATGTACGCACTGGGCCGCTATTGAACCCGCAGAACTCTGCCACACTGTGGACATTTTTTTTTACTGCAATTAGGGTCAAATTGCCGGGTCAAAAGTGTCATTTCTTCGGGTAAATCACCCTCCTGGGCCCGGTTTTAATGTTTAAAAAGGTCAAATATTTGTATTAAATATATAATATTTGTATTTGATCGATGAGTGCTGATTTAAAACCAATTTTAGTGCATTTTGGGCACTTTTGAGAATGGTCGTATGTCGTCGTATTTGGTCGCGCCGACGTTTATGGCTGTCTTTTACCCAGGAAAATCACCTCCAGTGCCCGATATTCATGTCTGCACTTTGCCTGGGTTGACCCCAACCCCTAACTCTAACCCAAACCCAAACCCAAACCCATCTGTGGAGCCCTGTACGCCGCCTAGAGCTAAATAACGTTTTAAAAATTAAAAAAAAAAAAAAAAAAAATTCTACCCCTGGTAGACCCAAAAAAAATTTCTAGCGCTGGTAGACCCAGAAAAAATTTCTGCGGTCTTTCGATGCACTATTCCTGGGTTAATTTTAAACATTTTCGACCATTTTTGACATTTTCCCAAATTTACCGATCTTTTCCAAAACTTTCTGCGGGCTTTCAATGCACTATTCCTGGGTTGATTTTAAACATTTTCGACCATTTTTGACATTTTCCCAAATTTACCGATCTTTTCCAAAACTTTCTGCGGGCTTTCAATGCACTATTCCTGGGTTGATTTTAAACATTTTTGACCATTTTTGACATTTTCCCAAATTTACCGATCTTTTCCAAAACTTTCTGCGGGCTTTCAATGCACTATTCCTGGGTTGATTTTAAACATTTTCGACCATTTTTGACATTTTCCCAAATTTACCGATCTTTTCCAAAACTTTCTGCGGGCTTTCAATGCACTATTCCTGGGTTGATTTTAAACATTTTCGACCATTTTTGACATTTTCCCAAATTTACCGATCTTTTCCAAAACTTTCTGCGGGCTTTCAATGCACTATTCCTGGGTTGATTTTAAACATTTTCGACCATTTTTGACATTTTCCCAAATTTACCGATCTTTTCCAAAACTTTCTGCGGGCTTTCAATGCACTATTCCTGGGTTGATTTTAAACATTTTTGACCATTTTTGACATTTTCCCAAATTTACCGATCTTTTCCAAAACTTTCTGCGGGCTTTCAATGCACTATTCCTGGGTTGATTTTAAACATTTTCGACCATTTTTGACATTTTCCCAAATTTACCGATCTTTTCCAAAACTTTCTGCGGGCTTTCAATGCACTATTCCTGGGTTGATTTTAAACATTTTCGACCATTTTTGACATTTTCCCAAATTTACCGATCTTTTCCAAAACTTTCTGCGGGCTTTCAATGCACTATTCCTGGGTTGATTTTAAACATTTTCGACCATTTTTGACATTTTCCCAAATTTACCGATCTTTTCCAAAACTTTCTGCGGGCTTTCAATGCACTATTCCTGGGTTGATTTTAAACATTTTTGACCATTTTTGACATTTTCCCAAATTTACCGATCTTTTCCAAAACTTTCTGCGGGCTTTCAATGCACTATTCCTGGGTTGATTTTAAACATTTTCGACCATTTTTGACATTTTCCCAAATTTACCGATCTTTTCCAAAACTTTCTGCGGGCTTTCAATGCACTATTCCTGGGTTGATTTTAAACATTTTTGACCATTTTTGACATTTTCCCAAATTTACCGATCTTTTCCAAAACTTTCTGCGGGCTTTCAATGCACTATTCCTGGGTTGATTTTAAACATTTTCGACCATTTTTGACATTTTCCCAAATTTACCGATCTTTTCCAAAACTTTCTGCGGGCTTTCAATGCACTATTCCTGGGTTGATTTTAAACATTTTCGACCATTTTTGACATTTTCCCAAATTTACCGATCTTTTCCAAAACTTTCTGCGGGCTTTCAATGCACTATTCCTGGGTTGATTTTAAACATTTTCGACCATTTTTGACATTTTCCCAAATTTACCGATCTTTTCCAAAACTTTCTGCGGGCTTTCAATGCACTATTCCTGGGTTGATTTTAAACATTTTTGACCATTTTTGACATTTTCCCAAATTTACCGATCTTTTCCAAAACTTTCTGCGGGCTTTCAATGCACTATTCCTGGGTTGATTTTAAACATTTTCGACCATTTTTGACATTTTCCCAAATTTACCGATCTTTTCCAAAACTTTCTGCGGGCTTTCAATGCACTATTCCTGGGTTGATTTTAAACATTTTTGACCATTTTTGACATTTTCCCAAATTTACCGATCTTTTCCAAAACTTTCTGCGGGCTTTCAATGCACTATTCCTGGGTTGATTTTAAACATTTTCGACCATTTTTGACATTTTCCCAAATTTACCGATCTTTTCCAAAACTTTCTGCGGGCTTTCAATGCACTATTCCTGGGTTGATTTTAAACATTTTCGACCATTTTTGACATTTTCCCAAATTTACCGATCTTTTCCAAAACTTTCTGCGGGCTTTCAATGCACTATTCCTGGGTTGATTTTAAACATTTTCGACCATTTTTGACATTTTCCCAAATTTACCGATCTTTTCCAAAACTTTCTGCGGGCTTTCAATGCACTATTCCTGGGTTGATTTTAAACATTTTCGACCATTTTTGACATTTTCCCAAATTTACCGATCTTTTCCAAAACTTTCTGCGGGCTTTCAATGCACTATTCCTGGGTTGATTTTAAACATTTTTGACCATTTTTGACATTTTCCCAAATTTACCGATCTTTTCCAAAACTTTCTGCGGGCTTTCAATGCACTATTCCTGGGTTGATTTTAAACATTTTCGACCATTTTTGACATTTTCCCAAATTTACCGATCTTTTCCAAAACTTTCTGCGGGCTTTCAATGCACTATTTCTGGGTTGATTTTAACCATTTTCGACCATTTTTAACATTTTTCCAACTTTTTCCACATGTTCCAATGTACGCACTGGGCCGCTATTGAACCCGCAGAACTCTGCCACACTGTGGACATTTTTTTTTACTGCAATTAGGGTCAAATTGCCGGGTCAAAAGTGTCATTTCTTCGGGTAAATCACCCTCCTGGGCCCGGTTTTAATGTTTAAAAAGGTCAAATATTTGTATTAAATATATAATATTTGTATTTGATCGATGAGTGCTGATTTAAAACCAATTTTAGTGCATTTTGGGCACTTTTGAGAATGGTCGTATGTCGTCGTATTTGGTCGCGCCGACGTTTATGGCTGTCTTTTACCCAGGAAAATCACCTCCAGTGCCCGATATTCATGTCTGCACTTTGCCTGGGTTGACCCCAACCCCTAACTCTAACCCAAACCCAAACCCAAACCCATCTGTGGAGCCCTGTACGCCGCCTAGAGCTAAATAACGTTTTAAAAATTAAAAAAAAAAAAAAAAAAAATTCTACCCCTGGTAGACCCAAAAAAAATTTCTAGCGCTGGTAGACCCAGAAAAAATTTCTGCGGTCTTTCGATGCACTATTCCTGGGTTAATTTTAAACATTTTCGACCATTTTTGACATTTTCCCAAATTTACCGATCTTTTCCAAAACTTTCTGCGGGCTTTCAATGCACTATTCCTGGGTTGATTTTAAACATTTTCGACCATTTTTGACATTTTCCCAAATTTACCGATCTTTTCCAAAACTTTCTGCGGGCTTTCAATGCACTATTCCTGGGTTGATTTTAAACATTTTTGACCATTTTTGACATTTTCCCAAATTTACCGATCTTTTCCAAAACTTTCTGCGGGCTTTCAATGCACTATTCCTGGGTTGATTTTAAACATTTTCGACCATTTTTGACATTTTCCCAAATTTACCGATCTTTTCCAAAACTTTCTGCGGGCTTTCAATGCACTATTCCTGGGTTGATTTTAAACATTTTTGACCATTTTTGACATTTTCCCAAATTTACCGATCTTTTCCAAAACTTTCTGCGGGCTTTCAATGCACTATTCCTGGGTTGATTTTAAACATTTTCGACCATTTTTGACATTTTCCCAAATTTACCGATCTTTTCCAAAACTTTCTGCGGGCTTTCAATGCACTATTCCTGGGTTGATTTTAAACATTTTCGACCATTTTTGACATTTTCCCAAATTTACCGATCTTTTCCAAAACTTTCTGCGGGCTTTCAATGCACTATTCCTGGGTTGATTTTAAACATTTTCGACCATTTTTGACATTTTCCCAAATTTACCGATCTTTTCCAAAACTTTCTGCGGGCTTTCAATGCACTATTCCTGGGTTGATTTTAAACATTTTCGACCATTTTTGACATTTTCCCAAATTTACCGATCTTTTCCAAAACTTTCTGCGGGCTTTCAATGCACTATTCCTGGGTTGATTTTAAACATTTTTGACCATTTTTGACATTTTCCCAAATTTACCGATCTTTTCCAAAACTTTCTGCGGGCTTTCAATGCACTATTCCTGGGTTGATTTTAAACATTTTCGACCATTTTTGACATTTTCCCAAATTTACCGATCTTTTCCAAAACTTTCTGCGGGCTTTCAATGCACTATTCCTGGGTTGATTTTAAACATTTTCGACCATTTTTGACATTTTCCCAAATTTACCGATCTTTTCCAAAACTTTCTGCGGGCTTTCAATGCACTATTCCTGGGTTGATTTTAAACATTTTCGACCATTTTTGACATTTTCCCAAATTTACCGATCTTTTCCAAAACTTTCTGCGGGCTTTCAATGCACTATTCCTGGGTTGATTTTAAACATTTTTGACCATTTTTGACATTTTCCCAAATTTACCGATCTTTTCCAAAACTTTCTGCGGGCTTTCAATGCACTATTCCTGGGTTGATTTTAAACATTTTCGACCATTTTTGACATTTTCCCAAATTTACCGATCTTTTCCAAAACTTTCTGCGGGCTTTCAATGCACTATTCCTGGGTTGATTTTAAACATTTTTGACCATTTTTGACATTTTCCCAAATTTACCGATCTTTTCCAAAACTTTCTGCGGGCTTTCAATGCACTATTCCTGGGTTGATTTTAAACATTTTCGACCATTTTTGACATTTTCCCAAATTTACCGATCTTTTCCAAAACTTTCTGCGGGCTTTCAATGCACTATTCCTGGGTTGATTTTAAACATTTTCGACCATTTTTGACATTTTCCCAAATTTACCGATCTTTTCCAAAACTTTCTGCGGGCTTTCAATGCACTATTCCTGGGTTGATTTTAAACATTTTTGACCATTTTTGACATTTTCCCAAATTTACCGATCTTTTCCAAAACTTTCTGCGGGCTTTCAATGCACTATTCCTGGGTTGATTTTAAACATTTTCGACCATTTTTGACATTTTCCCAAATTTACCGATCTTTTCCAAAACTTTCTGCGGGCTTTCAATGCACTATTCCTGGGTTGATTTTAAACATTTTTGACCATTTTTGACATTTTCCCAAATTTACCGATCTTTTCCAAAACTTTCTGCGGGCTTTCAATGCACTATTCCTGGGTTGATTTTAAACATTTTCGACCATTTTTGACATTTTCCCAAATTTACCGATCTTTTCCAAAACTTTCTGCGGGCTTTCAATGCACTATTCCTGGGTTGATTTTAAACATTTTCGACCATTTTTGACATTTTCCCAAATTTACCGATCTTTTCCAAAACTTTCTGCGGGCTTTCAATGCACTATTCCTGGGTTGATTTTAAACATTTTCGACCATTTTTGACATTTTCCCAAATTTACCGATCTTTTCCAAAACTTTCTGCGGGCTTTCAATGCACTATTTCTGGGTTGATTTTAACCATTTTCGACCATTTTTAACATTTTTCCAACTTTTTCCACATGTTCCAATGTACGCACTGGGCCGCTATGGAACCCGCAGAACTCTGCCACACTGTGGACATTTTTTTTTACTGCAATTAGGGTCAAATTGCCGGGTCAAAAGTGTCATTTCTTCGGGTAAATCACCCTCCTGGGCCCGGTTTTAATGTTTAAAAAGGTCAAATATTTGTATTAAATATATAATATTTGTATTTGATCGATGAGTGCTGATTTAAAACCAATTTTAGTGCATTTTGGGCACTTTTGAGAATGGTCGTATGTCGTCGTATTTGGTCGCGCCGACGTTTATGGCTGTCTTTTACCCAGGAAAATCACCTCCAGTGCCCGATATTCATGTCTGCACTTTGCCTGGGTTGACCCCAACCCAACCCCTAACTCTAACCCAAACCCAAACCCATCTGTGGAGCCCTGTACGCCGCCTAGAGCTAAATAACGTTTTAAAAATTAAAAAAAAAAAAAAAAAATTCTACCCCTGGTAGACCCCAAAAAAATTTCTAGCGCTGGTAGACCCAGAAAAAATTTCTGCGGGCTTTCGATGCACTATTCCTGGGTTAATTTTAAACATTTTCGACCATTTTTGACATTTTCCCAAATTTACCGATCTTTTCCAAAACTTTCTGCGGGCTTTCAATGCACTATTCCTGGGTTGATTTTAAACATTTTCGACCATTTTTGACATTTTCCCAAATTTACCGATCTTTTCCAAAACTTTCTGCGGGCTTTCAATGCACTATTCCTGGGTTGATTTTAAACATTTTTGACCATTTTTGACATTTTCCCAAATTTACCGATCTTTTACAAAACTTTCTGCGGGCTTTCAATGCACTATTCCTGGGTTGATTTTAAACATTTTCGACCATTTTTGACATTTTCCCAAATTTACCGATCTTTTCCAAAACTTTCTGCGGGCTTTCAATGCACTATTTCTGGGTTGATTTTAACCATTTTCGACCATTTTTAACATTTTTCCAACTTTTTCCACATGTTCCAATGTACGCACTGGGCCGCTATGGAACCCGCAGAACTCTGCCACACTGTGGACATTTTTTTTACTGCAATTAGGGTCAAATTGCCGGGTCAAAAGTGTCATTTCTTCGGGTAAATCACCCTCCTGGGCCCGGTTTTAATGTTTAAAAAGGTCAAATATTTGTATTAAATATATAATATTTGTATTTGATCGATGAGTGCTGATTTAAAACCAATTTTAGTGCATTTTGGGCACTTTTGAGAATGGTCGTATGTCGTCGTATTTGGTCGCGCCGACGTTTATGGCTGTCTTTTACCCAGGAAAATCACCTCCAGTGCCCGATATTCATGTCTGCACTTTGCCTGGGTTGACCCCAACCCAACCCCTAACTCTAACCCAAACCCAAACCCATCTGTGGAGCCCTGTACGCCGCCTAGAGCTAAATAACGTTTTAAAAATTAAAAAAAAAAAAAAAAAATTCTACCCCTGGTAGACCCAAAAAAAATTTCTAGCGCTGGTAGACCCAGAAAAAATTTCTGCGGTCTTTCGATGCACTATTCCTGGGTTAATTTTAAACATTTTCGACCATTTTTGACATTTTCCCAAATTTACCGATCTTTTCCAAAACTTTCTGCGGGCTTTCAATGCACTATTCCTGGGTTGATTTTAAACATTTTCGACCATTTTTGACATTTTCCCAAATTTACCGATCTTTTCCAAAACTTTCTGCGGGCTTTCAATGCACTATTCCTGGGTTGATTTTAAACATTTTTGACCATTTTTGACATTTTCCCAAATTTACCGATCTTTTCCAAAACTTTCTGCGGGCTTTCAATGCACTATTCCTGGGTTGATTTTAAACATTTTCGACCATTTTTGACATTTTCCCAAATTTACCGATCTTTTCCAAAACTTTCTGCGGGCTTTCAATGCACTATTCCTGGGTTGATTTTAAACATTTTCGACCATTTTTGACATTTTCCCAAATTTACCGATCTTTTCCAAAACTTTCTGCGGGCTTTCAATGCACTATTCCTGGGTTGATTTTAAACATTTTCGACCATTTTTGACATTTTCCCAAATTTACCGATCTTTTCCAAAACTTTCTGCGGGCTTTCAATGCACTATTCCTGGGTTGATTTTAAAAATTTTCGACCATTTTTGACATTTTCCCAAATTTACCGATCTTTTCCAAAACTTTCTGCGGGCTTTCAATGCACTATTCCTGGGTTGATTTTAAACATTTTTGACCATTTTTGACATTTTCCCAAATTTACCGATCTTTTCCAAAACTTTCTGCGGGCTTTCAATGCACTATTCCTGGGTTGATTTTAAACATTTTCGACCATTTTTGACATTTTCCCAAATTTACCGATCTTTTCCAAAACTTTCTGCGGGCTTTCAATGCACTATTCCTGGGTTGATTTTAAACATTTTCGACCATTTTTGACATTTTCCCAAATTTACCGATCTTTTCCAAAACTTTCTGCGGGCTTTCAATGCACTATTCCTGGGTTGATTTTAAACATTTTCGACCATTTTTGACATTTTCCCAAATTTACCGATCTTTTCCAAAACTTTCTGCGGGCTTTCAATGCACTATTCCTGGGTTGATTTTAAACATTTTCGACCATTTTTGACATTTTCCCAAATTTACCGATCTTTTCCAAAACTTTCTGCGGGCTTTGAATGCACTATTCCTGGGTTGATTTTAAACATTTTTGACCATTTTTGACATTTTCCCAAATTTACCGATCTTTTCCAAAACTTTCTGCGGGCTTTCAATGCACTATTCCTGGGTTGATTTTAAACATTTTCGACCATTTTTGACATTTTCCCAAATTTACCGATCTTTTCCAAAACTTTCTGCGGGCTTTCAATGCACTATTCCTGGGTTGATTTTAAACATTTTTGACCATTTTTGACATTTTCCCAAATTTACCGATCTTTTCCAAAACTTTCTGCGGGCTTTCAATGCACTATTCCTGGGTTGATTTTAAACATTTTCGACCATTTTTGACATTTTCCCAAATTTACCGATCTTTTCCAAAACTTTCTGCGGGCTTTCAATGCACTATTCCTGGGTTGATTTTAAACATTTTCGACCATTTTTGACATTTTCCCAAATTTACCGATCTTTTCCAAAACTTTCTGCGGGCTTTCAATGCACTATTCCTGGGTTGATTTTAAACATTTTCGACCATTTTTGACATTTTCCCAAATTTACCGATCTTTTCCAAAACTTTCTGCGGGCTTTCAATGCACTATTCCTGGGTTGATTTTAAACATTTTCGACCATTTTTGACATTTTCCCAAATTTACCGATCTTTTCCAAAACTTTCTGCGGGCTTTCAATGCACTATTCCTGGGTTGATTTTAAACATTTTTGACCATTTTTGACATTTTCCCAAATTTACCGATCTTTTCCAAAACTTTCTGCGGGCTTTCAATGCACTATTCCTGGGTTGATTTTAAACATTTTCGACCATTTTTGACATTTTCCCAAATTTACCGATCTTTTCCAAAACTTTCTGCGGGCTTTCAATGCACTATTCCTGGGTTGATTTTAAACATTTTCGACCATTTTTGACATTTTCCCAAATTTACCGATCTTTTCCAAAACTTTCTGCGGGCTTTCAATGCACTATTCCTGGGTTGATTTTAAACATTTTCGACCATTTTTGACATTTTCCCAAATTTACCGATCTTTTCCAAAACTTTCTGCGGGCTTTCAATGCACTATTCCTGGGTTGATTTTAAACATTTTCGACCATTTTTGACATTTTCCCAAATTTACCGATCTTTTCCAAAACTTTCTGCGGGCTTTCAATGCACTATTCCTGGGTTGATTTTAAACATTTTCGACCATTTTTGACATTTTCCCAAATTTACCGATCTTTTCCAAAACTTTCTGCGGGCTTTCAATGCACTATTCCTGGGTTGATTTTAAACATTTTTGACCATTTTTGACATTTTCCCAAATTTACCGATCTTTTCCAAAACTTTCTGCGGGCTTTCAATGCACTATTCCTGGGTTGATTTTAAACATTTTCGACCATTTTTGACATTTTCCCAAATTTACCGATCTTTTCCAAAACTTTCTGCGGGCTTTCAATGCACTATTCCTGGGTTGATTTTAAACATTTTTGACCATTTTTGACATTTTCCCAAATTTACCGATCTTTTCCAAAACTTTCTGCGGGCTTTCAATGCACTATTCCTGGGTTGATTTTAAACATTTTCGACCATTTTTGACATTTTCCCAAATTTACCGATCTTTTCCAAAACTTTCTGCGGGCTTTCAATGCACTATTCCTGGGTTGATTTTAAACATTTTCGACCATTTTTGACATTTTCCCAAATTTACCGATCTTTTCCAAAACTTTCTGCGGGCTTTCAATGCACTATTCCTGGGTTGATTTTAAACATTTTCGACCATTTTTGACATTTTCCCAAATTTACCGATCTTTTCCAAAACTTTCTGCGGGCTTTCAATGCACTATTCCTGGGTTGATTTTAAACATTTTTGACCATTTTTGACATTTTCCCAAATTTACCGATCTTTTCCAAAACTTTCTGCGGGCTTTCAATGCACTATTCCTGGGTTGATTTTAAACATTTTCGACCATTTTTGACATTTTCCCAAATTTACCGATCTTTTCCAAAACTTTCTGCGGGCTTTCAATGCACTATTCCTGGGTTGATTTTAAACATTTTCGACCATTTTTGACATTTTCCCAAATTTACCGATCTTTTCCAAAACTTTCTGCGGGCTTTCAATGCACTATTTCTGGGTTGATTTTAACCATTTTCGACCATTTTTAACATTTTTCCAACTTTTTCCACATGTTCCAATGTACGCACTGGGCCGCTATGGAACCCGCAGAACTCTGCCACACTGTGGACATTTTTTTTTACTGCAATTAGGGTCAAATTGCCGGGTCAAAAGTGTCATTTCTTCGGGTAAATCACCCTCCTGGGCCCGGTTTTAATGTTTAAAAAGGTCAAATATTTGTATTAAATATATAATATTTGTATTTGATCGATGAGTGCTGATTTAAAACCAATTTTAGTGCATTTTGGGCACTTTTGAGAATGGTCGTATGTCGTCGTATTTGGTCGCGCCGACGTTTATGGCTGTCTTTTACCCAGGAAAATCACCTCCAGTGCCCGATATTCATGTCTGCACTTTGCCTGGGTTGACCCCAACCCAACCCCTAACTCTAACCCAAACCCAAACCCATCTGTGGAGCCCTGTACGCCGCCTAGAGCTAAATAACGTTTTAAAAATTAAAAAAAAAAAAAAAAAAATTCTACCCCTGGTAGACCCAAAAAAAATTTCTAGCGCTGGTAGACCCAGAAAAAATTTCTGCGGGCTTTCGATGCACTATTCCTGGGTTAATTTTAAACATTTTCGACCATTTTTGACATTTTCCCAAATTTACCGATCTTTTCCAAAACTTTCTGCGGGCTTTCAATGCACTATTCCTGGGTTGATTTTAAACATTTTCGACCATTTTTGACATTTTCCCAAATTTACCGATCTTTTCCAAAACTTTCTGCGGGCTTTCAATGCACTATTCCTGGGTTGATTTTAAACATTTTCGACCATTTTTGACATTTTCCCAAATTTACCGATCTTTTCCAAAACTTTCTGCGGGCTTTCAATGCACTATTCCTGGGTTGATTTTAAACATTTTTGACCATTTTTGACATTTTCCCAAATTTACCGATCTTTTCCAAAACTTTCTGCGGGCTTTCAATGCACTATTCCTGGGTTGATTTTAAACATTTTCGACCATTTTTGACATTTTCCCAAATTTACCGATCTTTTCCAAAACTTTCTGCGGGCTTTCAATGCACTATTCCTGGGTTGATTTTAAACATTTTCGACCATTTTTGACATTTTCCCAAATTTACCGATCTTTTCCAAAACTTTCTGCGGGCTTTCAATGCACTATTCCTGGGTTGATTTTAAACATTTTTGACCATTTTTGACATTTTCCCAAATTTACCGATCTTTTCCAAAACTTTCTGCGGGCTTTCAATGCACTATTCCTGGGTTGATTTTAAACATTTTCGACCATTTTTGACATTTTCCCAAATTTACCGATCTTTTCCAAAACTTTCTGCGGGCTTTCAATGCACTATTCCTGGGTTGATTTTAAACATTTTCGACCATTTTTGACATTTTCCCAAATTTACCGATCTTTTCCAAAACTTTCTGCGGGCTTTCAATGCACTATTCCTGGGTTGATTTTAAACATTTTCGACCATTTTTGACATTTTCCCAAATTTACCGATCTTTTCCAAAACTTTCTGCGGGCTTTCAATGCACTATTCCTGGGTTGATTTTAAACATTTTTGACCATTTTTGACATTTTCCCAAATTTACCGATCTTTTCCAAAACTTTCTGCGGGCTTTCAATGCACTATTCCTGGGTTGATTTTAAACATTTTTGACCATTTTTGACATTTTCCCAAATTTACCGATCTTTTCCAAAACTTTCTGCGGGCTTTCAATGCACTATTCCTGGGTTGATTTTAAACATTTTCGACCATTTTTGACATTTTCCCAAATTTACCGATCTTTTCCAAAACTTTCTGCGGGCTTTCAATGCACTATTCCTGGGTTGATTTTAAACATTTTTGACCATTTTTGACATTTTCCCAAATTTACCGATCTTTTCCAAAACTTTCTGCGGGCTTTCAATGCACTATTCCTGGGTTGATTTTAAACATTTTCGACCATTTTTGACATTTTCCCAAATTTACCGATCTTTTCCAAAACTTTCTGCGGGCTTTCAATGCACTATTCCTGGGTTGATTTTAAACATTTTCGACCATTTTTGACATTTTCCCAAATTTACCGATCTTTTCCAAAACTTTCTGCGGGCTTTCAATGCACTATTCCTGGGTTGATTTTAAACATTTTCGACCATTTTTGACATTTTCCCAAATTTACCGATCTTTTCCAAAACTTTCTGCGGGCTTTCAATGCACTATTCCTGGGTTGATTTTAAACATTTTTGACCATTTTTGACATTTTCCCAAATTTACCGATCTTTTCCAAAACTTTCTGCGGGCTTTCAATGCACTATTCCTGGGTTGATTTTAAACATTTTCGACCATTTTTGACATTTTCCCAAATTTACCGATCTTTTCCAAAACTTTCTGCGGGCTTTCAATGCACTATTCCTGGGTTGATTTTAAACATTTTCGACCATTTTTGACATTTTCCCAAATTTACCGATCTTTTCCAAAACTTTCTGCGGGCTTTCAATGCACTATTTCTGGGTTGATTTTAACCATTTTCGACCATTTTTAACATTTTTCCAACTTTTTCCACATGTTCCAATGTACGCACTGGGCCGCTATGGAACCCGCAGAACTCTGCCACACTGTGGACATTTTTTTTTACTGCAATTAGGGTCAAATTGCCGGGTCAAAAGTGTCATTTCTTCGGGTAAATCACCCTCCTGGGCCCGGTTTTAATGTTTAAAAAGGTCAAATATTTGTATTAAATATATAATATTTGTATTTGATCGATGAGTGCTGATTTAAAACCAATTTTAGTGCATTTTGGGCACTTTTGAGAATGGTCGTATGTCGTCGTATTTGGTCGCGCCGACGTTTATGGCTGTCTTTTACCCAGGAAAATCACCTCCAGTGCCCGATATTCATGTCTGCACTTTGCCTGGGTTGACCCCAACACAACCCCTAACTCTAACCCAAACCCAAACCCATCTGTGGAGCCCTGTACGCCGCCTAGAGCTAAATAACGTTTTAAAAATTAAAAAAAAAAAAAAAATAATTCTACCCCTGGTAGACCCCAAAAAAATTTCTAGCGCTGGTAGACCCAGAAAAAATTTCTGCGGGCTTTCGATGCACTATTCCTGGGTTAATTTTAAACATTTTCGACCATTTTTGACATTTTCCCAAATTTACCGATCTTTTCCAAAACTTTCTGCGGGCTTTCAATGCACTATTCCTGGGTTGATTTTAAACATTTTCGACCATTTTTGACATTTTCCCAAATTTACCGATCTTTTCCAAAACTTTCTGCGGGCTTTCAATGCACTATTCCTGGGTTGATTTTAAACATTTTTGACCATTTTTGACATTTTCCCAAATTTACCGATCTTTTCCAAAACTTTCTGCGGGCTTTCAATGCACTATTCCTGGGTTGATTTTAAACATTTTCGACCATTTTTGACATTTTCCCAAATTTACCGATCTTTTCCAAAACTTTCTGCGGGCTTTCAATGCACTATTCCTGGGTTGATTTTAAACATTTTCGACCATTTTTGACATTTTCCCAAATTTACCGATCTTTTCCAAAACTTTCTGCGGGCTTTCAATGCACTATTCCTGGGTTGATTTTAAACATTTTCGACCATTTTTGACATTTTCCCAAATTTACCGATCTTTTCCAAAACTTTCTGCGGGCTTTCAATGCACTATTCCTGGGTTGATTTTAAACATTTTTGACCATTTTTGACATTTTCCCAAATTTACCGATCTTTTCCAAAACTTTCTGCGGGCTTTCAATGCACTATTCCTGGGTTGATTTTAAACATTTTCGACCATTTTTGACATTTTCCCAAATTTACCGATCTTTTCCAAAACTTTCTGCGGGCTTTCAATGCACTATTCCTGGGTTGATTTTAAACATTTTCGACCATTTTTGACATTTTCCCAAATTTACCGATCTTTTCCAAAACTTTCTGCGGGCTTTCAATGCACTATTCCTGGGTTGATTTTAAACATTTTTGACCATTTTTGACATTTTCCCAAATTTACCGATCTTTTCCAAAACTTTCTGCGGGCTTTCAATGCACTATTCCTGGGTTGATTTTAAACATTTTCGACCATTTTTGACATTTTCCCAAATTTACCGATCTTTTCCAAAACTTTCTGCGGGCTTTCAATGCACTATTCCTGGGTTGATTTTAAACATTTTCGACCATTTTTGACATTTTCCCAAATTTACCGATCTTTTCCAAAACTTTCTGCGGGCTTTCAATGCACTATTCCTGGGTTGATTTTAAACATTTTTGACCATTTTTGACATTTTCCCAAATTTACCGATCTTTTCCAAAACTTTCTGCGGGCTTTCAATGCACTATTCCTGGGTTGATTTTAAACATTTTCGACCATTTTTGACATTTTCCCAAATTTACCGATCTTTTCCAAAACTTTCTGCGGGCTTTCAATGCACTATTCCTGGGTTGATTTTAAACATTTTTGACCATTTTTGACATTTTCCCAAATTTACCGATCTTTTCCAAAACTTTCTGCGGGCTTTCAATGCACTATTCCTGGGTTGATTTTAAACATTTTCGACCATTTTTGACATTTTCCCAAATTTACCGATCTTTTCCAAAACTTTCTGCGGGCTTTCAATGCACTATTCCTGGGTTGATTTTAAACATTTTCGACCATTTTTGACATTTTCCCAAATTTACCGATCTTTTCCAAAACTTTCTGCGGGCTTTCAATGCACTATTCCTGGGTTGATTTTAAACATTTTTGACCATTTTTGACATTTTCCCAAATTTACCGATCTTTTCCAAAACTTTCTGCGGGCTTTCAATGCACTATTCCTGGGTTGATTTTAAACATTTTCGACCATTTTTGACATTTTCCCAAATTTACCGATCTTTTCCAAAACTTTCTGCGGGCTTTCAATGCACTATTCCTGGGTTGATTTTAAACATTTTTGACCATTTTTGACATTTTCCCAAATTTACCGATCTTTTCCAAAACTTTCTGCGGGCTTTCAATGCACTATTCCTGGGTTGATTTTAAACATTTTCGACCATTTTTGACATTTTCCCAAATTTACCGATCTTTTCCAAAACTTTCTGCGGGCTTTCAATGCACTATTCCTGGGTTGATTTTAAACATTTTCGACCATTTTTGACATTTTCCCAAATTTACCGATCTTTTCCAAAACTTTCTGCGGGCTTTCAATGCACTATTCCTGGGTTGATTTTAAACATTTTCGACCATTTTTGACATTTTCCCAAATTTACCGATCTTTTCCAAAACTTTCTGCGGGCTTTCAATGCACTATTCCTGGGTTGATTTTAAACATTTTTGACCATTTTTGACATTTTCCCAAATTTACCGATCTTTTCCAAAACTTTCTGCGGGCTTTCAATGCACTATTCCTGGGTTGATTTTAAACATTTTCGACCATTTTTGACATTTTCCCAAATTTACCGATCTTTTCCAAAACTTTCTGCGGGCTTTCAATGCACTATTCCTGGGTTGATTTTAAACATTTTCGACCATTTTTGACATTTTCCCAAATTTACCGATCTTTTCCAAAACTTTCTGCGGGCTTTCAATGCACTATTCCTGGGTTGATTTTAAACATTTTCGACCATTTTTAACATTTTCCCAAATTTACCGATCTTTTCCAAAACTTTCTGCGGGCTTTCAATGCACTATTCCTGGGTTGATTTTAAACATTTTCGACCATTTTTGACATTTTCCCAAATTTACCGATCTTTTCCAAAACTTTCTGCGGGCTTTCAATGCACTATTCCTGGGTTGATTTTAAACATTTTTGACCATTTTTGACATTTTCCCAAATTTACCGATCTTTTCCAAAACTTTCTGCGGGCTTTCAATGCACTATTCCTGGGTTGATTTTAAACATTTTCGACCATTTTTGACATTTTCCCAAATTTACCGATCTTTTCCAAAACTTTCTGCGGGCTTTCAATGCACTATTCCTGGGTTGATTTTAAACATTTTTGACCATTTTTGACATTTTCCCAAATTTACCGATCTTTTCCAAAACTTTCTGCGGGCTTTCAATGCACTATTCCTGGGTTGATTTTAAACATTTTCGACCATTTTTGACATTTTCCCAAATTTACCGATCTTTTCCAAAACTTTCTGCGGGCTTTCAATGCACTATTCCTGGGTTGATTTTAAACATTTTCGACCATTTTTGACATTTTCCCAAATTTACCGATCTTTTCCAAAACTTTCTGCGGGCTTTCAATGCACTATTCCTGGGTTGATTTTAAACATTTTCGACCATTTTTGACATTTTCCCAAATTTACCGATCTTTTCCAAAACTTTCTGCGGGCTTTCAATGCACTATTCCTGGGTTGATTTTAAACATTTTTGACCATTTTTGACATTTTCCCAAATTTACCGATCTTTTCCAAAACTTTCTGCGGGCTTTCAATGCACTATTCCTGGGTTGATTTTAAACATTTTCGACCATTTTTGACATTTTCCCAAATTTACCGATCTTTTCCAAAACTTTCTGCGGGCTTTCAATGCACTATTCCTGGGTTGATTTTAAACATTTTCGACCATTTTTGACATTTTCCCAAATTTACCGATCTTTTCCAAAACTTTCTGCGGGCTTTCAATGCACTATTTCTGGGTTGATTTTAACCATTTTCGACCATTTTTAACATTTTTCCAACTTTTTCCACATGTTCCAATGTACGCACTGGGCCGCTATGGAACCCGCAGAACTCTGCCACACTGTGGACATTTTTTTTTACTGCAATTAGGGTCAAATTGCCGGGTCAAAAGTGTCATTTCTTCGGGTAAATCACCCTCCTGGGCCCGGTTTTAATGTTTAAAAAGGTCAAATATTTGTATTAAATATATAATATTTGTATTTGATCGATGAGTGCTGATTTAAAACCAATTTTAGTGCATTTTGGGCACTTTTGAGAATGGTCGTATGTCGTCGTATTTGGTCGTGCCGACGTTTATGGCTGTCTTTTACCCAGGAAAATCACCTCCAGTGCCCGATATTCATGTCTGCACTTTGCCTGGGTTGACCCCAACCCAACCCCTAACTCTAACCCAAACCCAAACCCATCTGTGGAGCCCTGTACGCCGCCTAGAGCTAAATAACGTTTTAAAAATTAAAAAAAAAAAAAAAAAAATTCTACCCCTGGTAGACCCAAAAAAAATTTCTAGCGCTGGTAGACCCAGAAAAAATTTCTGCGGGCTTTCGATGCACTATTCCTGGGTTAATTTTAAACATTTTCGACCATTTTTGACATTTTCCCAAATTTACCGATCTTTTCCAAAACTTTCTGCGGGCTTTCAATGCACTATTCCTGGGTTGATTTTAAACATTTTCGACCATTTTTGACATTTTCCCAAATTTACCGATCTTTTCCAAAACTTTCTGCGGGCTTTCAATGCACTATTCCTGGGTTGATTTTAAACATTTTCGACCATTTTTGACATTTTCCCAAATTTACCGATCTTTTCCAAAACTTTCTGCGGGCTTTCAATGCACTATTCCTGGGTTGATTTTAAACATTTTTGACCATTTTTGACATTTTCCCAAATTTACCGATCTTTTCCAAAACTTTCTGCGGGCTTTCAATGCACTATTCCTGGGTTGATTTTAAACATTTTCGACCATTTTTGACATTTTCCCAAATTTACCGATCTTTTCCAAAACTTTCTGCGGGCTTTCAATGCACTATTCCTGGGTTGATTTTAAACATTTTCGACCATTTTTGACATTTTCCCAAATTTACCGATCTTTTCCAAAACTTTCTGCGGGCTTTCAATGCACTATTCCTGGGTTGATTTTAAACATTTTTGACCATTTTTGACATTTTCCCAAATTTACCGATCTTTTCCAAAACTTTCTGCGGGCTTTCAATGCACTATTCCTGGGTTGATTTTAAACATTTTCGACCATTTTTGACATTTTCCCAAATTTACCGATCTTTTCCAAAACTTTCTGCGGGCTTTCAATGCACTATTCCTGGGTTGATTTTAAACATTTTCGACCATTTTTGACATTTTCCCAAATTTACCGATCTTTTCCAAAACTTTCTGCGGGCTTTCAATGCACTATTCCTGGGTTGATTTTAAACATTTTCGACCATTTTTGACATTTTCCCAAATTTACCGATCTTTTCCAAAACTTTCTGCGGGCTTTCAATGCACTATTCCTGGGTTGATTTTAAACATTTTCGACCATTTTTGACATTTTCCCAAATTTACCGATCTTTTCCAAAACTTTCTGCGGGCTTTCAATGCACTATTCCTGGGTTGATTTTAAACATTTTTGACCATTTTTGACATTTTCCCAAATTTACCGATCTTTTCCAAAACTTTCTGCGGGCTTTCAATGCACTATTCCTGGGTTGATTTTAAACATTTTCGACCATTTTTGACATTTTCCCAAATTTACCGATCTTTTCCAAAACTTTCTGCGGGCTTTCAATGCACTATTCCTGGGTTGATTTTAAACATTTTTGACCATTTTTGACATTTTCCCAAATTTACCGATCTTTTCCAAAACTTTCTGCGGGCTTTCAATGCACTATTCCTGGGTTGATTTTAAACATTTTCGACCATTTTTGACATTTTCCCAAATTTACCGATCTTTTCCAAAACTTTCTGCGGGCTTTCAATGCACTATTTCTGGGTTGATTTTAACCATTTTCGACCATTTTTAACATTTTTCCAACTTTTTCCACATGTTCCAATGTACGCACTGGGCCGCTATGGAACCCGCAGAACTCTGCCACACTGTGGACATTTTTTTTTACTGCAATTAGGGTCAAATTGCCGGGTCAAAAGTGTCATTTCTTCGGGTAAATCACCCTCCTGGGCCCGGTTTTAATGTTTAAAAAGGTCAAATATTTGTATTAAATATATAATATTTGTATTTGATCGATGAGTGCTGATTTAAAACCAATTTTAGTGCATTTTGGGCACTTTTGAGAATGGTCGTATGTCGTCGTATTTGGTCGCGCCGACGTTTATGGCTGTCTTTTACCCAGGAAAATCACCTCCAGTGCCCGATATTCATGTCTGCACTTTGCCTGGGTTGACCCCAACACAACCCCTAACTCTAACCCAAACCCAAACCCATCTGTGGAGCCCTGTACGCCGCCTAGAGCTAAATAACGTTTTAAAAATTAAAAAAAAAAAAAAAAAATTCTACCCCTGGTAGACCCCAAAAAAATTTCTAGCGCTGGTAGACCCAGAAAAAATTTCTGCGGGCTTTCGATGCACTATTCCTGGGTTAATTTTAAACATTTTCGACCATTTTTGACATTTTCCCAAATTTACCGATCTTTTCCAAAACTTTCTGCGGGCTTTCAATGCACTATTCCTGGGTTGATTTTAAACATTTTCGACCATTTTTGACATTTTCCCAAATTTACCGATCTTTTCCAAAACTTTCTGCGGGCTTTCAATGCACTATTCCTGGGTTGATTTTAAACATTTTCGACCATTTTTGACATTTTCCCAAATTTACCGATCTTTTCCAAAACTTTCTGCGGGCTTTCAATGCACTATTCCTGGGTTGATTTTAAACATTTTCGACCATTTTTGACATTTTCCCAAATTTACCGATCTTTTCCAAAACTTTCTGCGGGCTTTCAATGCACTATTTCTGGGTTGATTTTAACCATTTTCGACCATTTTTAACATTTTTCCAACTTTTTCCACATGTTCCAATGTACGCACTGGGCCGCTATGGAACCCGCAGAACTCTGCCACACTGTGGACATTTTTTTTTACTGCAATTAGGGTCAAATTGCCGGGTCAAAAGTGTCATTTCTTCGGGTAAATCACCCTCCTGGGCCCGGTTTTAATGTTTAAAAAGGTCAAATATTTGTATTAAATATATAATATTTGTATTTGATCGATGAGTGCTGATTTAAAACCAATTTTAGTGCATTTTGGGCACTTTTGAGAATGGTCGTATGTCGTCGTATTTGGTCGCGCCGACGTTTATGGCTGTCTTTTACCCAGGAAAATCACCTCCAGTGCCCGATATTCATGTCTGCACTTTGCCTGGGTTGACCCCAACCCAACCCCTAACTCTAACCCAAACCCAAACCCATCTGTGGAGCCCTGTACGCCGCCTAGAGCTAAATAACGTTTTAAAAATTAAAAAAAAAAAAAAAAAATTCTACCCCTGGTAGACCCAAAAAAAATTTCTAGCGCTGGTAGACCCAGAAAAAATTTCTGCGGTCTTTCGATGCACTATTCCTGGGTTAATTTTAAACATTTTCGACCATTTTTGACATTTTCCCAAATTTACCGATCTTTTCCAAAACTTTCTGCGGGCTTTCAATGCACTATTCCTGGGTTGATTTTAAACATTTTCGACCATTTTTGACATTTTCCCAAATTTACCGATCTTTTCCAAAACTTTCTGCGGGCTTTCAATGCACTATTCCTGGGTTGATTTTAAACATTTTTGACCATTTTTGACATTTTCCCAAATTTACCGATCTTTTCCAAAACTTTCTGCGGGCTTTCAATGCACTATTCCTGGGTTGATTTTAAACATTTTCGACCATTTTTGACATTTTCCCAAATTTACCGATCTTTTCCAAAACTTTCTGCGGGCTTTCAATGCACTATTCCTGGGTTGATTTTAAACATTTTCGACCATTTTTGACATTTTCCCAAATTTACCGATCTTTTCCAAAACTTTCTGCGGGCTTTCAATGCACTATTCCTGGGTTGATTTTAAACATTTTTGACCATTTTTGACATTTTCCCAAATTTACCGATCTTTTCCAAAACTTTCTGCGGGCTTTCAATGCACTATTCCTGGGTTGATTTTAAACATTTTCGACCATTTTTGACATTTTCCCAAATTTACCGATCTTTTCCAAAACTTTCTGCGGGCTTTCAATGCACTATTCCTGGGTTGATTTTAAACATTTTCGACCATTTTTGACATTTTCCCAAATTTACCGATCTTTTCCAAAACTTTCTGCGGGCTTTCAATGCACTATTCCTGGGTTGATTTTAAACATTTTTGACCATTTTTGACATTTTCCCAAATTTACCGATCTTTTCCAAAACTTTCTGCGGGCTTTCAATGCACTATTCCTGGGTTGATTTTAAACATTTTCGACCATTTTTGACATTTTCCCAAATTTACCGATCTTTTCCAAAACTTTCTGCGGGCTTTCAATGCACTATTCCTGGGTTGATTTTAAACATTTTCGACCATTTTTGACATTTTCCCAAATTTACCGATCTTTTCCAAAACTTTCTGCGGGCTTTCAATGCACTATTCCTGGGTTGATTTTAAACATTTTCGACCATTTTTGACATTTTCCCAAATTTACCGATCTTTTCCAAAACTTTCTGCGGGCTTTCAATGCACTATTCCTGGGTTGATTTTAAACATTTTTGACCATTTTTGACATTTTCCCAAATTTACCGATCTTTTCCAAAACTTTCTGCGGGCTTTCAATGCACTATTCCTGGGTTGATTTTAAACATTTTTGACCATTTTTGACATTTTCCCAAATTTACCGATCTTTTCCAAAACTTTCTGCGGGCTTTCAATGCACTATTCCTGGGTTGATTTTAAACATTTTCGACCATTTTTGACATTTTCCCAAATTTACCGATCTTTTCCAAAACTTTCTGCGGGCTTTCAATGCACTATTCCTGGGTTGATTTTAAACATTTTTGACCATTTTTGACATTTTCCCAAATTTACCGATCTTTTCCAAAACTTTCTGCGGGCTTTCAATGCACTATTCCTGGGTTGATTTTAAACATTTTCGACCATTTTTGACATTTTCCCAAATTTACCGATCTTTTCCAAAACTTTCTGCGGGCTTTCAATGCACTATTCCTGGGTTGATTTTAAACATTTTCGACCATTTTTGACATTTTCCCAAATTTACCGATCTTTTCCAAAACTTTCTGCGGGCTTTCAATGCACTATTCCTGGGTTGATTTTAAACATTTTCGACCATTTTTGACATTTTCCCAAATTTACCGATCTTTTCCAAAACTTTCTGCGGGCTTTCAATGCACTATTCCTGGGTTGATTTTAAACATTTTCGACCATTTTTGACATTTTCCCAAATTTACCGATCTTTTCCAAAACTTTCTGCGGGCTTTCAATGCACTATTCCTGGGTTGATTTTAAACATTTTCGACCATTTTTGACATTTTCCCAAATTTACCGATCTTTTCCAAAACTTTCTGCGGGCTTTCAATGCACTATTTCTGGGTTGATTTTAACCATTTTCGACCATTTTTAACATTTTTCCAACTTTTTCCACATGTTCCAATGTACGCACTGGGCCGCTATGGAACCCGCAGAACTCTGCCACACTGTGGACATTTTTTTTTACTGCAATTAGGGTCAAATTGCCGGGTCAAAAGTGTCATTTCTTCGGGTAAATCACCCTCCTGGGCCCGGTTTTAATGTTTAAAAAGGTCAAATATTTGTATTAAATATATAATATTTGTATTTGATCGATGAGTGCTGATTTAAAACCAATTTTAGTGCATTTTGGGCACTTTTGAGAATGGTCGTATGTCGTCGTATTTGGTCGCGCCGACGTTTATGGCTGTCTTTTACCCAGGAAAATCACCTCCAGTGCCCGATATTCATGTCTGCACTTTGCCTGGGTTGACCCCAACCCAACCCCTAACTCTAACCCAAACCCAAACCCATCTGTGGAGCCCTGTACGCCGCCTAGAGCTAAATAACGTTTTAAAAATTAAAAAAAAAAAAAAAAAATTCTACCCCTGGTAGACCCCAAAAAAATTTCTAGCGCTGGTAGACCCAGAAAAAATTTCTGCGGGCTTTCGATGCACTATTCCTGGGTTAATTTTAAACATTTTCGACCATTTTTGACATTTTCCCAAATTTACCGATCTTTTCCAAAACTTTCTGCGGGCTTTCAATGCACTATTCCTGGGTTGATTTTAAACATTTTCGACCATTTTTGACATTTTCCCAAATTTACCGATCTTTTCCAAAACTTTCTGCGGGCTTTCAATGCACTATTCCTGGGTTGATTTTAAACATTTTTGACCATTTTTGACATTTTCCCAAATTTACCGATCTTTTCCAAAACTTTCTGCGGGCTTTCAATGCACTATTCCTGGGTTGATTTTAAACATTTTCGACCATTTTTGACATTTTCCCAAATTTACCGATCTTTTCCAAAACTTTCTGCGGGCTTTCAATGCACTATTCCTGGGTTGATTTTAAACATTTTCGACCATTTTTGACATTTTCCCAAATTTACCGATCTTTTCCAAAACTTTCTGCGGGCTTTCAATGCACTATTCCTGGGTTGATTTTAAACATTTTCGACCATTTTTGACATTTTCCCAAATTTACCGATCTTTTCCAAAACTTTCTGCGGGCTTTCAATGCACTATTCCTGGGTTGATTTTAAACATTTTTGACCATTTTTGACATTTTCCCAAATTTACCGATCTTTTCCAAAACTTTCTGCGGGCTTTCAATGCACTATTCCTGGGTTGATTTTAAACATTTTCGACCATTTTTGACATTTTCCCAAATTTACCGATCTTTTCCAAAACTTTCTGCGGGCTTTCAATGCACTATTCCTGGGTTGATTTTAAACATTTTCGACCATTTTTGACATTTTCCCAAATTTACCGATCTTTTCCAAAACTTTCTGCGGGCTTTCAATGCACTATTCCTGGGTTGATTTTAAACATTTTCGACCATTTTTGACATTTTCCCAAATTTACCGATCTTTTCCAAAACTTTCTGCGGGCTTTCAATGCACTATTCCTGGGTTGATTTTAAACATTTTCGACCATTTTTGACATTTTCCCAAATTTACCGATCTTTTCCAAAACTTTCTGCGGGCTTTCAATGCACTATTCCTGGGTTGATTTTAAACATTTTCGACCATTTTTGACATTTTCCCAAATTTACCGATCTTTTCCAAAACTTTCTGCGGGCTTTCAATGCACTATTCCTGGGTTGATTTTAAACATTTTCGACCATTTTTGACATTTTCCCAAATTTACCGATCTTTTCCAAAACTTTCTGCGGGCTTTCAATGCACTATTCCTGGGTTGATTTTAAACATTTTCGACCATTTTTGACATTTTCCCAAATTTACCGATCTTTTCCAAAACTTTCTGCGGGCTTTCAATGCACTATTCCTGGGTTGATTTTAAACATTTTCGACCATTTTTGACATTTTCCCAAATTTACCGATCTTTTCCAAAACTTTCTGCGGGCTTTCAATGCACTATTCCTGGGTTGATTTTAAACATTTTCGACCATTTTTGACATTTTCCCAAATTTACCGATCTTTTCCAAAACTTTCTGCGGGCTTTCAATGCACTATTCCTGGGTTGATTTTAAACATTTTCGACCATTTTTGACATTTTCCCAAATTTACCGATCTTTTCCAAAACTTTCTGCGGGCTTTCAATGCACTATTCCTGGGTTGATTTTAAACATTTTTGACCATTTTTGACATTTTCCCAAATTTACCGATCTTTTCCAAAACTTTCTGCGGGCTTTCAATGCACTATTCCTGGGTTGATTTTAAACATTTTCGACCATTTTTGACATTTTCCCAAATTTACCGATCTTTTCCAAAACTTTCTGCGGGCTTTCAATGCACTATTCCTGGGTTGATTTTAAACATTTTTGACCATTTTTGACATTTTCCCAAATTTACCGATCTTTTCCAAAACTTTCTGCGGGCTTTCAATGCACTATTCCTGGGTTGATTTTAAACATTTTCGACCATTTTTGACATTTTCCCAAATTTACCGATCTTTTCCAAAACTTTCTGCGGGCTTTCAATGCACTATTCCTGGGTTGATTTTAAACATTTTTGACCATTTTTGACATTTTCCCAAATTTACCGATCTTTTCCAAAACTTTCTGCGGGCTTTCAATGCACTATTCCTGGGTTGATTTTAAACATTTTCGACCATTTTTGACATTTTCCCAAATTTACCGATCTTTTCCAAAACTTTCTGCGGGCTTTCAATGCACTATTTCTGGGTTGATTTTAACCATTTTCGACCATTTTTAACATTTTTCCAACTTTTTCCACATGTTCCAATGTACGCACTGGGCCGCTATGGAACCCGCAGAACTCTGCCACACTGTGGACATTTTTTTTTACTGCAATTAGGGTCAAATTGCCGGGTCAAAAGTGTCATTTCTTCGGGTAAATCACCCTCCTGGGCCCGGTTTTAATGTTTAAAAAGGTCAAATATTTGTATTAAATATATAATATTTGTATTTGATCGATGAGTGCTGATTTAAAACCAATTTTAGTGCATTTTGGGCACTTTTGAGAATGGTCGTATGTCGTCGTATTTGGTCGCGCCGACGTTTATGGCTGTCTTTTACCCAGGAAAATCACCTCCAGTGCCCGATATTCATGTCTGCACTTTGCCTGGGTTGACCCCAACACAACCCCTAACTCTAACCCAAACCCAAACCCATCTGTGGAGCCCTGTACGCCGCCTAGAGCTAAATAACGTTTTAAAAATTAAAAAAAAAAAAAAAAATTCTACCCCTGGTAGACCCCAAAAAAATTTCTAGCGCTGGTAGACCCAGAAAAAAATTCTGCGGGCTTTCGATGCACTATTCCTGGGTTAATTTTAAACATTTTCGACCATTTTTGACATTTTCCCAAATTTACCGATCTTTTCCAAAACTTTCTGCGGGCTTTCAATGCACTATTCCTGGGTTGATTTTAAACATTTTCGACCATTTTTGACATTTTCCCAAATTTACCGATCTTTTCCAAAACTTTCTGCGGGCTTTCAATGCACTATTCCTGGGTTGATTTAAACATTTTCGACCATTTTTGACATTTTCCCAAATTTACCGATCTTTTCCAAAACTTTCTGCGGGCTTTCAATGCACTATTCCTGGGTTGATTTTAAACATTTTCGACCATTTTTGACATTTTCCCAAATTTACCGATCTTTTCCAAAACTTTCTGCGGGCTTTCAATGCACTATTTCTGGGTTGATTTTAACCATTTTCGACCATTTTTAACATTTTTCCAACTTTTTCCACATGTTCCAATGTACGCACTGGGCCGCTATGGAACCCGCAGAACTCTGCCACACTGTGGACATTTTTTTTTACTGCAATTAGGGTCAAATTGCCGGGTCAAAAGTGTCATTTCTTCGGGTAAATCACCCTCCTGGGCCCGGTTTTAATGTTTAAAAAGGTCAAATATTTGTATTAAATATATAATATTTGTATTTGATCGATGAGTGCTGATTTAAAACCAATTTTAGTGCATTTTGGGCACTTTTGAGAATGGTCGTATGTCGTCGTATTTGGTCGCGCCGACGTTTATGGCTGTCTTTTACCCAGGAAAATCACCTCCAGTGCCCGATATTCATGTCTGCACTTTGCCTGGGTTGACCCCAACCCAACCCCTAACTCTAACCCAAACCCAAACCCATCTGTGGAGCCCTGTACGCCGCCTAGAGCTAAATAACGTTTTAAAAATTAAAAAAAAAAAAAAAAAATTCTACCCCTGGTAGACCCAAAAAAAATTTCTAGCGCTGGTAGACCCAGAAAAAATTTCTGCGGTCTTTCGATGCACTATTCCTGGGTTAATTTTAAACATTTTCGACCATTTTTGACATTTTCCCAAATTTACCGATCTTTTCCAAAACTTTCTGCGGGCTTTCAATGCACTATTCCTGGGTTGATTTTAAACATTTTCGACCATTTTTGACATTTTCCCAAATTTACCGATCTTTTCCAAAACTTTCTGCGGGCTTTCAATGCACTATTCCTGGGTTGATTTTAAACATTTTTGACCATTTTTGACATTTTCCCAAATTTACCGATCTTTTCCAAAACTTTCTGCGGGCTTTCAATGCACTATTCCTGGGTTGATTTTAAACATTTTCGACCATTTTTGACATTTTCCCAAATTTACCGATCTTTTCCAAAACTTTCTGCGGGCTTTCAATGCACTATTCCTGGGTTGATTTTAAACATTTTCGACCATTTTTGACATTTTCCCAAATTTACCGATCTTTTCCAAAACTTTCTGCGGGCTTTCAATGCACTATTCCTGGGTTGATTTTAAACATTTTTGACCATTTTTGACATTTTCCCAAATTTACCGATCTTTTCCAAAACTTTCTGCGGGCTTTCAATGCACTATTCCTGGGTTGATTTTAAACATTTTCGACCATTTTTGACATTTTCCCAAATTTACCGATCTTTTCCAAAACTTTCTGCGGGCTTTCAATGCACTATTCCTGGGTTGATTTTAAACATTTTCGACCATTTTTGACATTTTCCCAAATTTACCGATCTTTTCCAAAACTTTCTGCGGGCTTTCAATGCACTATTCCTGGGTTGATTTTAAACATTTTTGACCATTTTTGACATTTTCCCAAATTTACCGATCTTTTCCAAAACTTTCTGCGGGCTTTCAATGCACTATTCCTGGGTTGATTTTAAACATTTTCGACCATTTTTGACATTTTCCCAAATTTACCGATCTTTTCCAAAACTTTCTGCGGGCTTTCAATGCACTATTCCTGGGTTGATTTTAAACATTTTCGACCATTTTTGACATTTTCCCAAATTTACCGATCTTTTCCAAAACTTTCTGCGGGCTTTCAATGCACTATTCCTGGGTTGATTTTAAACATTTTCGACCATTTTTGACATTTTCCCAAATTTACCGATCTTTTCCAAAACTTTCTGCGGGCTTTCAATGCACTATTCCTGGGTTGATTTTAAACATTTTTGACCATTTTTGACATTTTCCCAAATTTACCGATCTTTTCCAAAACTTTCTGCGGGCTTTCAATGCACTATTCCTGGGTTGATTTTAAACATTTTTGACCATTTTTGACATTTTCCCAAATTTACCGATCTTTTCCAAAACTTTCTGCGGGCTTTCAATGCACTATTCCTGGGTTGATTTTAAACATTTTCGACCATTTTTGACATTTTCCCAAATTTACCGATCTTTTCCAAAACTTTCTGCGGGCTTTCAATGCACTATTCCTGGGTTGATTTTAAACATTTTTGACCATTTTTGACATTTTCCCAAATTTACCGATCTTTTCCAAAACTTTCTGCGGGCTTTCAATGCACTATTCCTGGGTTGATTTTAAACATTTTCGACCATTTTTGACATTTTCCCAAATTTACCGATCTTTTCCAAAACTTTCTGCGGGCTTTCAATGCACTATTCCTGGGTTGATTTTAAACATTTTCGACCATTTTTGACATTTTCCCAAATTTACCGATCTTTTCCAAAACTTTCTGCGGGCTTTCAATGCACTATTCCTGGGTTGATTTTAAACATTTTCGACCATTTTTGACATTTTCCCAAATTTACCGATCTTTTCCAAAACTTTCTGCGGGCTTTCAATGCACTATTCCTGGGTTGATTTTAAACATTTTTGACCATTTTTGACATTTTCCCAAATTTACCGATCTTTTCCAAAACTTTCTGCGGGCTTTCAATGCACTATTCCTGGGTTGATTTTAAACATTTTCGACCATTTTTGACATTTTCCCAAATTTACCGATCTTTTCCAAAACTTTCTGCGGGCTTTCAATGCACTATTCCTGGGTTGATTTTAAACATTTTCGACCATTTTTGACATTTTCCCAAATTTACCGATCTTTTCCAAAACTTTCTGCGGGCTTTCAATGCACTATTTCTGGGTTGATTTTAACCATTTTCGACCATTTTTAACATTTTTCCAACTTTTTCCACATGTTCCAATGTACGCACTGGGCCGCTATGGAACCCGCAGAACTCTGCCACACTGTGGACATTTTTTTTTACTGCAATTAGGGTCAAATTGCCGGGTCAAAAGTGTCATTTCTTCGGGTAAATCACCCTCCTGGGCCCGGTTTTAATGTTTAAAAAGGTCAAATATTTGTATTAAATATATAATATTTGTATTTGATCGATGAGTGCTGATTTAAAACCAATTTTAGTGCATTTTGGGCACTTTTGAGAATGGTCGTATGTCGTCGTATTTGGTCGCGCCGACGTTTATGGCTGTCTTTTACCCAGGAAAATCACCTCCAGTGCCCGATATTCATGTCTGCACTTTGCCTGGGTTGACCCCAACACAACCCCTAACTCTAACCCAAACCCAAACCCATCTGTGGAGCCCTGTACGCCGCCTAGAGCTAAATAACGTTTTAAAAATTAAAAAAAAAAAAAAAAATTCTACCCCTGGTAGACCCCAAAAAAATTTCTAGCGCTGGTAGACCCAGAAAAAATTTCTGCGGGCTTTCGATGCACTATTCCTGGGTTAATTTTAAACATTTTCGACCATTTTTGACATTTTCCCAAATTTACCGATCTTTTCCAAAACTTTCTGCGGGCTTTCAATGCACTATTCCTGGGTTGATTTTAAACATTTTCGACCATTTTTGACATTTTCCCAAATTTACCGATCTTTTCCAAAACTTTCTGCGGGCTTTCAATGCACTATTCCTGGGTTGATTTTAAACATTTTTGACCATTTTTGACATTTTCCCAAATTTACCGATCTTTTCCAAAACTTTCTGCGGGCTTTCAATGCACTATTCCTGGGTTGATTTTAAACATTTTCGACCATTTTTGACATTTTCCCAAATTTACCGATCTTTTCCAAAACTTTCTGCGGGCTTTCAATGCACTATTCCTGGGTTGATTTTAAACATTTTCGACCATTTTTGACATTTTCCCAAATTTACCGATCTTTTCCAAAACTTTCTGCGGGCTTTCAATGCACTATTCCTGGGTTGATTTTAAACATTTTCGACCATTTTTGACATTTTCCCAAATTTACCGATCTTTTCCAAAACTTTCTGCGGGCTTTCAATGCACTATTCCTGGGTTGATTTTAAACATTTTTGACCATTTTTGACATTTTCCCAAATTTACCGATCTTTTCCAAAACTTTCTGCGGGCTTTCAATGCACTATTCCTGGGTTGATTTTAAACATTTTCGACCATTTTTGACATTTTCCCAAATTTACCGATCTTTTCCAAAACTTTCTGCGGGCTTTCAATGCACTATTCCTGGGTTGATTTTAAACATTTTCGACCATTTTTGACATTTTCCCAAATTTACCGATCTTTTCCAAAACTTTCTGCGGGCTTTCAATGCACTATTCCTGGGTTGATTTTAAAAATTTTCGACCATTTTTGACATTTTCCCAAATTTACCGATCTTTTCCAAAACTTTCTGCGGGCTTTCAATGCACTATTCCTGGGTTGATTTTAAACATTTTTGACCATTTTTGACATTTTCCCAAATTTACCGATCTTTTCCAAAACTTTCTGCGGGCTTTCAATGCACTATTCCTGGGTTGATTTTAAACATTTTCGACCATTTTTGACATTTTCCCAAATTTACCGATCTTTTCCAAAACTTTCTGCGGGCTTTCAATGCACTATTCCTGGGTTGATTTTAAACATTTTCGACCATTTTTGACATTTTCCCAAATTTACCGATCTTTTCCAAAACTTTCTGCGGGCTTTCAATGCACTATTCCTGGGTTGATTTTAAACATTTTCGACCATTTTTGACATTTTCCCAAATTTACCGATCTTTTCCAAAACTTTCTGCGGGCTTTCAATGCACTATTCCTGGGTTGATTTTAAACATTTTCGACCATTTTTGACATTTTCCCAAATTTACCGATCTTTTCCAAAACTTTCTGCGGGCTTTGAATGCACTATTCCTGGGTTGATTTTAAACATTTTTGACCATTTTTGACATTTTCCCAAATTTACCGATCTTTTCCAAAACTTTCTGCGGGCTTTCAATGCACTATTCCTGGGTTGATTTTAAACATTTTCGACCATTTTTGACATTTTCCCAAATTTACCGATCTTTTCCAAAACTTTCTGCGGGCTTTCAATGCACTATTCCTGGGTTGATTTTAAACATTTTTGACCATTTTTGACATTTTCCCAAATTTACCGATCTTTTCCAAAACTTTCTGCGGGCTTTCAATGCACTATTCCTGGGTTGATTTTAAACATTTTCGACCATTTTTGACATTTTCCCAAATTTACCGATCTTTTCCAAAACTTTCTGCGGGCTTTCAATGCACTATTCCTGGGTTGATTTTAAACATTTTCGACCATTTTTGACATTTTCCCAAATTTACCGATCTTTTCCAAAACTTTCTGCGGGCTTTCAATGCACTATTCCTGGGTTGATTTTAAACATTTTCGACCATTTTTGACATTTTCCCAAATTTACCGATCTTTTCCAAAACTTTCTGCGGGCTTTCAATGCACTATTCCTGGGTTGATTTTAAACATTTTCGACCATTTTTGACATTTTCCCAAATTTACCGATCTTTTCCAAAACTTTCTGCGGGCTTTCAATGCACTATTCCTGGGTTGATTTTAAACATTTTTGACCATTTTTGACATTTTCCCAAATTTACCGATCTTTTCCAAAACTTTCTGCGGGCTTTCAATGCACTATTCCTGGGTTGATTTTAAACATTTTCGACCATTTTTGACATTTTCCCAAATTTACCGATCTTTTCCAAAACTTTCTGCGGGCTTTCAATGCACTATTCCTGGGTTGATTTTAAACATTTTCGACCATTTTTGACATTTTCCCAAATTTACCGATCTTTTCCAAAACTTTCTGCGGGCTTTCAATGCACTATTCCTGGGTTGATTTTAAACATTTTCGACCATTTTTGACATTTTCCCAAATTTACCGATCTTTTCCAAAACTTTCTGCGGGCTTTCAATGCACTATTCCTGGGTTGATTTTAAACATTTTCGACCATTTTTGACATTTTCCCAAATTTACCGATCTTTTCCAAAACTTTCTGCGGGCTTTCAATGCACTATTCCTGGGTTGATTTTAAACATTTTCGACCATTTTTGACATTTTCCCAAATTTACCGATCTTTTCCAAAACTTTCTGCGGGCTTTCAATGCACTATTCCTGGGTTGATTTTAAACATTTTTGACCATTTTTGACATTTTCCCAAATTTACCGATCTTTTCCAAAACTTTCTGCGGGCTTTCAATGCACTATTCCTGGGTTGATTTTAAACATTTTCGACCATTTTTGACATTTTCCCAAATTTACCGATCTTTTCCAAAACTTTCTGCGGGCTTTCAATGCACTATTCCTGGGTTGATTTTAAACATTTTTGACCATTTTTGACATTTTCCCAAATTTACCGATCTTTTCCAAAACTTTCTGCGGGCTTTCAATGCACTATTCCTGGGTTGATTTTAAACATTTTCGACCATTTTTGACATTTTCCCAAATTTACCGATCTTTTCCAAAACTTTCTGCGGGCTTTCAATGCACTATTCCTGGGTTGATTTTAAACATTTTCGACCATTTTTGACATTTTCCCAAATTTACCGATCTTTTCCAAAACTTTCTGCGGGCTTTCAATGCACTATTCCTGGGTTGATTTTAAACATTTTCGACCATTTTTGACATTTTCCCAAATTTACCGATCTTTTCCAAAACTTTCTGCGGGCTTTCAATGCACTATTCCTGGGTTGATTTTAAACATTTTTGACCATTTTTGACATTTTCCCAAATTTACCGATCTTTTCCAAAACTTTCTGCGGGCTTTCAATGCACTATTCCTGGGTTGATTTTAAACATTTTCGACCATTTTTGACATTTTCCCAAATTTACCGATCTTTTCCAAAACTTTCTGCGGGCTTTCAATGCACTATTCCTGGGTTGATTTTAAACATTTTCGACCATTTTTGACATTTTCCCAAATTTACCGATCTTTTCCAAAACTTTCTGCGGGCTTTCAATGCACTATTTCTGGGTTGATTTTAACCATTTTCGACCATTTTTAACATTTTTCCAACTTTTTCCACATGTTCCAATGTACGCACTGGGCCGCTATGGAACCCGCAGAACTCTGCCACACTGTGGACATTTTTTTTTACTGCAATTAGGGTCAAATTGCCGGGTCAAAAGTGTCATTTCTTCGGGTAAATCACCCTCCTGGGCCCGGTTTTAATGTTTAAAAAGGTCAAATATTTGTATTAAATATATAATATTTGTATTTGATCGATGAGTGCTGATTTAAAACCAATTTTAGTGCATTTTGGGCACTTTTGAGAATGGTCGTATGTCGTCGTATTTGGTCGCGCCGACGTTTATGGCTGTCTTTTACCCAGGAAAATCACCTCCAGTGCCCGATATTCATGTCTGCACTTTGCCTGGGTTGACCCCAACCCAACCCCTAACTCTAACCCAAACCCAAACCCATCTGTGGAGCCCTGTACGCCGCCTAGAGCTAAATAACGTTTTAAAAATTAAAAAAAAAAAAAAAAAAATTCTACCCCTGGTAGACCCAAAAAAAATTTCTAGCGCTGGTAGACCCAGAAAAAATTTCTGCGGGCTTTCGATGCACTATTCCTGGGTTAATTTTAAACATTTTCGACCATTTTTGACATTTTCCCAAATTTACCGATCTTTTCCAAAACTTTCTGCGGGCTTTCAATGCACTATTCCTGGGTTGATTTTAAACATTTTCGACCATTTTTGACATTTTCCCAAATTTACCGATCTTTTCCAAAACTTTCTGCGGGCTTTCAATGCACTATTCCTGGGTTGATTTTAAACATTTTCGACCATTTTTGACATTTTCCCAAATTTACCGATCTTTTCCAAAACTTTCTGCGGGCTTTCAATGCACTATTCCTGGGTTGATTTTAAACATTTTTGACCATTTTTGACATTTTCCCAAATTTACCGATCTTTTCCAAAACTTTCTGCGGGCTTTCAATGCACTATTCCTGGGTTGATTTTAAACATTTTCGACCATTTTTGACATTTTCCCAAATTTACCGATCTTTTCCAAAACTTTCTGCGGGCTTTCAATGCACTATTCCTGGGTTGATTTTAAACATTTTCGACCATTTTTGACATTTTCCCAAATTTACCGATCTTTTCCAAAACTTTCTGCGGGCTTTCAATGCACTATTCCTGGGTTGATTTTAAACATTTTTGACCATTTTTGACATTTTCCCAAATTTACCGATCTTTTCCAAAACTTTCTGCGGGCTTTCAATGCACTATTCCTGGGTTGATTTTAAACATTTTCGACCATTTTTGACATTTTCCCAAATTTACCGATCTTTTCCAAAACTTTCTGCGGGCTTTCAATGCACTATTCCTGGGTTGATTTTAAACATTTTCGACCATTTTTGACATTTTCCCAAATTTACCGATCTTTTCCAAAACTTTCTGCGGGCTTTCAATGCACTATTCCTGGGTTGATTTTAAACATTTTCGACCATTTTTGACATTTTCCCAAATTTACCGATCTTTTCCAAAACTTTCTGCGGGCTTTCAATGCACTATTCCTGGGTTGATTTTAAACATTTTTGACCATTTTTGACATTTTCCCAAATTTACCGATCTTTTCCAAAACTTTCTGCGGGCTTTCAATGCACTATTCCTGGGTTGATTTTAAACATTTTCGACCATTTTTGACATTTTCCCAAATTTACCGATCTTTTCCAAAACTTTCTGCGGGCTTTCAATGCACTATTCCTGGGTTGATTTTAAACATTTTTGACCATTTTTGACATTTTCCCAAATTTACCGATCTTTTCCAAAACTTTCTGCGGGCTTTCAATGCACTATTCCTGGGTTGATTTTAAACATTTTCGACCATTTTTGACATTTTCCCAAATTTACCGATCTTTTCCAAAACTTTCTGCGGGCTTTCAATGCACTATTTCTGGGTTGATTTTAACCATTTTCGACCATTTTTAACATTTTTCCAACTTTTTCCACATGTTCCAATGTACGCACTGGGCCGCTATGGAACCCGCAGAACTCTGCCACACTGTGGACATTTTTTTTTACTGCAATTAGGGTCAAATTGCCGGGTCAAAAGTGTCATTTCTTCGGGTAAATCACCCTCCTGGGCCCGGTTTTAATGTTTAAAAAGGTCAAATATTTGTATTAAATATATAATATTTGTATTTGATCGATGAGTGCTGATTTAAAACCAATTTTAGTGCATTTTGGGCACTTTTGAGAATGGTCGTATGTCGTCGTATTTGGTCGCGCCGACGTTTATGGCTGTCTTTTACCCAGGAAAATCACCTCCAGTGCCCGATATTCATGTCTGCACTTTGCCTGGGTTGACCCCAACACAACCCCTAACTCTAACCCAAACCCAAACCCATCTGTGGAGCCCTGTACGCCGCCTAGAGCTAAATAACGTTTTAAAAATTAAAAAAAAAAAAAAAATAATTCTACCCCTGGTAGACCCCAAAAAAATTTCTAGCGCTGGTAGACCCAGAAAAAATTTCTGCGGGCTTTCGATGCACTATTCCTGGGTTAATTTTAAACATTTTCGACCATTTTTGACATTTTCCCAAATTTACCGATCTTTTCCAAAACTTTCTGCGGGCTTTCAATGCACTATTCCTGGGTTGATTTTAAACATTTTCGACCATTTTTGACATTTTCCCAAATTTACCGATCTTTTCCAAAACTTTCTGCGGGCTTTCAATGCACTATTCCTGGGTTGATTTTAAACATTTTCGACCATTTTTGACATTTTCCCAAATTTACCGATCTTTTCCAAAACTTTCTGCGGGCTTTCAATGCACTATTCCTGGGTTGATTTTAAACATTTTCGACCATTTTTGACATTTTCCCAAATTTACCGATCTTTTCCAAAACTTTCTGCGGGCTTTCAATGCACTATTTCTGGGTTGATTTTAACCATTTTCGACCATTTTTAACATTTTTCCAACTTTTTCCACATGTTCCAATGTACGCACTGGGCCGCTATGGAACCCGCAGAACTCTGCCACACTGTGGACATTTTTTTTTACTGCAATTAGGGTCAAATTGCCGGGTCAAAAGTGTCATTTCTTCGGGTAAATCACCCTCCTGGGCCCGGTTTTAATGTTTAAAAAGGTCAAATATTTGTATTAAATATATAATATTTGTATTTGATCGATGAGTGCTGATTTAAAACCAATTTTAGTGCATTTTGGGCACTTTTGAGAATGGTCGTATGTCGTCGTATTTGGTCGCGCCGACGTTTATGGCTGTCTTTTACCCAGGAAAATCACCTCCAGTGCCCGATATTCATGTCTGCACTTTGCCTGGGTTGACCCCAACCCAACCCCTAACTCTAACCCAAACCCAAACCCATCTGTGGAGCCCTGTACGCCGCCTAGAAATAAATAACGTTTTAAAAATTAAAAAAAAAAAAAAAAAATTCTACCCCTGGTAGACCCAAAAAAAATTTCTAGCGCTGGTAGACCCAGAAAAAATTTCTGCGGTCTTTCGATGCACTATTCCTGGGTTAATTTTAAACATTTTCGACCATTTTTGACATTTTCCCAAATTTACCGATCTTTTCCAAAACTTTCTGCGGGCTTTCAATGCACTATTCCTGGGTTGATTTTAAACATTTTTGACCATTTTTGACATTTTCCCAAATTTACCGATCTTTTCCAAAACTTTCTGCGGGCTTTCAATGCACTATTCCTGGGTTGATTTTAAACATTTTCGACCATTTTTGACATTTTCCCAAATTTACCGATCTTTTCCAAAACTTTCTGCGGGCTTTCAATGCACTATTCCTGGGTTGATTTTAAACATTTTTGACCATTTTTGACATTTTCCCAAATTTACCGATCTTTTCCAAAACTTTCTGCGGGCTTTCAATGCACTATTCCTGGGTTGATTTTAAACATTTTCGACCATTTTTGACATTTTCCCAAATTTACCGATCTTTTCCAAAACTTTCTGCGGGCTTTCAATGCACTATTCCTGGGTTGATTTTAAACATTTTCGACCATTTTTGACATTTTCCCAAATTTACCGATCTTTTCCAAAACTTTCTGCGGGCTTTCAATGCACTATTCCTGGGTTGATTTTAAACATTTTTGACCATTTTTGACATTTTCCCAAATTTACCGATCTTTTCCAAAACTTTCTGCGGGCTTTCAATGCACTATTCCTGGGTTGATTTTAAACATTTTCGACCATTTTTGACATTTTCCCAAATTTACCGATCTTTTCCAAAACTTTCTGCGGGCTTTCAATGCACTATTCCTGGGTTGATTTTAAACATTTTCGACCATTTTTGACATTTTCCCAAATTTACCGATCTTTTCCAAAACTTTCTGCGGGCTTTCAATGCACTATTCCTGGGTTGATTTTAAACATTTTCGACCATTTTTGACATTTTCCCAAATTTACCGATCTTTTCCAAAACTTTCTGCGGGCTTTCAATGCACTATTCCTGGGTTGATTTTAAACATTTTTGACCATTTTTGACATTTTCCCAAATTTACCGATCTTTTCCAAAACTTTCTGCGGGCTTTCAATGCACTATTCCTGGGTTGATTTTAAACATTTTTGACCATTTTTGACATTTTCCCAAATTTACCGATCTTTTCCAAAACTTTCTGCGGGCTTTCAATGCACTATTCCTGGGTTGATTTTAAACATTTTCGACCATTTTTGACATTTTCCCAAATTTACCGATCTTTTCCAAAACTTTCTGCGGGCTTTCAATGCACTATTCCTGGGTTGATTTTAAACATTTTTGACCATTTTTGACATTTTCCCAAATTTACCGATCTTTTCCAAAACTTTCTGCGGGCTTTCAATGCACTATTCCTGGGTTGATTTTAAACATTTTCGACCATTTTTGACATTTTCCCAAATTTACCGATCTTTTCCAAAACTTTCTGCGGGCTTTCAATGCACTATTCCTGGGTTGATTTTAAACATTTTCGACCATTTTTGACATTTTCCCAAATTTACCGATCTTTTCCAAAACTTTCTGCGGGCTTTCAATGCACTATTCCTGGGTTGATTTTAAACATTTTCGACCATTTTTGACATTTTCCCAAATTTACCGATCTTTTCCAAAACTTTCTGCGGGCTTTCAATGCACTATTCCTGGGTTGATTTTAAACATTTTTGACCATTTTTGACATTTTCCCAAATTTACCGATCTTTTCCAAAACTTTCTGCGGGCTTTCAATGCACTATTCCTGGGTTGATTTTAAACATTTTCGACCATTTTTGACATTTTCCCAAATTTACCGATCTTTTCCAAAACTTTCTGCGGGCTTTCAATGCACTATTCCTGGGTTGATTTTAAACATTTTCGACCATTTTTGACATTTTCCCAAATTTACCGATCTTTTCCAAAACTTTCTGCGGGCTTTCAATGCACTATTTCTGGGTTGATTTTAACCATTTTCGACCATTTTTAACATTTTTCCAACTTTTTCCACATGTTCCAATGTACGCACTGGGCCGCTATGGAACCCGCAGAACTCTGCCACACTGTGGACATTTTTTTTTACTGCAATTAGGGTCAAATTGCCGGGTCAAAAGTGTCATTTCTTCGGGTAAATCACCCTCCTGGGCCCGGTTTTAATGTTTAAAAAGGTCAAATATTTGTATTAAATATATAATATTTGTATTTGATCGATGAGTGCTGATTTAAAACCAATTTTAGTGCATTTTGGGCACTTTTGAGAATGGTCGTATGTCGTCGTATTTGGTCGCGCCGACGTTTATGGCTGTCTTTTACCCAGGAAAATCACCTCCAGTGCCCGATATTCATGTCTGCACTTTGCCTGGGTTGACCCCAACCCAACCCCTAACTCTAACCCAAACCCAAACCCATCTGTGGAGCCCTGTACGCCGCCTAGAGCTAAATAACGTTTTAAAAATTAAAAAAAAAAAAAAAAATTCTACCCCTGGTAGACCCCAAAAAAATTTCTAGCGCTGGTAGACCCAGAAAAAATTTCTGCGGGCTTTCGATGCACTATTCCTGGGTTAATTTTAAACATTTTCGACCATTTTTGACATTTTCCCAAATTTACCGATCTTTTCCAAAACTTTCTGCGGGCTTTCAATGCACTATTCCTGGGTTGATTTTAAACATTTTCGACCATTTTTGACATTTTCCCAAATTTACCGATCTTTTCCAAAACTTTCTGCGGGCTTTCAATGCACTATTCCTGGGTTGATTTTAAACATTTTTGACCATTTTTGACATTTTCCCAAATTTACCGATCTTTTCCAAAACTTTCTGCGGGCTTTCAATGCACTATTCCTGGGTTGATTTTAAACATTTTCGACCATTTTTGACATTTTCCCAAATTTACCGATCTTTTCCAAAACTTTCTGCGGGCTTTCAATGCACTATTCCTGGGTTGATTTTAAACATTTTCGACCATTTTTGACATTTTCCCAAATTTACCGATCTTTTCCAAAACTTTCTGCGGGCTTTCAATGCACTATTCCTGGGTTGATTTTAAACATTTTCGACCATTTTTGACATTTTCCCAAATTTACCGATCTTTTCCAAAACTTTCTGCGGGCTTTCAATGCACTATTCCTGGGTTGATTTTAAACATTTTTGACCATTTTTGACATTTTCCCAAATTTACCGATCTTTTCCAAAACTTTCTGCGGGCTTTCAATGCACTATTCCTGGGTTGATTTTAAACATTTTCGACCATTTTTGACATTTTCCCAAATTTACCGATCTTTTCCAAAACTTTCTGCGGGCTTTCAATGCACTATTCCTGGGTTGATTTTAAACATTTTCGACCATTTTTGACATTTTCCCAAATTTACCGATCTTTTCCAAAACTTTCTGCGGGCTTTCAATGCACTATTCCTGGGTTGATTTTAAACATTTTTGACCATTTTTGACATTTTCCCAAATTTACCGATCTTTTCCAAAACTTTCTGCGGGCTTTCAATGCACTATTCCTGGGTTGATTTTAAACATTTTCGACCATTTTTGACATTTTCCCAAATTTACCGATCTTTTCCAAAACTTTCTGCGGGCTTTCAATGCACTATTCCTGGGTTGATTTTAAACATTTTCGACCATTTTTGACATTTTCCCAAATTTACCGATCTTTTCCAAAACTTTCTGCGGGCTTTCAATGCACTATTCCTGGGTTGATTTTAAACATTTTTGACCATTTTTGACATTTTCCCAAATTTACCGATCTTTTCCAAAACTTTCTGCGGGCTTTCAATGCACTATTCCTGGGTTGATTTTAAACATTTTCGACCATTTTTGACATTTTCCCAAATTTACCGATCTTTTCCAAAACTTTCTGCGGGCTTTCAATGCACTATTCCTGGGTTGATTTTAAACATTTTTGACCATTTTTGACATTTTCCCAAATTTACCGATCTTTTCCAAAACTTTCTGCGGGCTTTCAATGCACTATTCCTGGGTTGATTTTAAACATTTTCGACCATTTTTGACATTTTCCCAAATTTACCGATCTTTTCCAAAACTTTCTGCGGGCTTTCAATGCACTATTCCTGGGTTGATTTTAAACATTTTCGACCATTTTTGACATTTTCCCAAATTTACCGATCTTTTCCAAAACTTTCTGCGGGCTTTCAATGCACTATTCCTGGGTTGATTTTAAACATTTTTGACCATTTTTGACATTTTCCCAAATTTACCGATCTTTTCCAAAACTTTCTGCGGGCTTTCAATGCACTATTCCTGGGTTGATTTTAAACATTTTCGACCATTTTTGACATTTTCCCAAATTTACCGATCTTTTCCAAAACTTTCTGCGGGCTTTCAATGCACTATTCCTGGGTTGATTTTAAACATTTTTGACCATTTTTGACATTTTCCCAAATTTACCGATCTTTTCCAAAACTTTCTGCGGGCTTTCAATGCACTATTCCTGGGTTGATTTTAAACATTTTCGACCATTTTTGACATTTTCCCAAATTTACCGATCTTTTCCAAAACTTTCTGCGGGCTTTCAATGCACTATTCCTGGGTTGATTTTAAACATTTTCGACCATTTTTGACATTTTCCCAAATTTACCGATCTTTTCCAAAACTTTCTGCGGGCTTTCAATGCACTATTCCTGGGTTGATTTTAAACATTTTCGACCATTTTTGACATTTTCCCAAATTTACCGATCTTTTCCAAAACTTTCTGCGGGCTTTCAATGCACTATTCCTGGGTTGATTTTAAACATTTTTGACCATTTTTGACATTTTCCCAAATTTACCGATCTTTTCCAAAACTTTCTGCGGGCTTTCAATGCACTATTCCTGGGTTGATTTTAAACATTTTCGACCATTTTTGACATTTTCCCAAATTTACCGATCTTTTCCAAAACTTTCTGCGGGCTTTCAATGCACTATTCCTGGGTTGATTTTAAACATTTTCGACCATTTTTGACATTTTCCCAAATTTACCGATCTTTTCCAAAACTTTCTGCGGGCTTTCAATGCACTATTCCTGGGTTGATTTTAAACATTTTCGACCATTTTTAACATTTTCCCAAATTTACCGATCTTTTCCAAAACTTTCTGCGGGCTTTCAATGCACTATTCCTGGGTTGATTTTAAACATTTTCGACCATTTTTGACATTTTCCCAAATTTACCGATCTTTTCCAAAACTTTCTGCGGGCTTTCAATGCACTATTCCTGGGTTGATTTTAAACATTTTTGACCATTTTTGACATTTTCCCAAATTTACCGATCTTTTCCAAAACTTTCTGCGGGCTTTCAATGCACTATTCCTGGGTTGATTTTAAACATTTTCGACCATTTTTGACATTTTCCCAAATTTACCGATCTTTTCCAAAACTTTCTGCGGGCTTTCAATGCACTATTCCTGGGTTGATTTTAAACATTTTTGACCATTTTTGACATTTTCCCAAATTTACCGATCTTTTCCAAAACTTTCTGCGGGCTTTCAATGCACTATTCCTGGGTTGATTTTAAACATTTTCGACCATTTTTGACATTTTCCCAAATTTACCGATCTTTTCCAAAACTTTCTGCGGGCTTTCAATGCACTATTCCTGGGTTGATTTTAAACATTTTCGACCATTTTTGACATTTTCCCAAATTTACCGATCTTTTCCAAAACTTTCTGCGGGCTTTCAATGCACTATTCCTGGGTTGATTTTAAACATTTTCGACCATTTTTGACATTTTCCCAAATTTACCGATCTTTTCCAAAACTTTCTGCGGGCTTTCAATGCACTATTCCTGGGTTGATTTTAAACATTTTTGACCATTTTTGACATTTTCCCAAATTTACCGATCTTTTCCAAAACTTTCTGCGGGCTTTCAATGCACTATTCCTGGGTTGATTTTAAACATTTTCGACCATTTTTGACATTTTCCCAAATTTACCGATCTTTTCCAAAACTTTCTGCGGGCTTTCAATGCACTATTCCTGGGTTGATTTTAAACATTTTCGACCATTTTTGACATTTTCCCAAATTTACCGATCTTTTCCAAAACTTTCTGCGGGCTTTCAATGCACTATTTCTGGGTTGATTTTAACCATTTTCGACCATTTTTAACATTTTTCCAACTTTTTCCACATGTTCCAATGTACGCACTGGGCCGCTATGGAACCCGCAGAACTCTGCCACACTGTGGACATTTTTTTTTACTGCAATTAGGGTCAAATTGCCGGGTCAAAAGTGTCATTTCTTCGGGTAAATCACCCTCCTGGGCCCGGTTTTAATGTTTAAAAAGGTCAAATATTTGTATTAAATATATAATATTTGTATTTGATCGATGAGTGCTGATTTAAAACCAATTTTAGTGCATTTTGGGCACTTTTGAGAATGGTCGTATGTCGTCGTATTTGGTCGTGCCGACGTTTATGGCTGTCTTTTACCCAGGAAAATCACCTCCAGTGCCCGATATTCATGTCTGCACTTTGCCTGGGTTGACCCCAACCCAACCCCTAACTCTAACCCAAACCCAAACCCATCTGTGGAGCCCTGTACGCCGCCTAGAGCTAAATAACGTTTTAAAAATTAAAAAAAAAAAAAAAAAATTCTACCCCTGGTAGACCCAAAAAAAATTTCTAGCGCTGGTAGACCCAGAAAAAATTTCTGCGGGCTTTCGATGCACTATTCCTGGGTTAATTTTAAACATTTTCGACCATTTTTGACATTTTCCCAAATTTACCGATCTTTTCCAAAACTTTCTGCGGGCTTTCAATGCACTATTCCTGGGTTGATTTTAAACATTTTCGACCATTTTTGACATTTTCCCAAATTTACCGATCTTTTCCAAAACTTTCTGCGGGCTTTCAATGCACTATTCCTGGGTTGATTTTAAACATTTTTGACCATTTTTGACATTTTCCCAAATTTACCGATCTTTTCCAAAACTTTCTGCGGGCTTTCAATGCACTATTCCTGGGTTGATTTTAAACATTTTTGACCATTTTTGACATTTTCCCAAATTTACCGATCTTTTCCAAAACTTTCTGCGGGCTTTCAATGCACTATTCCTGGGTTGATTTTAAACATTTTCGACCATTTTTGACATTTTCCCAAATTTACCGATCTTTTCCAAAACTTTCTGCGGGCTTTCAATGCACTATTCCTGGGTTGATTTTAAACATTTTCGACCATTTTTGACATTTTCCCAAATTTACCGATCTTTTCCAAAACTTTCTGCGGGCTTTCAATGCACTATTCCTGGGTTGATTTTAAACATTTTTGACCATTTTTGACATTTTCCCAAATTTACCGATCTTTTCCAAAACTTTCTGCGGGCTTTCAATGCACTATTCCTGGGTTGATTTTAAACATTTTCGACCATTTTTGACATTTTCCCAAATTTACCGATCTTTTCCAAAACTTTCTGCGGGCTTTCAATGCACTATTCCTGGGTTGATTTTAAACATTTTCGACCATTTTTGACATTTTCCCAAATTTACCGATCTTTTCCAAAACTTTCTGCGGGCTTTCAATGCACTATTCCTGGGTTGATTTTAAACATTTTCGACCATTTTTGACATTTTCCCAAATTTACCGATCTTTTCCAAAACTTTCTGCGGGCTTTCAATGCACTATTCCTGGGTTGATTTTAAACATTTTCGACCATTTTTGACATTTTCCCAAATTTACCGATCTTTTCCAAAACTTTCTGCGGGCTTTCAATGCACTATTCCTGGGTTGATTTTAAACATTTTTGACCATTTTTGACATTTTCCCAAATTTACCGATCTTTTCCAAAACTTTCTGCGGGCTTTCAATGCACTATTCCTGGGTTGATTTTAAACATTTTCGACCATTTTTGACATTTTCCCAAATTTACCGATCTTTTCCAAAACTTTCTGCGGGCTTTCAATGCACTATTCCTGGGTTGATTTTAAACATTTTTGACCATTTTTGACATTTTCCCAAATTTACCGATCTTTTCCAAAACTTTCTGCGGGCTTTCAATGCACTATTCCTGGGTTGATTTTAAACATTTTCGACCATTTTTGACATTTTCCCAAATTTACCGATCTTTTCCAAAACTTTCTGCGGGCTTTCAATGCACTATTTCTGGGTTGATTTTAACCATTTTCGACCATTTTTAACATTTTTCCAACTTTTTCCACATGTTCCAATGTACGCACTGGGCCGCTATGGAACCCGCAGAACTCTGCCACACTGTGGACATTTTTTTTTACTGCAATTAGGGTCAAATTGCCGGGTCAAAAGTGTCATTTCTTCGGGTAAATCACCCTCCTGGGCCCGGTTTTAATGTTTAAAAAGGTCAAATATTTGTATTAAATATATAATATTTGTATTTGATCGATGAGTGCTGATTTAAAACCAATTTTAGTGCATTTTGGGCACTTTTGAGAATGGTCGTATGTCGTCGTATTTGGTCGCGCCGACGTTTATGGCTGTCTTTTACCCAGGAAAATCACCTCCAGTGCCCGATATTCATGTCTGCACTTTGCCTGGGTTGACCCCAACACAACCCCTAACTCTAACCCAAACCCAAACCCATCTGTGGAGCCCTGTACGCCGCCTAGAGCTAAATAACGTTTTAAAAATTAAAAAAAAAAAAAAAAAATTCTACCCCTGGTAGACCCCAAAAAAATTTCTAGCGCTGGTAGACCCAGAAAAAATTTCTGCGGGCTTTCGATGCACTATTCCTGGGTTAATTTTAAACATTTTCGACCATTTTTGACATTTTCCCAAATTTACCGATCTTTTCCAAAACTTTCTGCGGGCTTTCAATGCACTATTCCTGGGTTGATTTTAAACATTTTCGACCATTTTTGACATTTTCCCAAATTTACCGATCTTTTCCAAAACTTTCTGCGGGCTTTCAATGCACTATTCCTGGGTTGATTTTAAACATTTTCGACCATTTTTGACATTTTCCCAAATTTACCGATCTTTTCCAAAACTTTCTGCGGGCTTTCAATGCACTATTCCTGGGTTGATTTTAAACATTTTCGACCATTTTTGACATTTTCCCAAATTTACCGATCTTTTCCAAAACTTTCTGCGGGCTTTCAATGCACTATTCCTGGGTTGATTTTAAACATTTTCGACCATTTTTGACATTTTCCCAAATTTACCGATCTTTTCCAAAACTTTCTGCGGGCTTTCAATGCACTATTCCTGGGTTGATTTTAAACATTTTTGACCATTTTTGACATTTTCCCAAATTTACCGATCTTTTCCAAAACTTTCTGCGGGCTTTCAATGCACTATTCCTGGGTTGATTTTAAACATTTTCGACCATTTTTGACATTTTCCCAAATTTACCGATCTTTTCCAAAACTTTCTGCGGGCTTTCAATGCACTATTCCTGGGTTGATTTTAAACATTTTCGACCATTTTTGACATTTTCCCAAATTTACCGATCTTTTCCAAAACTTTCTGCGGGCTTTCAATGCACTATTCCTGGGTTGATTTTAAACATTTTCGACCATTTTTGACATTTTCCCAAATTTACCGATCTTTTCCAAAACTTTCTGCGGGCTTTCAATGCACTATTTCTGGGTTGATTTTAACCATTTTCGACCATTTTTAACATTTTTCCAACTTTTTCCACATGTTCCAATGTACGCACTGGGCCGCTATGGAACCCGCAGAACTCTGCCACACTGTGGACATTTTTTTTTACTGCAATTAGGGTCAAATTGCCGGGTCAAAAGTGTCATTTCTTCGGGTAAATCACCCTCCTGGGCCCGGTTTTAATGTTTAAAAAGGTCAAATATTTGTATTAAATATATAATATTTGTATTTGATCGATGAGTGCTGATTTAAAACCAATTTTAGTGCATTTTGGGCACTTTTGAGAATGGTCGTATGTCGTCGTATTTGGTCGCGCCGACGTTTATGGCTGTCTTTTACCCAGGAAAATCACCTCCAGTGCCCGATATTCATGTCTGCACTTTGCCTGGGTTGACCCCAACCCAACCCCTAACTCTAACCCAAACCCAAACCCATCTGTGGAGCCCTGTACGCCGCCTAGAGCTAAATAACGTTTTAAAAATTAAAAAAAAAAAAAAAAAATTCTACCCCTGGTAGACCCCAAAAAAATTTCTAGCGCTGGTAGACCCAGAAAAAATTTCTGCGGGCTTTCGATGCACTATTCCTGGGTTAATTTTAAACATTTTCGACCATTTTTGACATTTTCCCAAATTTACCGATCTTTTCCAAAACTTTCTGCGGGCTTTCAATGCACTATTCCTGGGTTGATTTTAAACATTTTCGACCATTTTTGACATTTTCCCAAATTTACCGATCTTTTCCAAAACTTTCTGCGGGCTTTCAATGCACTATTCCTGGGTTGATTTTAAACATTTTTGACCATTTTTGACATTTTCCCAAATTTACCGATCTTTTCCAAAACTTTCTGCGGGCTTTCAATGCACTATTCCTGGGTTGATTTTAAACATTTTCGACCATTTTTGACATTTTCCCAAATTTACCGATCTTTTCCAAAACTTTCTGCGGGCTTTCAATGCACTATTCCTGGGTTGATTTTAAACATTTTCGACCATTTTTGACATTTTCCCAAATTTACCGATCTTTTCCAAAACTTTCTGCGGGCTTTCAATGCACTATTCCTGGGTTGATTTTAAACATTTTCGACCATTTTTGACATTTTCCCAAATTTACCGATCTTTTCCAAAACTTTCTGCGGGCTTTCAATGCACTATTCCTGGGTTGATTTTAAACATTTTTGACCATTTTTGACATTTTCCCAAATTTACCGATCTTTTCCAAAACTTTCTGCGGGCTTTCAATGCACTATTCCTGGGTTGATTTTAAACATTTTCGACCATTTTTGACATTTTCCCAAATTTACCGATCTTTTCCAAAACTTTCTGCGGGCTTTCAATGCACTATTCCTGGGTTGATTTTAAACATTTTCGACCATTTTTGACATTTTCCCAAATTTACCGATCTTTTCCAAAACTTTCTGCGGGCTTTCAATGCACTATTCCTGGGTTGATTTTAAACATTTTCGACCATTTTTGACATTTTCCCAAATTTACCGATCTTTTCCAAAACTTTCTGCGGGCTTTCAATGCACTATTCCTGGGTTGATTTTAAACATTTTCGACCATTTTTGACATTTTCCCAAATTTACCGATCTTTTCCAAAACTTTCTGCGGGCTTTCAATGCACTATTCCTGGGTTGATTTTAAACATTTTCGACCATTTTTGACATTTTCCCAAATTTACCGATCTTTTCCAAAACTTTCTGCGGGCTTTCAATGCACTATTCCTGGGTTGATTTTAAACATTTTCGACCATTTTTGACATTTTCCCAAATTTACCGATCTTTTCCAAAACTTTCTGCGGGCTTTCAATGCACTATTCCTGGGTTGATTTTAAACATTTTCGACCATTTTTGACATTTTCCCAAATTTACCGATCTTTTCCAAAACTTTCTGCGGGCTTTCAATGCACTATTCCTGGGTTGATTTTAAACATTTTCGACCATTTTTGACATTTTCCCAAATTTACCGATCTTTTCCAAAACTTTCTGCGGGCTTTCAATGCACTATTCCTGGGTTGATTTTAAACATTTTCGACCATTTTTGACATTTTCCCAAATTTACCGATCTTTTCCAAAACTTTCTGCGGGCTTTCAATGCACTATTCCTGGGTTGATTTTAAACATTTTCGACCATTTTTGACATTTTCCCAAATTTACCGATCTTTTCCAAAACTTTCTGCGGGCTTTCAATGCACTATTCCTGGGTTGATTTTAAACATTTTCGACCATTTTTGACATTTTCCCAAATTTACCGATCTTTTCCAAAACTTTCTGCGGGCTTTCAATGCACTATTCCTGGGTTGATTTTAAACATTTTCGACCATTTTTGACATTTTCCCAAATTTACCGATCTTTTCCAAAACTTTCTGCGGGCTTTCAATGCACTATTCCTGGGTTGATTTTAAACATTTTCGACCATTTTTGACATTTTCCCAAATTTACCGATCTTTTCCAAAACTTTCTGCGGGCTTTCAATGCACTATTCCTGGGTTGATTTTAAACATTTTTGACCATTTTTGACATTTTCCCAAATTTACCGATCTTTTCCAAAACTTTCTGCGGGCTTTCAATGCACTATTCCTGGGTTGATTTTAAACATTTTCGACCATTTTTGACATTTTCCCAAATTTACCGATCTTTTCCAAAACTTTCTGCGGGCTTTCAATGCACTATTCCTGGGTTGATTTTAAACATTTTCGACCATTTTTGACATTTTCCCAAATTTACCGATCTTTTCCAAAACTTTCTGCGGGCTTTCAATGCACTATTTCTGGGTTGATTTTAACCATTTTCGACCATTTTTAACATTTTTCCAACTTTTTCCACATGTTCCAATGTACGCACTGGGCCGCTATGGAACCCGCAGAACTCTGCCACACTGTGGACATTTTTTTTTACTGCAATTAGGGTCAAATTGCCGGGTCAAAAGTGTCATTTCTTCGGGTAAATCACCCTCCTGGGCCCGGTTTTAATGTTTAAAAAGGTCAAATATTTGTATTAAATATATAATATTTGTATTTGATCGATGAGTGCTGATTTAAAACCAATTTTAGTGCATTTTGGGCACTTTTGAGAATGGTCGTATGTCGTCGTATTTGGTCGCGCCGACGTTTATGGCTGTCTTTTACCCAGGAAAATCACCTCCAGTGCCCGATATTCATGTCTGCACTTTGCCTGGGTTGACCCCAACACAACCCCTAACTCTAACCCAAACCCAAACCCATCTGTGGAGCCCTGTACGCCGCCTAGAGCTAAATAACGTTTTAAAAATTAAAAAAAAAAAAAAAAATTCTACCCCTGGTAGACCCCAAAAAAATTTCTAGCGCTGGTAGACCCAGAAAAAATTTCTGCGGGCTTTCGATGCACTATTCCTGGGTTAATTTTAAACATTTTCGACCATTTTTGACATTTTCCCAAATTTACCGATCTTTTCCAAAACTTTCTGCGGGCTTTCAATGCACTATTCCTGGGTTGATTTTAAACATTTTCGACCATTTTTGACATTTTCCCAAATTTACCGATCTTTTCCAAAACTTTCTGCGGGCTTTCAATGCACTATTCCTGGGTTGATTTTAAACATTTTTGACCATTTTTGACATTTTCCCAAATTTACCGATCTTTTCCAAAACTTTCTGCGGGCTTTCAATGCACTATTCCTGGGTTGATTTTAAACATTTTCGACCATTTTTGACATTTTCCCAAATTTACCGATCTTTTCCAAAACTTTCTGCGGGCTTTCAATGCACTATTCCTGGGTTGATTTTAAACATTTTCGACCATTTTTGACATTTTCCCAAATTTACCGATCTTTTCCAAAACTTTCTGCGGGCTTTCAATGCACTATTCCTGGGTTGATTTTAAACATTTTCGACCATTTTTGACATTTTCCCAAATTTACCGATCTTTTCCAAAACTTTCTGCGGGCTTTCAATGCACTATTCCTGGGTTGATTTTAAACATTTTTGACCATTTTTGACATTTTCCCAAATTTACCGATCTTTTCCAAAACTTTCTGCGGGCTTTCAATGCACTATTCCTGGGTTGATTTTAAACATTTTCGACCATTTTTGACATTTTCCCAAATTTACCGATCTTTTCCAAAACTTTCTGCGGGCTTTCAATGCACTATTCCTGGGTTGATTTTAAACATTTTCGACCATTTTTGACATTTTCCCAAATTTACCGATCTTTTCCAAAACTTTCTGCGGGCTTTCAATGCACTATTCCTGGGTTGATTTTAAACATTTTCGACCATTTTTGACATTTTCCCAAATTTACCGATCTTTTCCAAAACTTTCTGCGGGCTTTCAATGCACTATTCCTGGGTTGATTTTAAACATTTTCGACCATTTTTGACATTTTCCCAAATTTACCGATCTTTTCCAAAACTTTCTGCGGGCTTTCAATGCACTATTCCTGGGTTGATTTTAAACATTTTCGACCATTTTTGACATTTTCCCAAATTTACCGATCTTTTCCAAAACTTTCTGCGGGCTTTCAATGCACTATTCCTGGGTTGATTTTAAACATTTTCGACCATTTTTGACATTTTCCCAAATTTACCGATCTTTTCCAAAACTTTCTGCGGGCTTTCAATGCACTATTCCTGGGTTGATTTTAAACATTTTCGACCATTTTTGACATTTTCCCAAATTTACCGATCTTTTCCAAAACTTTCTGCGGGCTTTCAATGCACTATTCCTGGGTTGATTTTAAACATTTTCGACCATTTTTGACATTTTCCCAAATTTACCGATCTTTTCCAAAACTTTCTGCGGGCTTTCAATGCACTATTCCTGGGTTGATTTTAAACATTTTCGACCATTTTTGACATTTTCCCAAATTTACCGATCTTTTCCAAAACTTTCTGCGGGCTTTCAATGCACTATTCCTGGGTTGATTTTAAACATTTTCGACCATTTTTGACATTTTCCCAAATTTACCGATCTTTTCCAAAACTTTCTGCGGGCTTTCAATGCACTATTCCTGGGTTGATTTTAAACATTTTTGACCATTTTTGACATTTTCCCAAATTTACCGATCTTTTCCAAAACTTTCTGCGGGCTTTCAATGCACTATTCCTGGGTTGATTTTAAACATTTTCGACCATTTTTGACATTTTCCCAAATTTACCGATCTTTTCCAAAACTTTCTGCGGGCTTTCAATGCACTATTCCTGGGTTGATTTTAAACATTTTTGACCATTTTTGACATTTTCCCAAATTTACCGATCTTTTCCAAAACTTTCTGCGGGCTTTCAATGCACTATTCCTGGGTTGATTTTAAACATTTTCGACCATTTTTGACATTTTCCCAAATTTACCGATCTTTTCCAAAACTTTCTGCGGGCTTTCAATGCACTATTCCTGGGTTGATTTTAAACATTTTTGACCATTTTTGACATTTTCCCAAATTTACCGATCTTTTCCAAAACTTTCTGCGGGCTTTCAATGCACTATTCCTGGGTTGATTTTAAACATTTTCGACCATTTTTGACATTTTCCCAAATTTACCGATCTTTTCCAAAACTTTCTGCGGGCTTTCAATGCACTATTCCTGGGTTGATTTTAAACATTTTCGACCATTTTTGACATTTTCCCAAATTTACCGATCTTTTCCAAAACTTTCTGCGGGCTTTCGATGCACTATTCCTGGGTTGATTTTAAACATTTTCGACCATTTTTGACATTTTCCCAAATTTACCGATCTTTTCCAAAACTTTCTGCGGGCTTTCAATGCACTATTCCTGGGTTGATTTTAAACATTTTTGACCATTTTTGACATTTTCCCAAATTTACCGATCTTTTCCAAAACTTTCTGCGGGCTTTCAATGCACTATTCCTGGGTTGATTTTAAACATTTTCGACCATTTTTGACATTTTCCCAAATTTACCGATCTTTTCCAAAACTTTCTGCGGGCTTTCAATGCACTATTCCTGGGTTGATTTTAAACATTTTCGACCATTTTTGACATTTTCCCAAATTTACCGATCTTTTCCAAAACTTTCTGCGGGCTTTCAATGCACTATTTCTGGGTTGATTTTAACCATTTTCGACCATTTTTAACATTTTTCCAACTTTTTCCACATGTTCCAATGTACGCACTGGGCCGCTATGGAACCCGCAGAACTCTGCCACACTGTGGACATTTTTTTTTACTGCAATTAGGGTCAAATTGCCGGGTCAAAAGTGTCATTTCTTCGGGTAAATCACCCTCCTGGGCCCGGTTTTAATGTTTAAAAAGGTCAAATATTTGTATTAAATATATAATATTTGTATTTGATCGATGAGTGCTGATTTAAAACCAATTTTAGTGCATTTTGGGCACTTTTGAGAATGGTCGTATGTCGTCGTATTTGGTCGCGCCGACGTTTATGGCTGTCTTTTACCCAGGAAAATCACCTCCAGTGCCCGATATTCATGTCTGCACTTTGCCTGGGTTGACCCCAACACAACCCCTAACTCTAACCCAAACCCAAACCCATCTGTGGAGCCCTGTACGCCGCCTAGAGCTAAATAACGTTTTAAAAATTAAAAAAAAAAAAAAAAATTCTACCCCTGGTAGACCCCAAAAAAATTTCTAGCGCTGGTAGACCCAGAAAAAATTTCTGCGGGCTTTCGATGCACTATTCCTGGGTTAATTTTAAACATTTTCGACCATTTTTGACATTTTCCCAAATTTACCGATCTTTTCCAAAACTTTCTGCGGGCTTTCAATGCACTATTCCTGGGTTGATTTTAAACATTTTCGACCATTTTTGACATTTTCCCAAATTTACCGATCTTTTCCAAAACTTTCTGCGGGCTTTCAATGCACTATTCCTGGGTTGATTTTAAACATTTTTGACCATTTTTGACATTTTCCCAAATTTACCGATCTTTTCCAAAACTTTCTGCGGGCTTTCAATGCACTATTCCTGGGTTGATTTTAAACATTTTCGACCATTTTTGACATTTTCCCAAATTTACCGATCTTTTCCAAAACTTTCTGCGGGCTTTCAATGCACTATTCCTGGGTTGATTTTAAACATTTTCGACCATTTTTGACATTTTCCCAAATTTACCGATCTTTTCCAAAACTTTCTGCGGGCTTTCAATGCACTATTCCTGGGTTGATTTTAAACATTTTCGACCATTTTTGACATTTTCCCAAATTTACCGATCTTTTCCAAAACTTTCTGCGGGCTTTCAATGCACTATTCCTGGGTTGATTTTAAACATTTTTGACCATTTTTGACATTTTCCCAAATTTACCGATCTTTTCCAAAACTTTCTGCGGGCTTTCAATGCACTATTCCTGGGTTGATTTTAAACATTTTCGACCATTTTTGACATTTTCCCAAATTTACCGATCTTTTCCAAAACTTTCTGCGGGCTTTCAATGCACTATTCCTGGGTTGATTTTAAACATTTTCGACCATTTTTGACATTTTCCCAAATTTACCGATCTTTTCCAAAACTTTCTGCGGGCTTTCAATGCACTATTCCTGGGTTGATTTTAAACATTTTCGACCATTTTTGACATTTTCCCAAATTTACCGATCTTTTCCAAAACTTTCTGCGGGCTTTCAATGCACTATTCCTGGGTTGATTTTAAACATTTTCGACCATTTTTGACATTTTCCCAAATTTACCGATCTTTTCCAAAACTTTCTGCGGGCTTTCAATGCACTATTCCTGGGTTGATTTTAAACATTTTCGACCATTTTTGACATTTTCCCAAATTTACCGATCTTTTCCAAAACTTTCTGCGGGCTTTCAATGCACTATTCCTGGGTTGATTTTAAACATTTTCGACCATTTTTGACATTTTCCCAAATTTACCGATCTTTTCCAAAACTTTCTGCGGGCTTTCAATGCACTATTCCTGGGTTGATTTTAAACATTTTCGACCATTTTTGACATTTTCCCAAATTTACCGATCTTTTCCAAAACTTTCTGCGGGCTTTCAATGCACTATTCCTGGGTTGATTTTAAACATTTTCGACCATTTTTGACATTTTCCCAAATTTACCGATCTTTTCCAAAACTTTCTGCGGGCTTTCAATGCACTATTCCTGGGTTGATTTTAAACATTTTCGACCATTTTTGACATTTTCCCAAATTTACCGATCTTTTCCAAAACTTTCTGCGGGCTTTCAATGCACTATTCCTGGGTTGATTTTAAACATTTTTGACCATTTTTGACATTTTCCCAAATTTACCGATCTTTTCCAAAACTTTCTGCGGGCTTTCAATGCACTATTCCTGGGTTGATTTTAAACATTTTCGACCATTTTTGACATTTTCCCAAATTTACCGATCTTTTCCAAAACTTTCTGCGGGCTTTCAATGCACTATTCCTGGGTTGATTTTAAACATTTTTGACCATTTTTGACATTTTCCCAAATTTACCGATCTTTTCCAAAACTTTCTGCGGGCTTTCAATGCACTATTCCTGGGTTGATTTTAAACATTTTCGACCATTTTTGACATTTTCCCAAATTTACCGATCTTTTCCAAAACTTTCTGCGGGCTTTCAATGCACTATTCCTGGGTTGATTTTAAACATTTTTGACCATTTTTGACATTTTCCCAAATTTACCGATCTTTTCCAAAACTTTCTGCGGGCTTTCAATGCACTATTCCTGGGTTGATTTTAAACATTTTCGACCATTTTTGACATTTTCCCAAATTTACCGATCTTTTCCAAAACTTTCTGCGGGCTTTCAATGCACTATTCCTGGGTTGATTTTAAACATTTTCGACCATTTTTGACATTTTCCCAAATTTACCGATCTTTTCCAAAACTTTCTGCGGGCTTTCGATGCACTATTCCTGGGTTGATTTTAAACATTTTCGACCATTTTTGACATTTTCCCAAATTTACCGATCTTTTCCAAAACTTTCTGCGGGCTTTCAATGCACTATTCCTGGGTTGATTTTAAACATTTTTGACCATTTTTGACATTTTCCCAAATTTACCGATCTTTTCCAAAACTTTCTGCGGGCTTTCAATGCACTATTCCTGGGTTGATTTTAAACATTTTCGACCATTTTTGACATTTTCCCAAATTTACCGATCTTTTCCAAAACTTTCTGCGGGCTTTCAATGCACTATTCCTGGGTTGATTTTAAACATTTTCGACCATTTTTGACATTTTCCCAAATTTACCGATCTTTTCCAAAACTTTCTGCGGGCTTTCAATGCACTATTTCTGGGTTGATTTTAACCATTTTCGACCATTTTTAACATTTTTCCAACTTTTTCCACATGTTCCAATGTACGCACTGGGCCGCTATGGAACCCGCAGAACTCTGCCACACTGTGGACATTTTTTTTTACTGCAATTAGGGTCAAATTGCCGGGTCAAAAGTGTCATTTCTTCGGGTAAATCACCCTCCTGGGCCCGGTTTTAATGTTTAAAAAGGTCAAATATTTGTATTAAATATATAATATTTGTATTTGATCGATGAGTGCTGATTTAAAACCAATTTTAGTGCATTTTGGGCACTTTTGAGAATGGTCGTATGTCGTCGTATTTGGTCGCGCCGACGTTTATGGCTGTCTTTTACCCAGGAAAATCACCTCCAGTGCCCGATATTCATGTCTGCACTTTGCCTGGGTTGACCCCAACACAACCCCTAACTCTAACCCAAACCCAAACCCAAACCCATCTGTGGAGCCCTGTACGCCGCCTAGAGCTAAATAACGTTTTAAAAATTAAAAAAAAAAAAAAAAAAATTTCTACCCCTGGTAGACCCAAAAAAAATTTCTAGCGCTGGTAGACCCAGAAAAAATTTCTGCGGTCTTTCGAAGCACTATTCCTGGGTTAATTTTAAACATTTTCGACCATTTTTGACATTTTCCCAAATTTACCGATCTTTTCCAAAACTTTCTGCGGGCTTTCAATGCACTATTCCTGGGTTGATTTTAAACATTTTCGACCATTTTTGACATTTTCCCAAATTTACCGATCTTTTCCAAAACTTTCTGCGGGCTTTCAATGCACTATTCCTGGGTTGATTTTAAACATTTTCGACCATTTTTGACATTTTCCCAAATTTACCGATCTTTTCCAAAACTTTCTGCGGGCTTTCAATGCACTATTTCTGGGTTGATTTTAACCATTTTCGACCATGTTTAACATTTTTCCAACTTTTTCCACATGTTCCAATGTACGCACTGGGCCGCTATGGAACCCGCAGAACTCTGCCACACTGTGGACATTTTTTTTTACTGCAATTAGGGTCAAATTGCCGGGTCAAAAGTGTCATTTCTTCGGGTAAATCACCCTCCTGGGCCCGGTTTTAATGTTTAAAAAGGTCAAATATTTGTATTAAATATATAATATTTGTATTTGATCGATGAGTGCTGATTTAAAACCAATTTTAGTGCATTTTGGGCACTTTTGTGAATGGTCGTATGTCGTCGTATTTGGTCGCGCCGACGTTTATGGCTGTCTTTTACCCAGGAAAATCACCTCCAGTGCCCGATATTCATGTCTGCACTTTGCCTGGGTTGACCCCAACCCAACCCCTAACTCTAACCCAAACCCAAACCCAAACCCATCTGTGGAGCCCTGTACGCCGCCTAGAGCTAAATAACGTTTTAAAAATTAAAAAAAAAAAAAAAAAAATTTCTACCCCTGGTAGACCCAAAAAAAATTTCTAGCGCTGGTAGACCCAGAAAAAATTTCTGCGGTCTTTCGATGCACTATTCCTGGGTTAATTTTAAACATTTTCGACCATTTTTGACATTTTCCCAAATTTACCGATCTTTTCCAAAACTTTCTGCGGGCTTTCAATGCACTATTCCTGGGTTGATTTTAAACATTTTCGACCATTTTTGACATTTTCCCAAATTTACCGATCTTTTCCAAAACTTTCTGCGGGCTTTCAATGCACTATTCCTGGGTTGATTTTAAACATTTTCGACCATTTTTGACATTTTCCCAAATTTACCGATCTTTTCCAAAACTTTCTGCGGGCTTTCAATGCACTATTCCTGGGTTGATTTTAAACATTTTCGACCATTTTTGACATTTTCCCAAATTTACCGATCTTTTCCAAAACTTTCTGCGGGCTTTCAATGCACTATTCCTGGGTTGATTTTAAACATTTTCGACCATTTTTGACATTTTCCCAAATTTACCGATCTTTTCCAAAACTTTCTGCGGGCTTTCAATGCACTATTCCTGGGTTGATTTTAAACATTTTCGACCATTTTTGACATTTTCCCAAATTTACCGATCTTTTCCAAAACTTTCTGCGGGCTTTCAATGCACTATTCCTGGGTTGATTTTAAACATTTTTGACCATTTTTGACATTTTCCCAAATTTACCGATCTTTTCCAAAACTTTCTGCGGGCTTTCAATGCACTATTCCTGGGTTGATTTTAAACATTTTCGACCATTTTTGACATTTTCCCAAATTTACCGATCTTTTCCAAAACTTTCTGCGGGCTTTCAATGCACTATTCCTGGGTTGATTTTAAACATTTTCGACCATTTTTGACATTTTCCCAAATTTACCGATCTTTTCCAAAACTTTCTGCGGGCTTTCAATGCACTATTCCTGGGTTGATTTTAAACATTTTCGACCATTTTTGACATTTTCCCAAATTTACCGATCTTTTCCAAAACTTTCTGCGGGCTTTCAATGCACTATTCCTGGGTTGATTTTAAACATTTTCGACCATTTTTGACATTTTCCCAAATTTACCGATCTTTTCCAAAACTTTCTGCGGGCTTTCAATGCACTATTCCTGGGTTGATTTTAAACATTTTCGACCATTTTTGACATTTTCCCAAATTTACCGATCTTTTCCAAAACTTTCTGCGGGCTTTCAATGCACTATTCCTGGGTTGATTTTAAACATTTTCGACCATTTTTGACATTTTCCCAAATTTACCGATCTTTTCCAAAACTTTCTGCGGGCTTTCAATGCACTATTCCTGGGTTGATTTTAAACATTTTCGACCATTTTTGACATTTTCCCAAATTTACCGATCTTTTCCAAAACTTTCTGCGGGCTTTCAATGCACTATTCCTGGGTTGATTTTAAACATTTTCGACCATTTTTGACATTTTCCCAAATTTACCGATCTTTTCCAAAACTTTCTGCGGGCTTTCAATGCACTATTCCTGGGTTGATTTTAAACATTTTCGACCATTTTTGACATTTTCCCAAATTTACCGATCTTTTCCAAAACTTTCTGCGGGCTTTCAATGCACTATTCCTGGGTTGATTTTAAACATTTTCGACCATTTTTGACATTTTCCCAAATTTACCGATCTTTTCCAAAACTTTCTGCGGGCTTTCAATGCACTATTCCTGGGTTGATTTTAAACATTTTTGACCATTTTTGACATTTTCCCAAATTTACCGATCTTTTCCAAAACTTTCTGCGGGCTTTCAATGCACTATTCCTGGGTTGATTTTAAACATTTTCGACCATTTTTGACATTTTCCCAAATTTACCGATCTTTTCCAAAACTTTCTGCGGGCTTTCAATGCACTATTCCTGGGTTGATTTTAAACATTTTTGACCATTTTTGACATTTTCCCAAATTTACCGATCTTTTCCAAAACTTTCTGCGGGCTTTCAATGCACTATTCCTGGGTTGATTTTAAACATTTTCGACCATTTTTGACATTTTCCCAAATTTACCGATCTTTTCCAAAACTTTCTGCGGGCTTTCAATGCACTATTCCTGGGTTGATTTTAAACATTTTTGACCATTTTTGACATTTTCCCAAATTTACCGATCTTTTCCAAAACTTTCTGCGGGCTTTCAATGCACTATTCCTGGGTTGATTTTAAACATTTTCGACCATTTTTGACATTTTCCCAAATTTACCGATCTTTTCCAAAACTTTCTGCGGGCTTTCAATGCACTATTCCTGGGTTGATTTTAAACATTTTCGACCATTTTTGACATTTTCCCAAATTTACCGATCTTTTCCAAAACTTTCTGCGGGCTTTCGATGCACTATTCCTGGGTTGATTTTAAACATTTTCGACCATTTTTGACATTTTCCCAAATTTACCGATCTTTTCCAAAACTTTCTGCGGGCTTTCAATGCACTATTCCTGGGTTGATTTTAAACATTTTTGACCATTTTTGACATTTTCCCAAATTTACCGATCTTTTCCAAAACTTTCTGCGGGCTTTCAATGCACTATTCCTGGGTTGATTTTAAACATTTTCGACCATTTTTGACATTTTCCCAAATTTACCGATCTTTTCCAAAACTTTCTGCGGGCTTTCAATGCACTATTCCTGGGTTGATTTTAAACATTTTCGACCATTTTTGACATTTTCCCAAATTTACCGATCTTTTCCAAAACTTTCTGCGGGCTTTCAATGCACTATTTCTGGGTTGATTTTAACCATTTTCGACCATTTTTAACATTTTTCCAACTTTTTCCACATGTTCCAATGTACGCACTGGGCCGCTATGGAACCCGCAGAACTCTGCCACACTGTGGACATTTTTTTTTACTGCAATTAGGGTCAAATTGCCGGGTCAAAAGTGTCATTTCTTCGGGTAAATCACCCTCCTGGGCCCGGTTTTAATGTTTAAAAAGGTCAAATATTTGTATTAAATATATAATATTTGTATTTGATCGATGAGTGCTGATTTAAAACCAATTTTAGTGCATTTTGGGCACTTTTGAGAATGGTCGTATGTCGTCGTATTTGGTCGCGCCGACGTTTATGGCTGTCTTTTACCCAGGAAAATCACCTCCAGTGCCCGATATTCATGTCTGCACTTTGCCTGGGTTGACCCCAACACAACCCCTAACTCTAACCCAAACCCAAACCCAAACCCATCTGTGGAGCCCTGTACGCCGCCTAGAGCTAAATAACGTTTTAAAAATTAAAAAAAAAAAAAAAAAAATTTCTACCCCTGGTAGACCCAAAAAAAATTTCTAGCGCTGGTAGACCCAGAAAAAATTTCTGCGGTCTTTCGAAGCACTATTCCTGGGTTAATTTTAAACATTTTCGACCATTTTTGACATTTTCCCAAATTTACCGATCTTTTCCAAAACTTTCTGCGGGCTTTCAATGCACTATTCCTGGGTTGATTTTAAACATTTTCGACCATTTTTGACATTTTCCCAAATTTACCGATCTTTTCCAAAACTTTCTGCGGGCTTTCAATGCACTATTCCTGGGTTGATTTTAAACATTTTCGACCATTTTTGACATTTTCCCAAATTTACCGATCTTTTCCAAAACTTTCTGCGGGCTTTCAATGCACTATTTCTGGGTTGATTTTAACCATTTTCGACCATGTTTAACATTTTTCCAACTTTTTCCACATGTTCCAATGTACGCACTGGGCCGCTATGGAACCCGCAGAACTCTGCCACACTGTGGACATTTTTTTTTACTGCAATTAGGGTCAAATTGCCGGGTCAAAAGTGTCATTTCTTCGGGTAAATCACCCTCCTGGGCCCGGTTTTAATGTTTAAAAAGGTCAAATATTTGTATTAAATATATAATATTTGTATTTGATCGATGAGTGCTGATTTAAAACCAATTTTAGTGCATTTTGGGCACTTTTGTGAATGGTCGTATGTCGTCGTATTTGGTCGCGCCGACGTTTATGGCTGTCTTTTACCCAGGAAAATCACCTCCAGTGCCCGATATTCATGTCTGCACTTTGCCTGGGTTGACCCCAACCCAACCCCTAACTCTAACCCAAACCCAAACCCAAACCCATCTGTGGAGCCCTGTACGCCGCCTAGAGCTAAATAACGTTTTAAAAATTAAAAAAAAAAAAAAAAAAATTTCTACCCCTGGTAGACCCAAAAAAAATTTCTAGCGCTGGTAGACCCAGAAAAAATTTCTGCGGTCTTTCGATGCACTATTCCTGGGTTAATTTTAAACATTTTCGACCATTTTTGACATTTTCCCAAATTTACCGATCTTTTCCAAAACTTTCTGCGGGCTTTCAATGCACTATTCCTGGGTTGATTTTAAACATTTTCGACCATTTTTGACATTTTCCCAAATTTACCGATCTTTTCCAAAACTTTCTGCGGGCTTTCAATGCACTATTCCTGGGTTGATTTTAAACATTTTCGACCATTTTTGACATTTTCCCAAATTTACCGATCTTTTCCAAAACTTTCTGCGGGCTTTCAATGCACTATTCCTGGGTTGATTTTAAACATTTTCGACCATTTTTGACATTTTCCCAAATTTACCGATCTTTTCCAAAACTTTCTGCGGGCTTTCAATGCACTATTCCTGGGTTGATTTTAAACATTTTCGACCATTTTTGACATTTTCCCAAATTTACCGATCTTTTCCAAAACTTTCTGCGGGCTTTCAATGCACTATTCCTGGGTTGATTTTAAACATTTTCGACCATTTTTGACATTTTCCCAAATTTACCGATCTTTTCCAAAACTTTCTGCGGGCTTTCAATGCACTATTCCTGGGTTGATTTTAAACATTTTTGACCATTTTTGACATTTTCCCAAATTTACCGATCTTTTCCAAAACTTTCTGCGGGCTTTCAATGCACTATTCCTGGGTTGATTTTAAACATTTTCGACCATTTTTGACATTTTCCCAAATTTACCGATCTTTTCCAAAACTTTCTGCGGGCTTTCAATGCACTATTCCTGGGTTGATTTTAAACATTTTCGACCATTTTTGACATTTTCCCAAATTTACCGATCTTTTCCAAAACTTTCTGCGGGCTTTCAATGCACTATTCCTGGGTTGATTTTAAACATTTTCGACCATTTTTGACATTTTCCCAAATTTACCGATCTTTTCCAAAACTTTCTGCGGGCTTTCAATGCACTATTCCTGGGTTGATTTTAAACATTTTCGACCATTTTTGACATTTTCCCAAATTTACCGATCTTTTCCAAAACTTTCTGCGGGCTTTCAATGCACTATTCCTGGGTTGATTTTAAACATTTTCGACCATTTTTGACATTTTCCCAAATTTACCGATCTTTTCCAAAACTTTCTGCGGGCTTTCAATGCACTATTCCTGGGTTGATTTTAAACATTTTCGACCATTTTTGACATTTTCCCAAATTTACCGATCTTTTCCAAAACTTTCTGCGGGCTTTCAATGCACTATTCCTGGGTTGATTTTAAACATTTTCGACCATTTTTGACATTTTCCCAAATTTACCGATCTTTTCCAAAACTTTCTGCGGGCTTTCAATGCACTATTCCTGGGTTGATTTTAAACATTTTCGACCATTTTTGACATTTTCCCAAATTTACCGATCTTTTCCAAAACTTTCTGCGGGCTTTCAATGCACTATTCCTGGGTTGATTTTAAACATTTTCGACCATTTTTGACATTTTCCCAAATTTACCGATCTTTTCCAAAACTTTCTGCGGGCTTTCAATGCACTATTCCTGGGTTGATTTTAAACATTTTCGACCATTTTTGACATTTTCCCAAATTTACCGATCTTTTCCAAAACTTTCTGCGGGCTTTCAATGCACTATTCCTGGGTTGATTTTAAACATTTTTGACCATTTTTGACATTTTCCCAAATTTACCGATCTTTTCCAAAACTTTCTGCGGGCTTTCAATGCACTATTCCTGGGTTGATTTTAAACATTTTCGACCATTTTTGACATTTTCCCAAATTTACCGATCTTTTCCAAAACTTTCTGCGGGCTTTCAATGCACTATTCCTGGGTTGATTTTAAACATTTTTGACCATTTTTGACATTTTCCCAAATTTACCGATCTTTTCCAAAACTTTCTGCGGGCTTTCAATGCACTATTCCTGGGTTGATTTTAAACATTTTCGACCATTTTTGACATTTTCCCAAATTTACCGATCTTTTCCAAAACTTTCTGCGGGCTTTCAATGCACTATTCCTGGGTTGATTTTAAACATTTTTGACCATTTTTGACATTTTCCCAAATTTACCGATCTTTTCCAAAACTTTCTGCGGGCTTTCAATGCACTATTCCTGGGTTGATTTTAAACATTTTCGACCATTTTTGACATTTTCCCAAATTTACCGATCTTTTCCAAAACTTTCTGCGGGCTTTCAATGCACTATTCCTGGGTTGATTTTAAACATTTTCGACCATTTTTGACATTTTCCCAAATTTACCGATCTTTTCCAAAACTTTCTGCGGGCTTTCGATGCACTATTCCTGGGTTGATTTTAAACATTTTCGACCATTTTTGACATTTTCCCAAATTTACCGATCTTTTCCAAAACTTTCTGCGGGCTTTCAATGCACTATTCCTGGGTTGATTTTAAACATTTTTGACCATTTTTGACATTTTCCCAAATTTACCGATCTTTTCCAAAACTTTCTGCGGGCTTTCAATGCACTATTCCTGGGTTGATTTTAAACATTTTCGACCATTTTTGACATTTTCCCAAATTTACCGATCTTTTCCAAAACTTTCTGCGGGCTTTCAATGCACTATTCCTGGGTTGATTTTAAACATTTTCGACCATTTTTGACATTTTCCCAAATTTACCGATCTTTTCCAAAACTTTCTGCGGGCTTTCAATGCACTATTTCTGGGTTGATTTTAACCATTTTCGACCATTTTTAACATTTTTCCAACTTTTTCCACATGTTCCAATGTACGCACTGGGCCGCTATGGAACCCGCAGAACTCTGCCACACTGTGGACATTTTTTTTTACTGCAATTAGGGTCAAATTGCCGGGTCAAAAGTGTCATTTCTTCGGGTAAATCACCCTCCTGGGCCCGGTTTTAATGTTTAAAAAGGTCAAATATTTGTATTAAATATATAATATTTGTATTTGATCGATGAGTGCTGATTTAAAACCAATTTTAGTGCATTTTGGGCACTTTTGAGAATGGTCGTATGTCGTCGTATTTGGTCGCGCCGACGTTTATGGCTGTCTTTTACCCAGGAAAATCACCTCCAGTGCCCGATATTCATGTCTGCACTTTGCCTGGGTTGACCCCAACACAACCCCTAACTCTAACCCAAACCCAAACCCAAACCCATCTGTGGAGCCCTGTACGCCGCCTAGAGCTAAATAACGTTTTAAAAATTAAAAAAAAAAAAAAAAATTTCTACCCCTGGTAGACCCAAAAAAAATTTCTAGCGCTGGTAGACCCAGAAAAAATTTCTGCGGTCTTTCGAAGCACTATTCCTGGGTTAATTTTAAACATTTTCGACCATTTTTGACATTTTCCCAAATTTACCGATCTTTTCCAAAACTTTCTGCGGGCTTTCAATGCACTATTCCTGGGTTGATTTTAAACATTTTCGACCATTTTTGACATTTTCCCAAATTTACCGATCTTTTCCAAAACTTTCTGCGGGCTTTCAATGCACTATTCCTGGGTTGATTTTAAACATTTTCGACCATTTTTGACATTTTCCCAAATTTACCGATCTTTTCCAAAACTTTCTGCGTGCTTTCAATGCACTATTTCTGGGTTGATTTTAACCATTTTCGACCATGTTTAACATTTTTCCAACTTTTTCCACATGTTCCAATGTACGCACTGGGCCGCTATGGAACCCGCAGAACTCTGCCACACTGTGGACATTTTTTTTTACTGCAATTAGGGTCAAATTGCCGGGTCAAAAGTGTCATTTCTTCGGGTAAATCACCCTCCTGGGCCCGGTTTTAATGTTTAAAAAGGTCAAATATTTGTATTAAATATATAATATTTGTATTTGATCGATGAGTGCTGATTTAAAACCAATTTTAGTGCATTTTGGGCACTTTTGTGAATGGTCGTATGTCGTCGTATTTGGTCGCGCCGACGTTTATGGCTGTCTTTTACCCAGGAAAATCACCTCCAGTGCCCGATATTCATGTCTGCACTTTGCCTGGGTTGACCCCAACCCAACCCCTAACTCTAACCCAAACCCAAACCCATCTGTGGAGCCCTGTACGCCGCCTAGAGCTAAATAACGTTTTAAAAATTAAAAAAAAAAAAAAAAAAATTTCTACCCCTGGTAGACCCAAAAAAAATTTCTAGCGCTGGTAGACCCAGAAAAAATTTCTGCGGTCTTTCGATGCACTATTCCTGGGTTAATTTTAAACATTTTCGACCATTTTTGACATTTTCCCAAATTTACCGATCTTTTCCAAAACTTTCTGCGGGCTTTCAATGCACTATTCCTGGGTTGATTTTAAACATTTTCGACCATTTTTGACATTTTCCCAAATTTACCGATCTTTTCCAAAACTTTCTGCGGGCTTTCAATGCACTATTCCTGGGTTGATTTTAAACATTTTCGACCATTTTTGACATTTTCCCAAATTTACCGATCTTTTCCAAAACTTTCTGCGGGCTTTCAATGCACTATTCCTGGGTTGATTTTAAACATTTTCGACCATTTTTGACATTTTCCCAAATTTACCGATCTTTTCCAAAACTTTCTGCGGGCTTTCAATGCACTATTCCTGGGTTGATTTTAAACATTTTCGACCATTTTTGACATTTTCCCAAATTTACCGATCTTTTCCAAAACTTTCTGCGGGCTTTCAATGCACTATTCCTGGGTTGATTTTAAACATTTTTGACCATTTTTGACATTTTCCCAAATTTACCGATCTTTTCCAAAACTTTCTGCGGGCTTTCAATGCACTATTCCTGGGTTGATTTTAAACATTTTCGACCATTTTTGACATTTTCCCAAATTTACCGATCTTTTCCAAAACTTTCTGCGGGCTTTCAATGCACTATTCCTGGGTTGATTTTAAACATTTTCGACCATTTTTGACATTTTCCCAAATTTACCGATCTTTTCCAAAACTTTCTGCGGGCTTTCAATGCACTATTCCTGGGTTGATTTTAAACATTTTTGACCATTTTTGACATTTTCCCAAATTTACCGATCTTTTCCAAAACTTTCTGCGGGCTTTCAATGCACTATTCCTGGGTTGATTTTAAACATTTTCGACCATTTTTGACATTTTCCCAAATTTACCGATCTTTTCCAAAACTTTCTGCGGGCTTTCAATGCACTATTCCTGGGTTGATTTTAAACATTTTCGACCATTTTTGACATTTTCCCAAATTTACCGATCTTTTCCAAAACTTTCTGCGGGCTTTCAATGCACTATTCCTGGGTTGATTTTAAACATTTTCGACCATTTTTGACATTTTCCCAAATTTACCGATCTTTTCCAAAACTTTCTGCGGGCTTTCAATGCACTATTCCTGGGTTGATTTTAAACATTTTTGACCATTTTTGACATTTTCCCAAATTTACCGATCTTTTCCAAAACTTTCTGCGGGCTTTCAATGCACTATTCCTGGGTTGATTTTAAACATTTTCGACCATTTTTGACATTTTCCCAAATTTACCGATCTTTTCCAAAACTTTCTGCGGGCTTTCAATGCACTATTCCTGGGTTGATTTTAAACATTTTCGACCATTTTTGACATTTTCCCAAATTTACCGATCTTTTCCAAAACTTTCTGCGGGCTTTCAATGCACTATTTCTGGGTTGATTTTAACCATTTTCGACCATTTTTAACATTTTTCCAACTTTTTCCACATGTTCCAATGTACGCACTGGGCCGCTATGGAACCCGCAGAACTCTGCCACACTGTGGACATTTTTTTTTACTGCAATTAGGGTCAAATTGCCGGGTCAAAAGTGTCATTTCTTCGGGTAAATCACCCTCCTGGGCCCGGTTTTAATGTTTAAAAAGGTCAAATATTTGTATTAAATATATAATATTTGTATTTGATCGATGAGTGCTGATTTAAAACCAATTTTAGTGCATTTTGGGCACTTTTGAGAATGGTCGTATGTCGTCGTATTTGGTCGCGCCGACGTTTATGGCTGTCTTTTACCCAGGAAAATCACCTCCAGTGCCCGATATTCATGTCTGCACTTTGCCTGGGTTGACCCCAACACAACCCCTAACTCTAACCCAAACCCAAACCCATCTGTGGAGCCCTGTACGCCGCCTAGAGCTAAATAACGTTTTAAAAATTAAAAAAAAAAAAAAAAATTCTACCCCTGGTAGACCCCCAAAAAATTTCTAGCGCTGGTAGACCCAGAAAAAATTTCTGCGGGCTTTCGATGCACTATTCCTGGGTTAATTTTAAACATTTTCGACCATTTTTGACATTTTCCCAAATTTACCGATCTTTTCCAAAACTTTCTGCGGGCTTTCAATGCACTATTCCTGGGTTGATTTTAAACATTTTCGACCATTTTTGACATTTTCCCAAATTTACCGATCTTTTCCAAAACTTTCTGCGGGCTTTCAATGCACTATTCCTGGGTTGATTTTAAACATTTTCGACCATTTTTGACATTTTCCCAAATTTACCGATCTTTTCCAAAACTTTCTGCGGGCTTTCAATGCACTATTCCTGGGTTGATTTTAAACATTTTCGACCATTTTTGACATTTTCCCAAATTTACCGATCTTTTCCAAAACTTTCTGCGGGCTTTCAATGCACTATTCCTGGGTTGATTTTAAACATTTTTGACCATTTTTGACATTTTCCCAAATTTACCGATCTTTTCCAAAACTTTCTGCGGGCTTTCAATGCACTATTCCTGGGTTGATTTTAAACATTTTCGACCATTTTTGACATTTTCCCAAATTTACCGATCTTTTCCAAAACTTTCTGCGGGCTTTCAATGCACTATTCCTGGGTTGATTTTAAACATTTTCGACCATTTTTGACATTTTCCCAAATTTACCGATCTTTTCCAAAACTTTCTGCGGGCTTTCAATGCACTATTCCTGGGTTGATTTTAAACATTTTCGACCATTTTTGACATTTTCCCAAATTTACCGATCTTTTCCAAAACTTTCTGCGGGCTTTCAATGCACTATTCCTGGGTTGATTTTAAACATTTTTGACCATTTTTGACATTTTCCCAAATTTACCGATCTTTTCCAAAACTTTCTGCGGGCTTTCAATGCACTATTCCTGGGTTGATTTTAAACATTTTCGACCATTTTTGACATTTTCCCAAATTTACCGATCTTTTCCAAAACTTTCTGCGGGCTTTCAATGCACTATTCCTGGGTTGATTTTAAACATTTTTGACCATTTTTGACATTTTCCCAAATTTACCGATCTTTTCCAAAACTTTCTGCGGGCTTTCAATGCACTATTCCTGGGTTGATTTTAAACATTTTCGACCATTTTTGACATTTTCCCAAATTTACCGATCTTTTCCAAAACTTTCTGCGGGCTTTCAATGCACTATTCCTGGGTTGATTTTAAACATTTTCGACCATTTTTGACATTTTCCCAAATTTACCGATCTTTTCCAAAACTTTCTGCGGGCTTTCAATGCACTATTCCTGGGTTGATTTTAAACATTTTCGACCATTTTTGACATTTTCCCAAATTTACCGATCTTTTCCAAAACTTTCTGCGGGCTTTCAATGCACTATTCCTGGGTTGATTTTAAACATTTTTGACCATTTTTGACATTTTCCCAAATTTACCGATCTTTTCCAAAACTTTCTGCGGGCTTTCAATGCACTATTCCTGGGTTGATTTTAAACATTTTCGACCATTTTTGACATTTTCCCAAATTTACCGATCTTTTCCAAAACTTTCTGCGGGCTTTCAATGCACTATTCCTGGGTTGATTTTAAACATTTTCGACCATTTTTGACATTTTCCCAAATTTACCGATCTTTTCCAAAACTTTCTGCGGGCTTTCAATGCACTATTTCTGGGTTGATTTTAACCATTTTCGACCATTTTTAACATTTTTCCAACTTTTTCCACATGTTCCAATGTACGCACTGGGCCGCTATGGAACCCGCAGAACTCTGCCACACTGTGGACATTTTTTTTCACTGCAATTAGGGTCAAATTGCCGGGTCAAAAGTGTCATTTCTTCGGGTAAATCACCCTCCTGGGCCCGGTTTTAATGTTTAAAAAGGTCAAATATTTGTATTAAATATATAATATTTGTATTTGATCGATGAGTGCTGATTTAAAACCAATTTTAGTGCATTTTGGGCACTTTTGAGAATGGTCGTATGTCGTCGTATTTGGTCGCGCCGACGTTTATGGCTGTCTTTTACCCAGGAAAATCACCTCCAGTGCCCGATATTCATGTCTGCACTTTGCCTGGGTTGACCCCAACCCAACCCCTAACTCTAACCCAAACCCAAACCCATCTGTGGAGCCCTGTACGCCGCCTAGAGCTAAATAACGTTTTAAAAATTAAAAAAAAAAAAAAAAAATTCTACCCCTGGTAGACCCCAAAAAAATTTCTAGCGCTGGTAGACCCAGAAAAAATTTCTGCGGGCTTTCGATGCACTATTCCTGGGTTAATTTTAAACATTTTCGACCATTTTTGACATTTTCCCAAATTTACCGATCTTTTCCAAAACTTTCTGCGGGCTTTCAATGCACTATTCCTGGGTTGATTTTAAACATTTTTGACCATTTTTGACATTTTCCCAAATTTACCGATCTTTTCCAAAACTTTCTGCGGGCTTTCAATGCACTATTCCTGGGTTGATTTTAAACATTTTCGACCATTTTTGACATTTTCCCAAATTTACCGATCTTTTCCAAAACTTTCTGCGGGCTTTCAATGCACTATTTCTGGGTTGATTTTAACCATTTTCGACCATTTTTAACATTTTTCCAACTTTTTCCACATGTTCCAATGTACGCACTGGGCCGCTATGGAACCCGCAGAACTCTGCCACACTGTGGACATTTTTTTTTACTGCAATTAGGGTCAAATTGCCGGGTCAAAAGTGTCATTTCTTCGGGTAAATCACCCTCCTGGGCCCGGTTTTAATGTTTAAAAAGGTCAAATATTTGTATTAAATATATAATATTTGTATTTGATCGATGAGTGCTGATTTAAAACCAATTTTAGTGCATTTTGGGCACTTTTGAGAATGGTCGTATGTCGTCGTATTTGGTCGCGCCGACGTTTATGGCTGTCTTTTACCCAGGAAAATCACCTCCAGTGCCCGATATTCATGTCTGCACTTTGCCTGGGTTGACCCCAACCCAACCCCTAACTCTAACCCAAACCCAAACCCATCTGTGGAGCCCTGTACGCCGCCTAGAGCTAAATAACGTTTTAAAAATTAAAAAAAAAAAAAAAAAAATTCTACCCCTGGTAGACCCAAAAAAAATTTCTAGCGCTGGTAGACCCAGAAAAAATTTCTGCGGGCTTTCGATGCACTATTCCTGGGTTAATTTTAAACATTTTCGACCATTTTTGACATTTTCCCAAATTTACCGATCTTTTCCAAAACTTTCTGCGGGCTTTCAATGCACTATTCCTGGGTTGATTTTAAACATTTTCGACCATTTTTGACATTTTCCCAAATTTACCGATCTTTTCCAAAACTTTCTGCGGGCTTTCAATGCACTATTCCTGGGTTGATTTTAAACATTTTTGACCATTTTTGACATTTTCCCAAATTTACCGATCTTTTCCAAAACTTTCTGCGGGCTTTCAATGCACTATTCCTGGGTTGATTTTAAACATTTTCGACCATTTTTGACATTTTCCCAAATTTACCGATCTTTTCCAAAACTTTCTGCGGGCTTTCAATGCACTATTCCTGGGTTGATTTTAAACATTTTCGACCATTTTTGACATTTTCCCAAATTTACCGATCTTTTCCAAAACTTTCTGCGGGCTTTCAATGCACTATTTCTGGGTTGATTTTAACCATTTTCGACCATTTTTAACATTTTTCCAACTTTTTCCACATGTTCCAATGTACGCACTGGGCCGCTATGGAACCCGCAGAACTCTGCCACACTGTGGACATTTTTTTTCACTGCAATTAGGGTCAAATTGCCGGGTCAAAAGTGTCATTTCTTCGGGTAAATCACCCTCCTGGGCCCGGTTTTAATGTTTAAAAAGGTCAAATATTTGTATTAAATATATAATATTTGTATTTGATCGATGAGTGCTGATTTAAAACCAATTTTAGTGCATTTTGGGCACTTTTGAGAATGGTCGTATGTCGTCGTATTTGGTCGCGCCGACGTTTATGGCTGTCTTTTACCCAGGAAAATCACCTCCAGTGCCCGATATTCATGTCTGCACTTTGCCTGGGTTGACCCCAACACAACCCCTAACTCTAACCCAAACCCAAACCCATCTGTGGAGCCCTGTACGCCGCCTAGAGCTAAATAACGTTTTAAAAATTAAAAAAAAAAAAAAAAAATTCTACCCCTGGTAGACCCCAAAAAAATTTCTAGCGCTGGTAGACCCAGAAAAAATTTCTGCGGGCTTTCGATGCACTATTCCTGGGTTAATTTTAAACATTTTCGACCATTTTTGACATTTTCCCAAATTTACCGATCTTTTCCAAAACTTTCTGCGGGCTTTCAATGCACTATTCCTGGGTTGATTTTAAACATTTTCGACCATTTTTGACATTTTCCCAAATTTACCGATCTTTTCCAAAACTTTCTGCGGGCTTTCAATGCACTATTCCTGGGTTGATTTTAAACATTTTCGACCATTTTTGACATTTTCCCAAATTTACCGATCTTTTCCAAAACTTTCTGCGGGCTTTCAATGCACTATTCCTGGGTTGATTTTAAACATTTTCGACCATTTTTGACATTTTCCCAAATTTACCGATCTTTTCCAAAACTTTCTGCGGGCTTTCAATGCACTATTCCTGGGTTGATTTTAAACATTTTCGACCATTTTTGACATTTTCCCAAATTTACCGATCTTTTCCAAAACTTTCTGCGGGCTTTCAATGCACTATTCCTGGGTTGATTTTAAACATTTTTGACCATTTTTGACATTTTCCCAAATTTACCGATCTTTTCCAAAACTTTCTGCGGGCTTTCAATGCACTATTCCTGGGTTGATTTTAAACATTTTCGACCATTTTTGACATTTTCCCAAATTTACCGATCTTTTCCAAAACTTTCTGCGGGCTTTCAATGCACTATTCCTGGGTTGATTTTAAACATTTTCGACCATTTTTGACATTTTCCCAAATTTACCGATCTTTTCCAAAACTTTCTGCGGGCTTTCAATGCACTATTCCTGGGTTGATTTTAAACATTTTTGACCATTTTTGACATTTTCCCAAATTTACCGATCTTTTCCAAAACTTTCTGCGGGCTTTCAATGCACTATTCCTGGGTTGATTTTAAACATTTTCGACCATTTTTGACATTTTCCCAAATTTACCGATCTTTTCCAAAACTTTCTGCGGGCTTTCAATGCACTATTCCTGGGTTGATTTTAAACATTTTCGACCATTTTTGACATTTTCCCAAATTTACCGATCTTTTCCAAAACTTTCTGCGGGCTTTCAATGCACTATTCCTGGGTTGATTTTAAACATTTTCGACCATTTTTGACATTTTCCCAAATTTACCGATCTTTTCCAAACTTTCTGCGGGCTTTCAATGCACTATTCCTGGGTTGATTTTAAACATTTTTGACCATTTTTGACATTTTCCCAAATTTACCGATCTTTTCCAAAACTTTCTGCGGGCTTTCAATGCACTATTCCTGGGTTGATTTTAAACATTTTCGACCATTTTTGACATTTTCCCAAATTTACCGATCTTTTCCAAAACTTTCTGCGGGCTTTCAATGCACTATTCCTGGGTTGATTTTAAACATTTTTGACCATTTTTGACATTTTCCCAAATTTACCGATCTTTTCCAAAACTTTCTGCGGGCTTTCAATGCACTATTCCTGGGTTGATTTTAAACATTTTCGACCATTTTTGACATTTTCCCAAATTTACCGATCTTTTCCAAAACTTTCTGCGGGCTTTCAATGCACTATTCCTGGGTTGATTTTAAACATTTTCGACCATTTTTGACATTTTCCCAAATTTACCGATCTTTTCCAAAACTTTCTGCGGGCTTTCAATGCACTATTCCTGGGTTGATTTTAAACATTTTCGACCATTTTTGACATTTTCCCAAATTTACCGATCTTTTCCAAAACTTTCTGCGGGCTTTCAATGCACTATTCCTGGGTTGATTTTAAACATTTTTGACCATTTTTGACATTTTCCCAAATTTACCGATCTTTTCCAAAACTTTCTGCGGGCTTTCAATGCACTATTCCTGGGTTGATTTTAAACATTTTCGACCATTTTTGACATTTTCCCAAATTTACCGATCTTTTCCAAAACTTTCTGCGGGCTTTCAATGCACTATTCCTGGGTTGATTTTAAACATTTTCGACCATTTTTGACATTTTCCCAAATTTACCGATCTTTTCCAAAACTTTCTGCGGGCTTTCAATGCACTATTCCTGGGTTGATTTTAAACATTTTCGACCATTTTTGACATTTTCCCAAATTTACCGATCTTTTCCAAAACTTTCTGCGGGCTTTCAATGCACTATTCCTGGGTTGATTTTAAAAATTTTCGACCATTTTTGACATTTTCCCAAATTTACCGATCTTTTCCAAAACTTTCTGCGGGCTTTCAATGCACTATTCCTGGGTTGATTTTAAACATTTTTGACCATTTTTGACATTTTCCCAAATTTACCGATCTTTTCCAAAACTTTCTGCGGGCTTTCAATGCACTATTCCTGGGTTGATTTTAAACATTTTCGACCATTTTTGACATTTTCCCAAATTTACCGATCTTTTCCAAAACTTTCTGCGGGCTTTCAATGCACTATTCCTGGGTTGATTTTAAACATTTTCGACCATTTTTGACATTTTCCCAAATTTACCGATCTTTTCCAAAACTTTCTGCGGGCTTTCAATGCACTATTCCTGGGTTGATTTTAAACATTTTCGACCATTTTTGACATTTTCCAAATTTACCGATCTTTTCCAAAACTTTCTGCGGGCTTTCAATGCACTATTCCTGGGTTGATTTTAAACATTTTCGACCATTTTTGACATTTTCCCAAATTTACCGATCTTTTCCAAAACTTTCTGCGGGCTTTCAATGCACTATTCCTGGGTTGATTTTAAACATTTTCGACCATTTTTGACATTTTCCCAAATTTACCGATCTTTTCCAAAACTTTCTGCGGGCTTTCAATGCACTATTCCTGGGTTGATTTTAAAACATTTTCGACCATTTTTGACATTTTCCCAAATTTACCGATCTTTTCCAAAACTTTCTGCGGGCTTTCAATGCACTATTCCTGGGTTGATTTTAAACATTTTTGACCATTTTTGACATTTTCCCAAATTTACCGATCTTTTCCAAAACTTTCTGCGGGCTTTCAATGCACTATTCCTGGGTTGATTTTAAACATTTTCGACCATTTTTGACATTTTCCCAAATTTACCGATCTTTTCCAAAACTTTCTGCGGGCTTTCAATGCACTATTCCTGGGTTGATTTTAAACATTTTCGACCATTTTTGACATTTTCCCAAATTTACCGATCTTTTCCAAAACTTTCTGCGGGCTTTCAATGCACTATTCCTGGGTTGATTTTAAACATTTTCGACCATTTTTGACATTTTCCCAAATTTACCGATCTTTTCCAAAACTTTCTGCGGGCTTTCAATGCACTATTCCTGGGTTGATTTTAAACATTTTCGACCATTTTTGACATTTTCCCAAATTTACCGATCTTTTCCAAAACTTTCTGCGGGCTTTCAATGCACTATTCCTGGGTTGATTTTAAACATTTTTCGACCATTTTTGACATTTTCCCAAATTTACCGATCTTTTCCAAAACTTTCTGCGGGCTTTCAATGCACTATTCCTGGGTTGATTTTAAACATTTTCGACCATTTTTGACATTTTCCCAAATTTACCGATCTTTTCCAAAACTTTCTGCGGGCTTTCAATGCACTATTCCTGGGTTGATTTTAAACATTTTCGACCATTTTTGACATTTTCCCAAATTTACCGATCTTTTCCAAAACTTTCTGCGGGCTTTCAATGCACTATTCCTGGGTTGATTTTAAACATTTTCGACCATTTTTGACATTTTCCCAAATTTACCGATCTTTTCCAAAACTTTCTGCGGGCTTTCAATGCACTATTCCTGGGTTGATTTTAAACATTTTTGACCATTTTTGACATTTTCCCAAATTTACCGATCTTTTCCAAAACTTTCTGCGGGCTTTCAATGCACTATTCCTGGGTTGATTTTAAACATTTTTCGACCATTTTTGACATTTTCCCAAATTTACCGATCTTTTCCAAAAACTTTCTGCGGGCTTTCAATGCATTCCTGGGTTGATTTTAAACATTTTTGACCATTTTTGACATTTTCCCAAATTTACCGATCTTTTCCAAAACTTTCTGCGGGCTTTCAATGCACTATTCCTGGGTTGATTTTAAACATTTTCGACCATTTTTGACATTTTCCCAAATTTACCGATCTTTTCCAAAACTTTCTGCGGGCTTTCAATGCACTATTCCTGGGTTGATTTTAAACATTTTTGACCATTTTTGACATTTTCCCAAATTTACCGATCTTTTCCAAAACTTTCTGCGGGCTTTCAATGCACTATTCCTGGGTTGATTTTAAACATTTTCGACCATTTTTGACATTTTCCCAAATTTACCGATCTTTTCCAAAACTTTCTGCGGGCTTTCAATGCACTATTCCTGGGTTGATTTTAAACATTTTCGACCATTTTTGACATTTTCCCAAATTTACCGATCTTTTCCAAAACTTTCTGCGGGCTTTCGATGCACTATTCCTGGGTTGATTTTAAACATTTTCGACCATTTTTGACATTTTCCCAAATTTACCGATCTTTTCCAAAACTTTCTGCGGGCTTTCAATGCACTATTCCTGGGTTGATTTTAAACATTTTTGACCATTTTTGACATTTTCCCAAATTTACCGATCTTTTCCAAAACTTTCTGCGGGCTTTCAATGCACTATTCCTGGGTTGATTTTAAACATTTTCGACCATTTTTGACATTTTCCCAAATTTACCGATCTTTTCCAAAACTTTCTGCGGGCTTTCAATGCACTATTCCTGGGTTGATTTTAAACATTTTCGACCATTTTTGACATTTTCCCAAATTTACCGATCTTTTCCAAAACTTTCTGCGGGCTTTCAATGCACTATTTCTGGGTTGATTTTAACCATTTTCGACCATTTTTAACATTTTTCCAACTTTTTCCACATGTTCCAATGTACGCACTGGGCCGCTATGGAACCCGCAGAACTCTGCCACACTGTGGACATTTTTTTTTACTGCAATTAGGGTCAAATTGCCGGGTCAAAAGTGTCATTTCTTCGGGTAAATCACCCTCCTGGGCCCGGTTTTAATGTTTAAAAAGGTCAAATATTTGTATTAAATATATAATATTTGTATTTGATCGATGAGTGCTGATTTAAAACCAATTTTAGTGCATTTTGGGCACTTTTGAGAATGGTCGTATGTCGTCGTATTTGGTCGCGCCGACGTTTATGGCTGTCTTTTACCCAGGAAAATCACCTCCAGTGCCCGATATTCATGTCTGCACTTTGCCTGGGTTGACCCCAACACAACCCCTAACTCTAACCCAAACCCAAACCCAAACCCATCTGTGGAGCCCTGTACGCCGCCTAGAGCTAAATAACGTTTTAAAAATTAAAAAAAAAAAAAAAAAAATTTCTACCCCTGGTAGACCCAAAAAAAATTTCTAGCGCTGGTAGACCCAGAAAAAATTTCTGCGGTCTTTCGAAGCACTATTCCTGGGTTAATTTTAAACATTTTCGACCATTTTTGACATTTTCCCAAATTTACCGATCTTTTCCAAAACTTTCTGCGGGCTTTCAATGCACTATTCCTGGGTTGATTTTAAACATTTTCGACCATTTTTGACATTTTCCCAAATTTACCGATCTTTTCCAAAACTTTCTGCGGGCTTTCAATGCACTATTCCTGGGTTGATTTTAAACATTTTCGACCATTTTTGACATTTTCCCAAATTTACCGATCTTTTCCAAAACTTTCTGCGGGCTTTCAATGCACTATTTCTGGGTTGATTTTAACCATTTTCGACCATGTTTAACATTTTTCCAACTTTTTCCACATGTTCCAATGTACGCACTGGGCCGCTATGGAACCCGCAGAACTCTGCCACACTGTGGACATTTTTTTTTACTGCAATTAGGGTCAAATTGCCGGGTCAAAAGTGTCATTTCTTCGGGTAAATCACCCTCCTGGGCCCGGTTTTAATGTTTAAAAAGGTCAAATATTTGTATTAAATATATAATATTTGTATTTGATCGATGAGTGCTGATTTAAAACCAATTTTAGTGCATTTTGGGCACTTTTGTGAATGGTCGTATGTCGTCGTATTTGGTCGCGCCGACGTTTATGGCTGTCTTTTACCCAGGAAAATCACCTCCAGTGCCCGATATTCATGTCTGCACTTTGCCTGGGTTGACCCCAACCCAACCCCTAACTCTAACCCAAACCCAAACCCAAACCCATCTGTGGAGCCCTGTACGCCGCCTAGAGCTAAATAACGTTTTAAAAATTAAAAAAAAAAAAAAAAAAATTTCTACCCCTGGTAGACCCAAAAAAAATTTCTAGCGCTGGTAGACCCAGAAAAAATTTCTGCGGTCTTTCGATGCACTATTCCTGGGTTAATTTTAAACATTTTCGACCATTTTTGACATTTTCCCAAATTTAACGATCTTTTCCAAAACTTTCTGCGGGCTTTCAATGCACTATTCCTGGGTTGATTTTAAACATTTTCGACCATTTTTGACATTTTCCCAAATTTACCGATCTTTTCCAAAACTTTCTGCGGGCTTTCAATGCACTATTCCTGGGTTGATTTTAAACATTTTCGACCATTTTTGACATTTTCCCAAATTTACCGATCTTTTCCAAAACTTTCTGCGGGCTTTCAATGCACTATTCCTGGGTTGATTTTAAACATTTTCGACCATTTTTGACATTTTCCCAAATTTACCGATCTTTTCCAAAACTTTCTGCGGGCTTTCAATGCACTATTCCTGGGTTGATTTTAAACATTTTCGACCATTTTTGACATTTTCCCAAATTTACCGATCTTTTCCAAAACTTTCTGCGGGCTTTCAATGCACTATTCCTGGGTTGATTTTAAACATTTTCGACCATTTTTGACATTTTCCCAAATTTACCGATCTTTTCCAAAACTTTCTGCGGGCTTTCAATGCACTATTCCTGGGTTGATTTTAAACATTTTTGACCATTTTTGACATTTTCCCAAATTTACCGATCTTTTCCAAAACTTTCTGCGGGCTTTCAATGCACTATTCCTGGGTTGATTTTAAACATTTTCGACCATTTTTGACATTTTCCCAAATTTACCGATCTTTTCCAAAACTTTCTGCGGGCTTTCAATGCACTATTCCTGGGTTGATTTTAAACATTTTCGACCATTTTTGACATTTTCCCAAATTTACCGATCTTTTCCAAAACTTTCTGCGGGCTTTCAATGCACTATTCCTGGGTTGATTTTAAACATTTTCGACCATTTTTGACATTTTCCCAAATTTACCGATCTTTTCCAAAACTTTCTGCGGGCTTTCAATGCACTATTCCTGGGTTGATTTTAAACATTTTCGACCATTTTTGACATTTTCCCAAATTTACCGATCTTTTCCAAAACTTTCTGCGGGCTTTCAATGCACTATTCCTGGGTTGATTTTAAACATTTTCGACCATTTTTGACATTTTCCCAAATTTACCGATCTTTTCCAAAACTTTCTGCGGGCTTTCAATGCACTATTCCTGGGTTGATTTTAAACATTTTCGACCATTTTTGACATTTTCCCAAATTTACCGATCTTTTCCAAAACTTTCTGCGGGCTTTCAATGCACTATTCCTGGGTTGATTTTAAACATTTTCGACCATTTTTGACATTTTCCCAAATTTACCGATCTTTTCCAAAACTTTCTGCGGGCTTTCAATGCACTATTCCTGGGTTGATTTTAAACATTTTCGACCATTTTTGACATTTTCCCAAATTTACCGATCTTTTCCAAAACTTTCTGCGGGCTTTCAATGCACTATTCCTGGGTTGATTTTAAACATTTTCGACCATTTTTGACATTTTCCCAAATTTACCGATCTTTTCCAAAACTTTCTGCGGGCTTTCAATGCACTATTCCTGGGTTGATTTTAAACATTTTCGACCATTTTTGACATTTTCCCAAATTTACCGATCTTTTCCAAAACTTTCTGCGGGCTTTCAATGCACTATTCCTGGGTTGATTTTAAACATTTTTGACCATTTTTGACATTTTCCCAAATTTACCGATCTTTTCCAAAACTTTCTGCGGGCTTTCAATGCACTATTCCTGGGTTGATTTTAAACATTTTCGACCATTTTTGACATTTTCCCAAATTTACCGATCTTTTCCAAAACTTTCTGCGGGCTTTCAATGCACTATTCCTGGGTTGATTTTAAACATTTTTGACCATTTTTGACATTTTCCCAAATTTACCGATCTTTTCCAAAACTTTCTGCGGGCTTTCAATGCACTATTCCTGGGTTGATTTTAAACATTTTCGACCATTTTTGACATTTTCCCAAATTTACCGATCTTTTCCAAAACTTTCTGCGGGCTTTCAATGCACTATTCCTGGGTTGATTTTAAACATTTTTGACCATTTTTGACATTTTCCCAAATTTACCGATCTTTTCCAAAACTTTCTGCGGGCTTTCAATGCACTATTCCTGGGTTGATTTTAAACATTTTCGACCATTTTTGACATTTTCCCAAATTTACCGATCTTTTCCAAAACTTTCTGCGGGCTTTCAATGCACTATTCCTGGGTTGATTTTAAACATTTTCGACCATTTTTGACATTTTCCCAAATTTACCGATCTTTTCCAAAACTTTCTGCGGGCTTTCGATGCACTATTCCTGGGTTGATTTTAAACATTTTCGACCATTTTTGACATTTTCCCAAATTTACCGATCTTTTCCAAAACTTTCTGCGGGCTTTCAATGCACTATTCCTGGGTTGATTTTAAACATTTTTGACCATTTTTGACATTTTCCCAAATTTACCGATCTTTTCCAAAACTTTCTGCGGGCTTTCAATGCACTATTCCTGGGTTGATTTTAAACATTTTCGACCATTTTTGACATTTTCCCAAATTTACCGATCTTTTCCAAAACTTTCTGCGGGCTTTCAATGCACTATTCCTGGGTTGATTTTAAACATTTTCGACCATTTTTGACATTTTCCCAAATTTACCGATCTTTTCCAAAACTTTCTGCGGGCTTTCAATGCACTATTTCTGGGTTGATTTTAACCATTTTCGACCATTTTTAACATTTTTCCAACTTTTTCCACATGTTCCAATGTACGCACTGGGCCGCTATGGAACCCGCAGAACTCTGCCACACTGTGGACATTTTTTTTTACTGCAATTAGGGTCAAATTGCCGGGTCAAAAGTGTCATTTCTTCGGGTAAATCACCCTCCTGGGCCCGGTTTTAATGTTTAAAAAGGTCAAATATTTGTATTAAATATATAATATTTGTATTTGATCGATGAGTGCTGATTTAAAACCAATTTTAGTGCATTTTGGGCACTTTTGAGAATGGTCGTATGTCGTCGTATTTGGTCGCGCCGACGTTTATGGCTGTCTTTTACCCAGGAAAATCACCTCCAGTGCCCGATATTCATGTCTGCACTTTGCCTGGGTTGACCCCAACACAACCCCTAACTCTAACCCAAACCCAAACCCAAACCCATCTGTGGAGCCCTGTACGCCGCCTAGAGCTAAATAACGTTTTAAAAATTAAAAAAAAAAAAAAAAAATTTCTACCCCTGGTAGACCCAAAAAAAATTTCTAGCGCTGGTAGACCCAGAAAAAATTTCTGCGGTCTTTCGAAGCACTATTCCTGGGTTAATTTTAAACATTTTCGACCATTTTTGACATTTTCCCAAATTTACCGATCTTTTCCAAAACTTTCTGCGGGCTTTCAATGCACTATTCCTGGGTTGATTTTAAACATTTTCGACCATTTTTGACATTTTCCCAAATTTACCGATCTTTTCCAAAACTTTCTGCGGGCTTTCAATGCACTATTCCTGGGTTGATTTTAAACATTTTCGACCATTTTTGACATTTTCCCAAATTTACCGATCTTTTCCAAAACTTTCTGCGTGCTTTCAATGCACTATTTCTGGGTTGATTTTAACCATTTTCGACCATGTTTAACATTTTTCCAACTTTTTCCACATGTTCCAATGTACGCACTGGGCCGCTATGGAACCCGCAGAACTCTGCCACACTGTGGACATTTTTTTTTACTGCAATTAGGGTCAAATTGCCGGGTCAAAAGTGTCATTTCTTCGGGTAAATCACCCTCCTGGGCCCGGTTTTAATGTTTAAAAAGGTCAAATATTTGTATTAAATATATAATATTTGTATTTGATCGATGAGTGCTGATTTAAAACCAATTTTAGTGCATTTTGGGCACTTTTGTGAATGGTCGTATGTCGTCGTATTTGGTCGCGCCGACGTTTATGGCTGTCTTTTACCCAGGAAAATCACCTCCAGTGCCCGATATTCATGTCTGCACTTTGCCTGGGTTGACCCCAACCCAACCCCTAACTCTAACCCAAACCCAAACCCATCTGTGGAGCCCTGTACGCCGCCTAGAGCTAAATAACGTTTTAAAAATTAAAAAAAAAAAAAAAAAATTTCTACCCCTGGTAGACCCAAAAAAAATTTCTAGCGCTGGTAGACCCAGAAAAAATTTCTGCGGTCTTTCGATGCACTATTCCTGGGTTAATTTTAAACATTTTCGACCATTTTTGACATTTTCCCAAATTTACCGATCTTTTCCAAAACTTTCTGCGGGCTTTCAATGCACTATTCCTGGGTTGATTTTAAACATTTTCGACCATTTTTGACATTTTCCCAAATTTACCGATCTTTTCCAAAACTTTCTGCGGGCTTTCAATGCACTATTCCTGGGTTGATTTTAAACATTTTCGACCATTTTTGACATTTTCCCAAATTTACCGATCTTTTCCAAAACTTTCTGCGGGCTTTCAATGCACTATTCCTGGGTTGATTTTAAACATTTTCGACCATTTTTGACATTTTCCCAAATTTACCGATCTTTTCCAAAACTTTCTGCGGGCTTTCAATGCACTATTCCTGGGTTGATTTTAAACATTTTCGACCATTTTTGACATTTTCCCAAATTTACCGATCTTTTCCAAAACTTTCTGCGGGCTTTCAATGCACTATTCCTGGGTTGATTTTAAACATTTTTGACCATTTTTGACATTTTCCCAAATTTACCGATCTTTTCCAAAACTTTCTGCGGGCTTTCAATGCACTATTCCTGGGTTGATTTTAAACATTTTCGACCATTTTTGACATTTTCCCAAATTTACCGATCTTTTCCAAAACTTTCTGCGGGCTTTCAATGCACTATTCCTGGGTTGATTTTAAACATTTTCGACCATTTTTGACATTTTCCCAAATTTACCGATCTTTTCCAAAACTTTCTGCGGGCTTTCAATGCACTATTCCTGGGTTGATTTTAAACATTTTTGACCATTTTTGACATTTTCCCAAATTTACCGATCTTTTCCAAAACTTTCTGCGGGCTTTCAATGCACTATTCCTGGGTTGATTTTAAACATTTTCGACCATTTTTGACATTTTCCCAAATTTACCGATCTTTTCCAAAACTTTCTGCGGGCTTTCAATGCACTATTCCTGGGTTGATTTTAAACATTTTTGACCATTTTTGACATTTTCCCAAATTTACCGATCTTTTCCAAAACTTTCTGCGGGCTTTCAATGCACTATTCCTGGGTTGATTTTAAACATTTTCGACCATTTTTGACATTTTCCCAAATTTACCGATCTTTTCCAAAACTTTCTGCGGGCTTTCAATGCACTATTCCTGGGTTGATTTTAAACATTTTCGACCATTTTTGACATTTTCCCAAATTTACCGATCTTTTCCAAAACTTTCTGCGGGCTTTCAATGCACTATTCCTGGGTTGATTTTAAACATTTTCGACCATTTTTGACATTTTCCCAAATTTACCGATCTTTTCCAAAACTTTCTGCGGGCTTTCAATGCACTATTCCTGGGTTGATTTTAAACATTTTTGACCATTTTTGACATTTTCCCAAATTTACCGATCTTTTCCAAAACTTTCTGCGGGCTTTCAATGCACTATTCCTGGGTTGATTTTAAACATTTTCGACCATTTTTGACATTTTCCCAAATTTACCGATCTTTTCCAAAACTTTCTGCGGGCTTTCAATGCACTATTCCTGGGTTGATTTTAAACATTTTCGACCATTTTTGACATTTTCCCAAATTTACCGATCTTTTCCAAAACTTTCTGCGGGCTTTCAATGCACTATTTCTGGGTTGATTTTAACCATTTTCGACCATTTTTAACATTTTTCCAACTTTTTCCACATGTTCCAATGTACGCACTGGGCCGCTATGGAACCCGCAGAACTCTGCCACACTGTGGACATTTTTTTTTACTGCAATTAGGGTCAAATTGCCGGGTCAAAAGTGTCATTTCTTCGGGTAAATCACCCTCCTGGGCCCGGTTTTAATGTTTAAAAAGGTCAAATATTTGTATTAAATATATAATATTTGTATTTGATCGATGAGTGCTGATTTAAAACCAATTTTAGTGCATTTTGGGCACTTTTGAGAATGGTCGTATGTCGTCGTATTTGGTCGCGCCGACGTTTATGGCTGTCTTTTACCCAGGAAAATCACCTCCAGTGCCCGATATTCATGTCTGCACTTTGCCTGGGTTGACCCCAACACAACCCCTAACTCTAACCCAAACCCAAACCCATCTGTGGAGCCCTGTACGCCGCCTAGAGCTAAATAACGTTTTAAAAATTAAAAAAAAAAAAAAAAATTCTACCCCTGGTAGACCCCCAAAAAATTTCTAGCGCTGGTAGACCCAGAAAAAATTTCTGCGGGCTTTCGATGCACTATTCCTGGGTTAATTTTAAACATTTTCGACCATTTTTGACATTTTCCCAAATTTACCGATCTTTTCCAAAACTTTCTGCGGGCTTTCAATGCACTATTCCTGGGTTGATTTTAAACATTTTCGACCATTTTTGACATTTTCCCAAATTTACCGATCTTTTCCAAAACTTTCTGCGGGCTTTCAATGCACTATTCCTGGGTTGATTTTAAACATTTTCGACCATTTTTGACATTTTCCCAAATTTACCGATCTTTTCCAAAACTTTCTGCGGGCTTTCAATGCACTATTCCTGGGTTGATTTTAAACATTTTCGACCATTTTTGACATTTTCCCAAATTTACCGATCTTTTCCAAAACTTTCTGCGGGCTTTCAATGCACTATTCCTGGGTTGATTTTAAACATTTTTGACCATTTTTGACATTTTCCCAAATTTACCGATCTTTTCCAAAACTTTCTGCGGGCTTTCAATGCACTATTCCTGGGTTGATTTTAAACATTTTCGACCATTTTTGACATTTTCCCAAATTTACCGATCTTTTCCAAAACTTTCTGCGGGCTTTCAATGCACTATTCCTGGGTTGATTTTAAACATTTTCGACCATTTTTGACATTTTCCCAAATTTACCGATCTTTTCCAAAACTTTCTGCGGGCTTTCAATGCACTATTCCTGGGTTGATTTTAAACATTTTCGACCATTTTTGACATTTTCCCAAATTTACCGATCTTTTCCAAAACTTTCTGCGGGCTTTCAATGCACTATTCCTGGGTTGATTTTAAACATTTTTGACCATTTTTGACATTTTCCCAAATTTACCGATCTTTTCCAAAACTTTCTGCGGGCTTTCAATGCACTATTCCTGGGTTGATTTTAAACATTTTCGACCATTTTTGACATTTTCCCAAATTTACCGATCTTTTCCAAAACTTTCTGCGGGCTTTCAATGCACTATTCCTGGGTTGATTTTAAACATTTTTGACCATTTTTGACATTTTCCCAAATTTACCGATCTTTTCCAAAACTTTCTGCGGGCTTTCAATGCACTATTCCTGGGTTGATTTTAAACATTTTCGACCATTTTTGACATTTTCCCAAATTTACCGATCTTTTCCAAAACTTTCTGCGGGCTTTCAATGCACTATTCCTGGGTTGATTTTAAACATTTTCGACCATTTTTGACATTTTCCCAAATTTACCGATCTTTTCCAAAACTTTCTGCGGGCTTTCAATGCACTATTCCTGGGTTGATTTTAAACATTTTCGACCATTTTTGACATTTTCCCAAATTTACCGATCTTTTCCAAAACTTTCTGCGGGCTTTCAATGCACTATTCCTGGGTTGATTTTAAACATTTTTGACCATTTTTGACATTTTCCCAAATTTACCGATCTTTTCCAAAACTTTCTGCGGGCTTTCAATGCACTATTCCTGGGTTGATTTTAAACATTTTCGACCATTTTTGACATTTTCCCAAATTTACCGATCTTTTCCAAAACTTTCTGCGGGCTTTCAATGCACTATTCCTGGGTTGATTTTAAACATTTTCGACCATTTTTGACATTTTCCCAAATTTACCGATCTTTTCCAAAACTTTCTGCGGGCTTTCAATGCACTATTTCTGGGTTGATTTTAACCATTTTCGACCATTTTTAACATTTTTCCAACTTTTTCCACATGTTCCAATGTACGCACTGGGCCGCTATGGAACCCGCAGAACTCTGCCACACTGTGGACATTTTTTTTCACTGCAATTAGGGTCAAATTGCCGGGTCAAAAGTGTCATTTCTTCGGGTAAATCACCCTCCTGGGCCCGGTTTTAATGTTTAAAAAGGTCAAATATTTGTATTAAATATATAATATTTGTATTTGATCGATGAGTGCTGATTTAAAACCAATTTTAGTGCATTTTGGGCACTTTTGAGAATGGTCGTATGTCGTCGTATTTGGTCGCGCCGACGTTTATGGCTGTCTTTTACCCAGGAAAATCACCTCCAGTGCCCGATATTCATGTCTGCACTTTGCCTGGGTTGACCCCAACCCAACCCCTAACTCTAACCCAAACCCAAACCCATCTGTGGAGCCCTGTACGCCGCCTAGAGCTAAATAACGTTTTAAAAATTAAAAAAAAAAAAAAAAAATTCTACCCCTGGTAGACCCCAAAAAAATTTCTAGCGCTGGTAGACCCAGAAAAAATTTCTGCGGGCTTTCGATGCACTATTCCTGGGTTAATTTTAAACATTTTCGACCATTTTTGACATTTTCCCAAATTTACCGATCTTTTCCAAAACTTTCTGCGGGCTTTCAATGCACTATTCCTGGGTTGATTTTAAACATTTTTGACCATTTTTGACATTTTCCCAAATTTACCGATCTTTTCCAAAACTTTCTGCGGGCTTTCAATGCACTATTCCTGGGTTGATTTTAAACATTTTCGACCATTTTTGACATTTTCCCAAATTTACCGATCTTTTCCAAAACTTTCTGCGGGCTTTCAATGCACTATTTCTGGGTTGATTTTAACCATTTTCGACCATTTTTAACATTTTTCCAACTTTTTCCACATGTTCCAATGTACGCACTGGGCCGCTATGGAACCCGCAGAACTCTGCCACACTGTGGACATTTTTTTTTACTGCAATTAGGGTCAAATTGCCGGGTCAAAAGTGTCATTTCTTCGGGTAAATCACCCTCCTGGGCCCGGTTTTAATGTTTAAAAAGGTCAAATATTTGTATTAAATATATAATATTTGTATTTGATCGATGAGTGCTGATTTAAAACCAATTTTAGTGCATTTTGGGCACTTTTGAGAATGGTCGTATGTCGTCGTATTTGGTCGCGCCGACGTTTATGGCTGTCTTTTACCCAGGAAAATCACCTCCAGTGCCCGATATTCATGTCTGCACTTTGCCTGGGTTGACCCCAACCCAACCCCTAACTCTAACCCAAACCCAAACCCATCTGTGGAGCCCTGTACGCCGCCTAGAGCTAAATAACGTTTTAAAAATTAAAAAAAAAAAAAAAAAAATTCTACCCCTGGTAGACCCAAAAAAAATTTCTAGCGCTGGTAGACCCAGAAAAAATTTCTGCGGGCTTTCGATGCACTATTCCTGGGTTAATTTTAAACATTTTCGACCATTTTTGACATTTTCCCAAATTTACCGATCTTTTCCAAAACTTTCTGCGGGCTTTCAATGCACTATTCCTGGGTTGATTTTAAACATTTTCGACCATTTTTGACATTTTCCCAAATTTACCGATCTTTTCCAAAACTTTCTGCGGGCTTTCAATGCACTATTCCTGGGTTGATTTTAAACATTTTTGACCATTTTTGACATTTTCCCAAATTTACCGATCTTTTCCAAAACTTTCTGCGGGCTTTCAATGCACTATTCCTGGGTTGATTTTAAACATTTTCGACCATTTTTGACATTTTCCCAAATTTACCGATCTTTTCCAAAACTTTCTGCGGGCTTTCAATGCACTATTCCTGGGTTGATTTTAAACATTTTCGACCATTTTTGACATTTTCCCAAATTTACCGATCTTTTCCAAAACTTTCTGCGGGCTTTCAATGCACTATTTCTGGGTTGATTTTAACCATTTTCGACCATTTTTAACATTTTTCCAACTTTTTCCACATGTTCCAATGTACGCACTGGGCCGCTATGGAACCCGCAGAACTCTGCCACACTGTGGACATTTTTTTTCACTGCAATTAGGGTCAAATTGCCGGGTCAAAAGTGTCATTTCTTCGGGTAAATCACCCTCCTGGGCCCGGTTTTAATGTTTAAAAAGGTCAAATATTTGTATTAAATATATAATATTTGTATTTGATCGATGAGTGCTGATTTAAAACCAATTTTAGTGCATTTTGGGCACTTTTGAGAATGGTCGTATGTCGTCGTATTTGGTCGCGCCGACGTTTATGGCTGTCTTTTACCCAGGAAAATCACCTCCAGTGCCCGATATTCATGTCTGCACTTTGCCTGGGTTGACCCCAACACAACCCCTAACTCTAACCCAAACCCAAACCCATCTGTGGAGCCCTGTACGCCGCCTAGAGCTAAATAACGTTTTAAAAATTAAAAAAAAAAAAAAAAAATTCTACCCCTGGTAGACCCCAAAAAAATTTCTAGCGCTGGTAGACCCAGAAAAAATTTCTGCGGGCTTTCGATGCACTATTCCTGGGTTAATTTTAAACATTTTCGACCATTTTTGACATTTTCCCAAATTTACCGATCTTTTCCAAAACTTTCTGCGGGCTTTCAATGCACTATTCCTGGGTTGATTTTAAACATTTTCGACCATTTTTGACATTTTCCCAAATTTACCGATCTTTTCCAAAACTTTCTGCGGGCTTTCAATGCACTATTCCTGGGTTGATTTTAAACATTTTTGACCATTTTTGACATTTTCCCAAATTTACCGATCTTTTCCAAAACTTTCTGCGGGCTTTCAATGCACTATTCCTGGGTTGATTTTAAACATTTTCGACCATTTTTGACATTTTCCCAAATTTACCGATCTTTTCCAAAACTTTCTGCGGGCTTTCAATGCACTATTCCTGGGTTGATTTTAAACATTTTCGACCATTTTTGACATTTTCCCAAATTTACCGATCTTTTCCAAAACTTTCTGCGGGCTTTCAATGCACTATTCCTGGGTTGATTTTAAACATTTTCGACCATTTTTGACATTTTCCCAAATTTACCGATCTTTTCCAAAACTTTCTGCGGGCTTTCAATGCACTATTCCTGGGTTGATTTTAAACATTTTTGACCATTTTTGACATTTTCCCAAATTTACCGATCTTTTCCAAAACTTTCTGCGGGCTTTCAATGCACTATTCCTGGGTTGATTTTAAACATTTTCGACCATTTTTGACATTTTCCCAAATTTACCGATCTTTTCCAAAACTTTCTGCGGGCTTTCAATGCACTATTCCTGGGTTGATTTTAAACATTTTCGACCATTTTTGACATTTTCCCAAATTTACCGATCTTTTCCAAAACTTTCTGCGGGCTTTCAATGCACTATTCCTGGGTTGATTTTAAACATTTTTGACCATTTTTGACATTTTCCCAAATTTACCGATCTTTTCCAAAACTTTCTGCGGGCTTTCAATGCACTATTCCTGGGTTGATTTTAAACATTTTCGACCATTTTTGACATTTTCCCAAATTTACCGATCTTTTCCAAAACTTTCTGCGGGCTTTCAATGCACTATTCCTGGGTTGATTTTAAACATTTTTGACCATTTTTGACATTTTCCCAAATTTACCGATCTTTTCCAAAACTTTCTGCGGGCTTTCAATGCACTATTCCTGGGTTGATTTTAAACATTTTCGACCATTTTTGACATTTTCCCAAATTTACCGATCTTTTCCAAAACTTTCTGCGGGCTTTCAATGCACTATTCCTGGGTTGATTTTAAACATTTTCGACCATTTTTGACATTTTCCCAAATTTACCGATCTTTTCCAAAACTTTCTGCGGGCTTTCAATGCACTATTCCTGGGTTGATTTTAAACATTTTCGACCATTTTTGACATTTTCCCAAATTTACCGATCTTTTCCAAAACTTTCTGCGGGCTTTCAATGCACTATTCCTGGGTTGATTTTAAACATTTTTGACCATTTTTGACATTTTCCCAAATTTACCGATCTTTTCCAAAACTTTCTGCGGGCTTTCAATGCACTATTCCTGGGTTGATTTTAAACATTTTCGACCATTTTTGACATTTTCCCAAATTTACCGATCTTTTCCAAAACTTTCTGCGGGCTTTCAATGCACTATTCCTGGGTTGATTTTAAACATTTTCGACCATTTTTGACATTTTCCCAAATTTACCGATCTTTTCCAAAACTTTCTGCGGGCTTTCAATGCACTATTCCTGGGTTGATTTTAAACATTTTCGACCATTTTTGACATTTTCCCAAATTTACCGATCTTTTCCAAAACTTTCTGCGGGCTTTCAATGCACTATTCCTGGGTTGATTTTAAAAATTTTCGACCATTTTTGACATTTTCCCAAATTTACCGATCTTTTCCAAAACTTTCTGCGGGCTTTCAATGCACTATTCCTGGGTTGATTTTAAACATTTTTGACCATTTTTGACATTTTCCCAAATTTACCGATCTTTTCCAAAACTTTCTGCGGGCTTTCAATGCACTATTCCTGGGTTGATTTTAAACATTTTCGACCATTTTTGACATTTTCCCAAATTTACCGATCTTTTCCAAAACTTTCTGCGGGCTTTCAATGCACTATTCCTGGGTTGATTTTAAACATTTTCGACCATTTTTGACATTTTCCCAAATTTACCGATCTTTTCCAAAACTTTCTGCGGGCTTTCAATGCACTATTCCTGGGTTGATTTTAAACATTTTCGACCATTTTTGACATTTTCCCAAATTTACCGATCTTTTCCAAAACTTTCTGCGGGCTTTCAATGCACTATTCCTGGGTTGATTTTAAACATTTTCGACCATTTTTGACATTTTCCCAAATTTACCGATCTTTTCCAAAACTTTCTGCGGGCTTTCAATGCACTATTCCTGGGTTGATTTTAAACATTTTCGACCATTTTTGACATTTTCCCAAATTTACCGATCTTTTCCAAAACTTTCTGCGGGCTTTGAATGCACTATTCCTGGGTTGATTTTAAACATTTTTGACCATTTTTGACATTTTCCCAAATTTACCGATCTTTTCCAAAACTTTCTGCGGGCTTTCAATGCACTATTCCTGGGTTGATTTTAAACATTTTCGACCATTTTTGACATTTTCCCAAATTTACCGATCTTTTCCAAAACTTTCTGCGGGCTTTCAATGCACTATTCCTGGGTTGATTTTAAACATTTTTGACCATTTTTGACATTTTCCCAAATTTACCGATCTTTTCCAAAACTTTCTGCGGGCTTTCAATGCACTATTCCTGGGTTGATTTTAAACATTTTCGACCATTTTTGACATTTTCCCAAATTTACCGATCTTTTCCAAAACTTTCTGCGGGCTTTCAATGCACTATTCCTGGGTTGATTTTAAACATTTTCGACCATTTTTGACATTTTCCCAAATTTACCGATCTTTTCCAAAACTTTCTGCGGGCTTTCAATGCACTATTCCTGGGTTGATTTTAAACATTTTCGACCATTTTTGACATTTTCCCAAATTTACCGATCTTTTCCAAAACTTTCTGCGGGCTTTCAATGCACTATTCCTGGGTTGATTTTAAACATTTTCGACCATTTTTGACATTTTCCCAAATTTACCGATCTTTTCCAAAACTTTCTGCGGGCTTTCAATGCACTATTCCTGGGTTGATTTTAAACATTTTTGACCATTTTTGACATTTTCCCAAATTTACCGATCTTTTCCAAAACTTTCTGCGGGCTTTCAATGCACTATTCCTGGGTTGATTTTAAACATTTTCGACCATTTTTGACATTTTCCCAAATTTACCGATCTTTTCCAAAACTTTCTGCGGGCTTTCAATGCACTATTCCTGGGTTGATTTTAAACATTTTCGACCATTTTTGACATTTTCCCAAATTTACCGATCTTTTCCAAAACTTTCTGCGGGCTTTCAATGCACTATTCCTGGGTTGATTTTAAACATTTTCGACCATTTTTGACATTTTCCCAAATTTACCGATCTTTTCCAAAACTTTCTGCGGGCTTTCAATGCACTATTCCTGGGTTGATTTTAAACATTTTCGACCATTTTTGACATTTTCCCAAATTTACCGATCTTTTCCAAAACTTTCTGCGGGCTTTCAATGCACTATTCCTGGGTTGATTTTAAACATTTTCGACCATTTTTGACATTTTCCCAAATTTACCGATCTTTTCCAAAACTTTCTGCGGGCTTTCAATGCACTATTCCTGGGTTGATTTTAAACATTTTTGACCATTTTTGACATTTTCCCAAATTTACCGATCTTTTCCAAAACTTTCTGCGGGCTTTCAATGCACTATTCCTGGGTTGATTTTAAACATTTTCGACCATTTTTGACATTTTCCCAAATTTACCGATCTTTTCCAAAACTTTCTGCGGGCTTTCAATGCACTATTCCTGGGTTGATTTTAAACATTTTTGACCATTTTTGACATTTTCCCAAATTTACCGATCTTTTCCAAAACTTTCTGCGGGCTTTCAATGCACTATTCCTGGGTTGATTTTAAACATTTTCGACCATTTTTGACATTTTCCCAAATTTACCGATCTTTTCCAAAACTTTCTGCGGGCTTTCAATGCACTATTCCTGGGTTGATTTTAAACATTTTCGACCATTTTTGACATTTTCCCAAATTTACCGATCTTTTCCAAAACTTTCTGCGGGCTTTCAATGCACTATTCCTGGGTTGATTTTAAACATTTTCGACCATTTTTGACATTTTCCCAAATTTACCGATCTTTTCCAAAACTTTCTGCGGGCTTTCAATGCACTATTCCTGGGTTGATTTTAAACATTTTTGACCATTTTTGACATTTTCCCAAATTTACCGATCTTTTCCAAAACTTTCTGCGGGCTTTCAATGCACTATTCCTGGGTTGATTTTAAACATTTTCGACCATTTTTGACATTTTCCCAAATTTACCGATCTTTTCCAAAACTTTCTGCGGGCTTTCAATGCACTATTCCTGGGTTGATTTTAAACATTTTCGACCATTTTTGACATTTTCCCAAATTTACCGATCTTTTCCAAAACTTTCTGCGGGCTTTCAATGCACTATTTCTGGGTTGATTTTAACCATTTTCGACCATTTTTAACATTTTTCCAACTTTTTCCACATGTTCCAATGTACGCACTGGGCCGCTATGGAACCCGCAGAACTCTGCCACACTGTGGACATTTTTTTTTACTGCAATTAGGGTCAAATTGCCGGGTCAAAAGTGTCATTTCTTCGGGTAAATCACCCTCCTGGGCCCGGTTTTAATGTTTAAAAAGGTCAAATATTTGTATTAAATATATAATATTTGTATTTGATCGATGAGTGCTGATTTAAAACCAATTTTAGTGCATTTTGGGCACTTTTGAGAATGGTCGTATGTCGTCGTATTTGGTCGCGCCGACGTTTATGGCTGTCTTTTACCCAGGAAAATCACCTCCAGTGCCCGATATTCATGTCTGCACTTTGCCTGGGTTGACCCCAACCCAACCCCTAACTCTAACCCAAACCCAAACCCATCTGTGGAGCCCTGTACGCCGCCTAGAGCTAAATAACGTTTTAAAAATTAAAAAAAAAAAAAAAAAAATTCTACCCCTGGTAGACCCAAAAAAAATTTCTAGCGCTGGTAGACCCAGAAAAAATTTCTGCGGGCTTTCGATGCACTATTCCTGGGTTAATTTTAAACATTTTCGACCATTTTTGACATTTTCCCAAATTTACCGATCTTTTCCAAAACTTTCTGCGGGCTTTCAATGCACTATTCCTGGGTTGATTTTAAACATTTTCGACCATTTTTGACATTTTCCCAAATTTACCGATCTTTTCCAAAACTTTCTGCGGGCTTTCAATGCACTATTCCTGGGTTGATTTTAAACATTTTCGACCATTTTTGACATTTTCCCAAATTTACCGATCTTTTCCAAAACTTTCTGCGGGCTTTCAATGCACTATTCCTGGGTTGATTTTAAACATTTTCGACCATTTTTGACATTTTCCCAAATTTACCGATCTTTTCCAAAACTTTCTGCGGGCTTTCAATGCACTATTTCTGGGTTGATTTTAACCATTTTCGACCATTTTTAACATTTTTCCAACTTTTTCCACATGTTCCAATGTACGCACTGGGCCGCTATGGAACCCGCAGAACTCTGCCACACTGTGGACATTTTTTTTTACTGCAATTAGGGTCAAATTGCCGGGTCAAAAGTGTCATTTCTTCGGGTAAATCACCCTCCTGGGCCCGGTTTTAATGTTTAAAAAGGTCAAATATTTGTATTAAATATATAATATTTGTATTTGATCGATGAGTGCTGATTTAAAACCAATTTTAGTGCATTTTGGGCACTTTTGAGAATGGTCGTATGTCGTCGTATTTGGTCGCGCCGACGTTTATGGCTGTCTTTTACCCAGGAAAATCACCTCCAGTGCCCGATATTCATGTCTGCACTTTGCCTGGGTTGACCCCAACCCAACCCCTAACTCTAACCCAAACCCAAACCCATCTGTGGAGCCCTGTACGCCGCCTAGAGCTAAATAACGTTTTAAAAATTAAAAAAAAAAAAAAAAATTCTACCCCTGGTAGACCCCAAAAAAATTTCTAGCGCTGGTAGACCCAGAAAAAATTTCTGCGGGCTTTCGATGCACTATTCCTGGGTTAATTTTAAACATTTTCGACCATTTTTGACATTTTCCCAAATTTACCGATCTTTTCCAAAACTTTCTGCGGGCTTTCAATGCACTATTCCTGGGTTGATTTTAAACATTTTCGACCATTTTTGACATTTTCCCAAATTTACCGATCTTTTCCAAAACTTTCTGCGGGCTTTCAATGCACTATTCCTGGGTTGATTTTAAACATTTTCGACCATTTTTGACATTTTCCCAAATTTACCGATCTTTTCCAAAACTTTCTGCGGGCTTTCAATGCACTATTCCTGGGTTGATTTTAAACATTTTCGACCATTTTTGACATTTTCCCAAATTTACCGATCTTTTCCAAAACTTTCTGCGGGCTTTCAATGCACTATTCCTGGGTTGATTTTAAACATTTTCGACCATTTTTGACATTTTCCCAAATTTACCGATCTTTTCCAAAACTTTCTGCGGGCTTTCAATGCACTATTCCTGGGTTGATTTTAAACATTTTTGACCATTTTTGACATTTTCCCAAATTTACCGATCTTTTCCAAAACTTTCTGCGGGCTTTCAATGCACTATTCCTGGGTTGATTTTAAACATTTTCGACCATTTTTGACATTTTCCCAAATTTACCGATCTTTTCCAAAACTTTCTGCGGGCTTTCAATGCACTATTCCTGGGTTGATTTTAAACATTTTCGACCATTTTTGACATTTTCCCAAATTTACCGATCTTTTCCAAAACTTTCTGCGGGCTTTCAATGCACTATTCCTGGGTTGATTTTAAACATTTTCGACCATTTTTGACATTTTCCCAAATTTACCGATCTTTTCCAAAACTTTCTGCGGGCTTTCAATGCACTATTCCTGGGTTGATTTTAAACATTTTTGACCATTTTTGACATTTTCCCAAATTTACCGATCTTTTCCAAAACTTTCTGCGGGCTTTCAATGCACTATTCCTGGGTTGATTTTAAACATTTTCGACCATTTTTGACATTTTCCCAAATTTACCGATCTTTTCCAAAACTTTCTGCGGGCTTTCAATGCACTATTCCTGGGTTGATTTTAAACATTTTTGACCATTTTTGACATTTTCCCAAATTTACCGATCTTTTCCAAAATTTTCTGCGGGCTTTCAATGCACTATTCCTGGGTTGATTTTAAACATTTTCGACCATTTTTGACATTTTCCCAAATTTACCGATCTTTTCCAAAACTTTCTGCGGGCTTTCAATGCACTATTCCTGGGTTGATTTTAAACATTTTCGACCATTTTTGACATTTTCCCAAATTTACCGATCTTTTCCAAAACTTTCTGCGGGCTTTCAATGCACTATTCCTGGGTTGATTTTAAACATTTTCGACCATTTTTGACATTTTCCCAAATTTACCGATCTTTTCCAAAACTTTCTGCGGGCTTTCAATGCACTATTCCTGGGTTGATTTTAAACATTTTTGACCATTTTTGACATTTTCCCAAATTTACCGATCTTTTCCAAAACTTTCTGCGGGCTTTCAATGCACTATTCCTGGGTTGATTTTAAACATTTTCGACCATTTTTGACATTTTCCCAAATTTACCGATCTTTTCCAAAACTTTCTGCGGGCTTTCAATGCACTATTCCTGGGTTGATTTTAAACATTTTCGACCATTTTTGACATTTTCCCAAATTTACCGATCTTTTCCAAAACTTTCTGCGGGCTTTCAATGCACTATTTCTGGGTTGATTTTAACCATTTTCGACCATTTTTAACATTTTTCCAACTTTTTCCACATGTTCCAATGTACGCACTGGGCCGCTATGGAACCCGCAGAACTCTGCCACACTGGGGACATTTTTTTTTACTGCAATTAGGGTCAAATTGCCGGGTCAAAAGTGTCATTTCTTCGGGTAAATCACCCTCCTGGGCCCGGTTTTAATGTTTAAAAAGGTCAAATATTTGTATTAAATATATAATATTTGTATTTGATCGATGAGTGCTGATTTAAAACCAATTTTAGTGCATTTTGGGCACTTTTGAGAATGGTCGTATGTCGTCCTATTTGGTCGCGCCGACGTTTATGGCTGTCTTTTACCCAGGAAAATCACCTCCAGTGCCCGATATTCATGTCTGCACTTTGCCTGGGTTGACCCCAACCCAACCCCTAACTCTAACCCAAACCCAAACCCATCTGTGGAGCCCTGTACGCCGCCTAGAGCTAAATAACGTTTTAAAAATTAAAAAAAAAAAAAAAAAAATTCTACCCCTGGTAGACCCAAAAAAAATTTCTAGCGCTGGTAGACCCAGAAAAAATTTCTGCGGGCTTTCGATGCACTATTCCTGGGTTAATTTTAAACATTTTCGACCATTTTTGACATTTTCCCAAATTTACCGATCTTTTCCAAAACTTTCTGCGGGCTTTCAATGCACTATTCCTGGGTTGATTTTAAACATTTTCGACCATTTTTGACATTTTCCCAAATTTACCGATCTTTTCCAAAACTTTCTGCGGGCTTTCAATGCACTATTCCTGGGTTGATTTTAAACATTTTTGACCATTTTTGACATTTTCCCAAATTTACCGATCTTTTCCAAAACTTTCTGCGGGCTTTCAATGCACTATTCCTGGGTTGATTTTAAACATTTTCGACCATTTTTGACATTTTCCCAAATTTACCGATCTTTTCCAAAACTTTCTGCGGGCTTTCAATGCACTATTCCTGGGTTGATTTTAAACATTTTCGACCATTTTTGACATTTTCCCAAATTTACCGATCTTTTCCAAAACTTTCTGCGGGCTTTCAATGCACTATTTCTGGGTTGATTTTAACCATTTTCGACCATTTTTAACATTTTTCCAACTTTTTCCACATGTTCCAATGTACGCACTGGGCCGCTATGGAACCCGCAGAACTCTGCCACACTGTGGACATTTTTTTTCACTGCAATTAGGGTCAAATTGCCGGGTCAAAAGTGTCATTTCTTCGGGTAAATCACCCTCCTGGGCCCGGTTTTAATGTTTAAAAAGGTCAAATATTTGTATTAAATATATAATATTTGTATTTGATCGATGAGTGCTGATTTAAAACCAATTTTAGTGCATTTTGGGCACTTTTGAGAATGGTCGTATGTCGTCGTATTTGGTCGCGCCGACGTTTATGGCTGTCTTTTACCCAGGAAAATCACCTCCAGTGCCCGATATTCATGTCTGCACTTTGCCTGGGTTGACCCCAACACAACCCCTAACTCTAACCCAAACCCAAACCCATCTGTGGAGCCCTGTACGCCGCCTAGAGCTAAATAACGTTTTAAAAATTAAAAAAAAAAAAAAAAAATTCTACCCCTGGTAGACCCCAAAAAAATTTCTAGCGCTGGTAGACCCAGAAAAAATTTCTGCGGGCTTTCGATGCACTATTCCTGGGTTAATTTTAAACATTTTCGACCATTTTTGACATTTTCCCAAATTTACCGATCTTTTCCAAAACTTTCTGCGGGCTTTCAATGCACTATTCCTGGGTTGATTTTAAACATTTTCGACCATTTTTGACATTTTCCCAAATTTACCGATCTTTTCCAAAACTTTCTGCGGGCTTTCAATGCACTATTCCTGGGTTGATTTTAAACATTTTCGACCATTTTTGACATTTTCCCAAATTTACCGATCTTTTCCAAAACTTTCTGCGGGCTTTCAATGCACTATTCCTGGGTTGATTTTAAACATTTTCGACCATTTTTGACATTTTCCCAAATTTACCGATCTTTTCCAAAACTTTCTGCGGGCTTTCAATGCACTATTCCTGGGTTGATTTTAAACATTTTCGACCATTTTTGACATTTTCCCAAATTTACCGATCTTTTCCAAAACTTTCTGCGGGCTTTCAATGCACTATTCCTGGGTTGATTTTAAACATTTTTGACCATTTTTGACATTTTCCCAAATTTACCGATCTTTTCCAAAACTTTCTGCGGGCTTTCAATGCACTATTCCTGGGTTGATTTTAAACATTTTCGACCATTTTTGACATTTTCCCAAATTTACCGATCTTTTCCAAAACTTTCTGCGGGCTTTCAATGCACTATTCCTGGGTTGATTTTAAACATTTTCGACCATTTTTGACATTTTCCCAAATTTACCGATCTTTTCCAAAACTTTCTGCGGGCTTTCAATGCACTATTCCTGGGTTGATTTTAAACATTTTTGACCATTTTTGACATTTTCCCAAATTTACCGATCTTTTCCAAAACTTTCTGCGGGCTTTCAATGCACTATTCCTGGGTTGATTTTAAACATTTTCGACCATTTTTGACATTTTCCCAAATTTACCGATCTTTTCCAAAACTTTCTGCGGGCTTTCAATGCACTATTCCTGGGTTGATTTTAAACATTTTCGACCATTTTTGACATTTTCCCAAATTTACCGATCTTTTCCAAAACTTTCTGCGGGCTTTCAATGCACTATTCCTGGGTTGATTTTAAACATTTTCGACCATTTTTGACATTTTCCCAAATTTACCGATCTTTTCCAAAACTTTCTGCGGGCTTTCAATGCACTATTCCTGGGTTGATTTTAAACATTTTTGACCATTTTTGACATTTTCCCAAATTTACCGATCTTTTCCAAAACTTTCTGCGGGCTTTCAATGCACTATTCCTGGGTTGATTTTAAACATTTTCGACCATTTTTGACATTTTCCCAAATTTACCGATCTTTTCCAAAACTTTCTGCGGGCTTTCAATGCACTATTCCTGGGTTGATTTTAAACATTTTTGACCATTTTTGACATTTTCCCAAATTTACCGATCTTTTCCAAAACTTTCTGCGGGCTTTCAATGCACTATTCCTGGGTTGATTTTAAACATTTTCGACCATTTTTGACATTTTCCCAAATTTACCGATCTTTTCCAAAACTTTCTGCGGGCTTTCAATGCACTATTCCTGGGTTGATTTTAAACATTTTCGACCATTTTTGACATTTTCCCAAATTTACCGATCTTTTCCAAAACTTTCTGCGGGCTTTCAATGCACTATTCCTGGGTTGATTTTAAACATTTTCGACCATTTTTGACATTTTCCCAAATTTACCGATCTTTTCCAAAACTTTCTGCGGGCTTTCAATGCACTATTCCTGGGTTGATTTTAAACATTTTTGACCATTTTTGACATTTTCCCAAATTTACCGATCTTTTCCAAAACTTTCTGCGGGCTTTCAATGCACTATTCCTGGGTTGATTTTAAACATTTTCGACCATTTTTGACATTTTCCCAAATTTACCGATCTTTTCCAAAACTTTCTGCGGGCTTTCAATGCACTATTCCTGGGTTGATTTTAAACATTTTCGACCATTTTTGACATTTTCCCAAATTTACCGATCTTTTCCAAAACTTTCTGCGGGCTTTCAATGCACTATTTCTGGGTTGATTTTAACCATTTTCGACCATTTTTAACATTTTTCCAACTTTTTCCACATGTTCCAATGTACGCACTGGGCCGCTATGGAACCCGCAGAACTCTGCCACACTGTGGACATTTTTTTTCACTGCAATTAGGGTCAAATTGCCGGGTCAAAAGTGTCATTTCTTCGGGTAAATCACCCTCCTGGGCCCGGTTTTAATGTTTAAAAAGGTCAAATATTTGTATTAAATATATAATATTTGTATTTGATCGATGAGTGCTGATTTAAAACCAATTTTAGTGCATTTTGGGCACTTTTGAGAATGGTCGTATGTCGTCGTATTTGGTCGCGCCGACGTTTATGGCTGTCTTTTACCCAGGAAAATCACCTCCAGTGCCCGATATTCATGTCTGCACTTTGCCTGGGTTGACCCCAACCCAACCCCTAACTCTAACCCAAACCCAAACCCAAACCCAAACCCAAACCCAAACCCAAACCCAAACCCAAACCCAAACCCAAACCCATCTGTGGAGCCCTGTACGCCGCCTAGAGCTAAATAACGTTTTAAAAATTTAAAAAAAAAAAAAAAAAATTCTACCCCTGGTAGACCCAAAAAAAAATTCTAGCGCTGGTAGACCCAGAAAAAATTTCTGCGGGCTTTCGATGCACTATTCCTGGGTTGATTTTAAACATTTTCGACCATTTTTGACATTTTCCCAAATTTACCGATCTTTTCCAAAACTTTCTGCGGGCTTTCGATGCACTATTCCTGGGTTGATTTTAAACATTTTCGACCATTTTTGACATTTTCCCAAATTTACCGATCGTTTCCAAAACTTTCTGCGGGCTTTCGATGCACTATTCCTGGGTTGATTTTAAACATTTTCGACCATTTTTGACATTTTCCCAAATTTACCGATCGTTTCCAAAACTTTCTGCGGGCTTTCGATGCACTATTCCTGGGTTGATTTTAAACATTTTCGACCATTTTTGACATTTTCCCAAATTTACCGATCGTTTCCAAAACTTTCTGCGGGCTTTCGATGCACTATTTCTGGGTTGATTTTAACCATTTTCGACCATTTTTAACATTTTTCCAACTTTTTCCACATGTTCCAATGTACGCACTGGGCCGCTATGGAACCCGCAGAACTCTGCCACACTGTGGACATTTTTTTTTACTGCAATTAGGGTCAAATTGCCGGGTCAAAAGTGTCATTTCTTCGGGTAAATCACCCTCCTGGGCCCGGTTTTAATGTTTAAAAAGGTCAAATATTTGTATTAAATATATAATATTTGTATTTGATCGATGAGTGCTGATTTAAAACCAATTTTAGTGCATTTTGGGCACTTTTGAGAATGGTCGTATGTCGTCGTATTTGGTCGCGCCGACGTTTATGGCTGTCTTTTACCCAGGAAAATCACCTCCAGTGCCCGATATTCATGTCTGCACTTTGCCTGGGTTGACCCCAACCCAACCCCTAACTCTAACCCAAACCCAAACCCAAACCCAAACCCAAACCCAAACCCAAACCCAAACCCAAACCCAAACCCAAACCCATCTGTGGAGCCCTGTACGCCGCCTAGAGCTAAATAACGTTTTAAAAATTAAAAAAAAAAAAAAAAAATTCTACCCCTGGTAGACCCCAAAAAAATTTCTAGCGCTGGTAGACCCAGAAAAAATTTCTGCGGGCTTTCGATGCACTATTCCTGGGTTAATTTTAAACATTTTCGACCATTTTTGACATTTTCCCAAATTTACCGATCTTTTCCAAAACTTTCTGCGGGCTTTCAATGCACTATTCCTGGGTTGATTTTAAACATTTTCGACCATTTTTGACATTTTCCCAAATTTACCGATCTTTTCCAAAACTTTCTGCGGGCTTTCAATGCACTATTCCTGGGTTGATTTTAAACATTTTCGACCATTTTTGACATTTTCCCAAATTTACCGATCTTTTCCAAAACTTTCTGCGGGCTTTCAATGCACTATTCCTGGGTTGATTTTAAACAATTTCGACCATTTTTGACATTTTCCCAAATTTACCGATCTTTTCCAAAACTTTCTGCGGGCTTTCAATGCACTATTCCTGGGTTGATTTTAAACATTTTCGACCATTTTTGACATTTTCCCAAATTTACCGATCTTTTCCAAAACTTTCTGCGGGCTTTCAATGCACTATTCCTGGGTTGATTTTAAACATTTTTGACCATTTTTGACATTTTCCCAAATTTACCGATCTTTTCCAAAACTTTCTGCGGGCTTTCAATGCACTATTCCTGGGTTGATTTTAAACATTTTCGACCATTTTTGACATTTTCCCAAATTTACCGATCTTTTCCAAAACTTTCTGCGGGCTTTCAATGCACTATTCCTGGGTTGATTTTAAACATTTTCGACCATTTTTGACATTTTCCCAAATTTACCGATCTTTTCCAAAACTTTCTGCGGGCTTTCAATGCACTATTCCTGGGTTGATTTTAAACATTTTTGACCATTTTTGACATTTTCCCAAATTTACCGATCTTTTCCAAAACTTTCTGCGGGCTTTCAATGCACTATTCCTGGGTTGATTTTAAACATTTTCGACCATTTTTGACATTTTCCCAAATTTACCGATCTTTTCCAAAACTTTCTGCGGGCTTTCAATGCACTATTCCTGGGTTGATTTTAAACATTTTCGACCATTTTTGACATTTTCCCAAATTTACCGATCTTTTCCAAAACTTTCTGCGGGCTTTCAATGCACTATTCCTGGGTTGATTTTAAACATTTTCGACCATTTTTGACATTTTCCCAAATTTACCGATCTTTTCCAAAACTTTCTGCGGGCTTTCAATGCACTATTCCTGGGTTGATTTTAAACATTTTTGACCATTTTTGACATTTTCCCAAATTTACCGATCTTTTCCAAAACTTTCTGCGGGCTTTCAATGCACTATTCCTGGGTTGATTTTAAACATTTTCGACCATTTTTGACATTTTCCCAAATTTACCGATCTTTTCCAAAACTTTCTGCGGGCTTTCAATGCACTATTCCTGGGTTGATTTTAAACATTTTTGACCATTTTTGACATTTTCCCAAATTTACCGATCTTTTCCAAAACTTTCTGCGGGCTTTCAATGCACTATTCCTGGGTTGATTTTAAACATTTTCGACCATTTTTGACATTTTCCCAAATTTACCGATCTTTTCCAAAACTTTCTGCGGGCTTTCAATGCACTATTCCTGGGTTGATTTTAAACATTTTCGACCATTTTTGACATTTTCCCAAATTTACCGATCTTTTCCAAAACTTTCTGCGGGCTTTCAATGCACTATTCCTGGGTTGATTTTAAACATTTTTGACCATTTTTGACATTTTCCCAAATTTACCGATCTTTTCCAAAACTTTCTGCGGGCTTTCAATGCACTATTCCTGGGTTGATTTTAAACATTTTCGACCATTTTTGACATTTTCCCAAATTTACCGATCTTTTCCAAAACTTTCTGCGGGCTTTCAATGCACTATTCCTGGGTTGATTTTAAACATTTTCGACCATTTTTGACATTTTCCCAAATTTACCGATCTTTTCCAAAACTTTCTGCGGGCTTTCAATGCACTATTCCTGGGTTGATTTTAAACATTTTTGACCATTTTTGACATTTTCCCAAATTTACCGATCTTTTCCAAAACTTTCTGCGGGCTTTCAATGCACTATTCCTGGGTTGATTTTAAACATTTTCGACCATTTTTGACATTTTCCCAAATTTACCGATCTTTTCCAAAACTTTCTGCGGGCTTTCAATGCACTATTTCTGGGTTGATTTTAACCATTTTCGACCATTTTTAACATTTTTCCAACTTTTTCCACATGTTCCAATGTACGCACTGGGCCGCTATGGAACCCGCAGAACTCTGCCACACTGTGGACATTTTTTTTCACTGCAATTAGGGTCAAAAGTGTCATTTCTTCGGGTAAATCACCCTCCTGGGCCCGGTTTTAATGTTTAAAAAGGTCAAATATTTGTATTAAATATATAATATTTGTATTTGATCGATGAGTGCTGATTTAAAACCAATTTTAGTGCATTTTGGGCACTTTTGAGAATGGTCGTATGTCGTCGTATTTGGTCGCGCCGACGTTTATGGCTGTCTTTTACCCAGGAAAATCACCTCCAGTGCCCGATATTCATGTCTGCACTTTGCCTGGGTTGACCCCAACCCAACCCCTAACTCTAACCCAAACCCAAACCCATCTGTGGAGCCCTGTACGCCGCCTAGAGCTAAATAACGTTTTAAAAATTAAAAAAAAAAAAAAAAAATTCTACCCCTGGTAGACCCCAAAAAAATTTCTAGCGCTGGTAGACCCAGAAAAAATTTCTGCGGGCTTTCGATGCACTATTCCTGGGTTAATTTTAAACATTTTCGACCATTTTTGACATTTTCCCAAATTTACCGATCTTTTCCAAAACTTTCTGCGGGCTTTCAATGCACTATTCCTGGGTTGATTTTAAACATTTTCGACCATTTTTGACATTTTCCCAAATTTACCGATCTTTTCCAAAACTTTCTGCGGGCTTTCAATGCACTATTCCTGGGTTGATTTTAAACATTTTTGACCATTTTTGACATTTTCCCAAATTTACCGATCTTTTCCAAAACTTTCTGCGGGCTTTCAATGCACTATTCCTGGGTTGATTTTAAACATTTTCGACCATTTTTGACATTTTCCCAAATTTACCGATCTTTTCCAAAACTTTCTGCGGGCTTTCAATGCACTATTTCTGGGTTGATTTTAACCATTTTCGACCATTTTTAACATTTTTCCAACTTTTTCCACATGTTCCAATGTACGCACTGGGCCGCTATGGAACCCGCAGAACTCTGCCACACTGTGGACATTTTTTTTTACTGCAATTAGGGTCAAATTGCCGGGTCAAAAGTGTCATTTCTTCGGGTAAATCACCCTCCTGGGCCCGGTTTTAATGTTTAAAAAGGTCAAATATTTGTATTAAATATATAATATTTGTATTTGATCGATGAGTGCTGATTTAAAACCAATTTTAGTGCATTTTGGGCACTTTTGAGAATGGTCGTATGTCGTCGTATTTGGTCGCGCCGACGTTTATGGCTGTCTTTTACCCAGGAAAATCACCTCCAGTGCCCGATATTCATGTCTGCACTTTGCCTGGGTTGACCCCAACCCAACCCCTAACTCTAACCCAAACCCAAACCCATCTGTGGAGCCCTGTACGCCGCCTAGAGCTAAATAACGTTTTAAAAATTAAAAAAAAAAAAAAAAAAATTCTACCCCTGGTAGACCCAAAAAAAATTTCTAGCGCTGGTAGACCCAGAAAAAATTTCTGCGGGCTTTCGATGCACTATTCCTGGGTTAATTTTAAACATTTTCGACCATTTTTGACATTTTCCCAAATTTACCGATCTTTTCCAAAACTTTCTGCGGGCTTTCAATGCACTATTCCTGGGTTGATTTTAAACATTTTCGACCATTTTTGACATTTTCCCAAATTTACCGATCTTTTCCAAAACTTTCTGCGGGCTTTCAATGCACTATTCCTGGGTTGATTTTAAACATTTTCGACCATTTTTGACATTTTCCCAAATTTACCGATCTTTTCCAAAACTTTCTGCGGGCTTTCAATGCACTATTCCTGGGTTGATTTTAAACATTTTCGACCATTTTTGACATTTTCCCAAATTTACCGATCTTTTCCAAAACTTTCTGCGGGCTTTCAATGCACTATTCCTGGGTTGATTTTAAACATTTTTGACCATTTTTGACATTTTCCCAAATTTACCGATCTTTTCCAAAACTTTCTGCGGGCTTTCAATGCACTATTCCTGGGTTGATTTTAAACATTTTCGACCATTTTTGACATTTTCCCAAATTTACCGATCTTTTCCAAAACTTTCTGCGGGCTTTCAATGCACTATTCCTGGGTTGATTTTAAACATTTTCGACCATTTTTGACATTTTCCCAAATTTACCGATCTTTTCCAAAACTTTCTGCGGGCTTTCAATGCACTATTTCTGGGTTGATTTTAACCATTTTCGACCATTTTTAACATTTTTCCAACTTTTTCCACATGTTCCAATGTACGCACTGGGCCGCTATGGAACCCGCAGAACTCTGCCACACTGTGGACATTTTTTTTCACTGCAATTAGGGTCAAATTGCCGGGTCAAAAGTGTCATTTCTTCGGGTAAATCACCCTCCTGGGCCCGGTTTTAATGTTTAAAAAGGTCAAATATTTGTATTAAATATATAATATTTGTATTTGATCGATGAGTGCTGATTTAAAACCAATTTTAGTGCATTTTGGGCACTTTTGAGAATGGTCGTATGTCGTCGTATTTGGTCGCGCCGACGTTTATGGCTGTCTTTTACCCAGGAAAATCACCTCCAGTGCCCGATATTCATGTCTGCACTTTGCCTGGGTTGACCCCAACCCAACCCCTAACTCTAACCCAAACCCAAACCCATCTGTGGAGCCCTGTACGCCGCCTAGAGCTAAATAACGTTTTAAAAATTAAAAAAAAAAAAAAAAAATTCTACCCCTGGTAGACCCCAAAAAAATTTCTAGCGCTGGTAGACCCAGAAAAAATTTCTGCGGGCTTTCGATGCACTATTCCTGGGTTAATTTTAAACATTTTCGACCATTTTTGACATTTTCCCAAATTTACCGATCTTTTCCAAAACTTTCTGCGGGCTTTCAATGCACTATTCCTGGGTTGATTTTAAACATTTTCGACCATTTTTGACATTTTCCCAAATTTACCGATCTTTTCCAAAACTTTCTGCGGGCTTTCAATGCACTATTCCTGGGTTGATTTTAAACATTTTTGACCATTTTTGACATTTTCCCAAATTTACCGATCTTTTCCAAAACTTTCTGCGGGCTTTCAATGCACTATTCCTGGGTTGATTTTAAACATTTTCGACCATTTTTGACATTTTCCCAAATTTACCGATCTTTTCCAAAACTTTCTGCGGGCTTTCAATGCACTATTTCTGGGTTGATTTTAACCATTTTCGACCATTTTTAACATTTTTCCAACTTTTTCCACATGTTCCAATGTACGCACTGGGCCGCTATGGAACCCGCAGAACTCTGCCACACTGTGGACATTTTTTTTTACTGCAATTAGGGTCAAATTGCCGGGTCAAAAGTGTCATTTCTTCGGGTAAATCACCCTCCTGGGCCCGGTTTTAATGTTTAAAAAGGTCAAATATTTGTATTAAATATATAATATTTGTATTTGATCGATGAGTGCTGATTTAAAACCAATTTTAGTGCATTTTGGGCACTTTTGAGAATGGTCGTATGTCGTCGTATTTGGTCGCGCCGACGTTTATGGCTGTCTTTTACCCAGGAAAATCACCTCCAGTGCCCGATATTCATGTCTGCACTTTGCCTGGGTTGACCCCAACACAACCCCTAACTCTAACCCAAACCCAAACCCATCTGTGGAGCCCTGTACGCCGCCTAGAGCTAAATAACGTTTTAAAAATTAAAAAAAAAAAAAAAAAATTCTACCCCTGGTAGACCCCAAAAAAATTTCTAGCGCTGGTAGACCCAGAAAAAATTTCTGCGGGCTTTCGATGCACTATTCCTGGGTTAATTTTAAACATTTTCGACCATTTTTGACATTTTCCCAAATTTACCGATCTTTTCCAAAACTTTCTGCGGGCTTTCAATGCACTATTCCTGGGTTGATTTTAAACATTTTCGACCATTTTTGACATTTTCCCAAATTTACCGATCTTTTCCAAAACTTTCTGCGGGCTTTCAATGCACTATTCCTGGGTTGATTTTAAACATTTTCGACCATTTTTGACATTTTCCCAAATTTACCGATCTTTTCCAAAACTTTCTGCGGGCTTTCAATGCACTATTCCTGGGTTGATTTTAAACAATTTCGACCATTTTTGACATTTTCCCAAATTTACCGATCTTTTCCAAAACTTTCTGCGGGCTTTCAATGCACTATTCCTGGGTTGATTTTAAACATTTTCGACCATTTTTGACATTTTCCCAAATTTACCGATCTTTTCCAAAACTTTCTGCGGGCTTTCAATGCACTATTCCTGGGTTGATTTTAAACATTTTTGACCATTTTTGACATTTTCCCAAATTTACCGATCTTTTCCAAAACTTTCTGCGGGCTTTCAATGCACTATTCCTGGGTTGATTTTAAACATTTTCGACCATTTTTGACATTTTCCCAAATTTACCGATCTTTTCCAAAACTTTCTGCGGGCTTTCAATGCACTATTCCTGGGTTGATTTTAAACATTTTCGACCATTTTTGACATTTTCCCAAATTTACCGATCTTTTCCAAAACTTTCTGCGGGCTTTCAATGCACTATTCCTGGGTTGATTTTAAACATTTTTGACCATTTTTGACATTTTCCCAAATTTACCGATCTTTTCCAAAACTTTCTGCGGGCTTTCAATGCACTATTCCTGGGTTGATTTTAAACATTTTCGACCATTTTTGACATTTTCCCAAATTTACCGATCTTTTCCAAAACTTTCTGCGGGCTTTCAATGCACTATTCCTGGGTTGATTTTAAACATTTTCGACCATTTTTGACATTTTCCCAAATTTACCGATCTTTTCCAAAACTTTCTGCGGGCTTTCAATGCACTATTCCTGGGTTGATTTTAAACATTTTTGACCATTTTTGACATTTTCCCAAATTTACCGATCTTTTCCAAAACTTTCTGCGGGCTTTCAATGCACTATTCCTGGGTTGATTTTAAACATTTTCGACCATTTTTGACATTTTCCCAAATTTACCGATCTTTTCCAAAACTTTCTGCGGGCTTTCAATGCACTATTCCTGGGTTGATTTTAAACATTTTCGACCATTTTTGACATTTTCCCAAATTTACCGATCTTTTCCAAAACTTTCTGCGGGCTTTCAATGCACTATTCCTGGGTTGATTTTAAACATTTTCGACCATTTTTGACATTTTCCCAAATTTACCGATCTTTTCCAAAACTTTCTGCGGGCTTTCAATGCACTATTCCTGGGTTGATTTTAAACATTTTTGACCATTTTTGACATTTTCCCAAATTTACCGATCTTTTCCAAAACTTTCTGCGGGCTTTCAATGCACTATTCCTGGGTTGATTTTAAACATTTTCGACCATTTTTGACATTTTCCCAAATTTACCGATCTTTTCCAAAACTTTCTGCGGGCTTTCAATGCACTATTCCTGGGTTGATTTTAAACATTTTTGACCATTTTTGACATTTTCCCAAATTTACCGATCTTTTCCAAAACTTTCTGCGGGCTTTCAATGCACTATTCCTGGGTTGATTTTAAACATTTTCGACCATTTTTGACATTTTCCCAAATTTACCGATCTTTTCCAAAACTTTCTGCGGGCTTTCAATGCACTATTCCTGGGTTGATTTTAAACATTTTCGACCATTTTTGACATTTTCCCAAATTTACCGATCTTTTCCAAAACTTTCTGCGGGCTTTCAATGCACTATTCCTGGGTTGATTTTAAACATTTTCGACCATTTTTGACATTTTCCCAAATTTACCGATCTTTTCCAAAACTTTCTGCGGGCTTTCAATGCACTATTCCTGGGTTGATTTTAAACATTTTTGACCATTTTTGACATTTTCCCAAATTTACCGATCTTTTCCAAAACTTTCTGCGGGCTTTCAATGCACTATTCCTGGGTTGATTTTAAACATTTTCGACCATTTTTGACATTTTCCCAAATTTACCGATCTTTTCCAAAACTTTCTGCGGGCTTTCAATGCACTATTCCTGGGTTGATTTTAAACATTTTCGACCATTTTTGACATTTTCCCAAATTTACCGATCTTTTCCAAAACTTTCTGCGGGCTTTCAATGCACTATTTCTGGGTTGATTTTAACCATTTTCGACCATTTTTAACATTTTTCCAACTTTTTCCACATGTTCCAATGTACGCACTGGGCCGCTATGGAACCCGCAGAACTCTGCCACACTGTGGACATTTTTTTTCACTGCAATTAGGGTCAAATTGCCGGGTCAAAAGTGTCATTTCTTCGGGTAAATCACCCTCCTGGGCCCGGTTTTAATGTTTAAAAAGGTCAAATATTTGTATTAAATATATAATATTTGTATTTGATCGATGAGTGCTGATTTAAAACCAATTTTAGTGCATTTTGGGCACTTTTGAGAATGGTCGTATGTCGTCGTATTTGGTCGCGCCGACGTTTATGGCTGTCTTTTACCCAGGAAAATCACCTCCAGTGCCCGATATTCATGTCTGCACTTTGCCTGGGTTGACCCCAACCCAAACCCTAACTCTAACCCAAACCCAAACCCATCTGTGGAGCCCTGTACGCCGCCTAGAGCTAAATAACGTTTTAAAAATTAAAAAAAAAAAAAAAAAATTCTACCCCTGGTAGACCCCAAAAAAATTTCTAGCGCTGGTAGACCCAGAAAAAATTTCTGCGGGCTTTCGATGCACTATTCCTGGGTTAATTTTAAACATTTTCGACCATTTTTGACATTTTCCCAAATTTACCGATCTTTTCCAAAACTTTCTGCGGGCTTTCAATGCACTATTCCTGGGTTGATTTTAAACATTTTCGACCATTTTTGACATTTTCCCAAATTTACCGATCTTTTCCAAAACTTTCTGCGGGCTTTCAATGCACTATTCCTGGGTTGATTTTAAACATTTTTGACCATTTTTGACATTTTCCCAAATTTACCGATCTTTTCCAAAACTTTCTGCGGGCTTTCAATGCACTATTCCTGGGTTGATTTTAAACATTTTCGACCATTTTTGACATTTTCCCAAATTTACCGATCTTTTCCAAAACTTTCTGCGGGCTTTCAATGCACTATTTCTGGGTTGATTTTAACCATTTTCGACCATTTTTAACATTTTTCCAACTTTTTCCACATGTTCCAATGTACGCACTGGGCCGCTATGGAACCCGCAGAACTCTGCCACACTGTGGACATTTTTTTTTACTGCAATTAGGGTCAAATTGCCGGGTCAAAAGTGTCATTTCTTCGGGTAAATCACCCTCCTGGGCCCGGTTTTAATGTTTAAAAAGGTCAAATATTTGTATTAAATATATAATATTTGTATTTGATCGATGAGTGCTGATTTAAAACCAATTTTAGTGCATTTTGGGCACTTTTGAGAATGGTCGTATGTCGTCGTATTTGGTCGCGCCGACGTTTATGGCTGTCTTTTACCCAGGAAAATCACCTCCAGTGCCCGATATTCATGTCTGCACTTTGCCTGGGTTGACCCCAACACAACCCCTAACTCTAACCCAAACCCAAACCCATCTGTGGAGCCCTGTACGCCGCCTAGAGCTAAATAACGTTTTAAAAATTAAAAAAAAAAAAAAAAAATTCTACCCCTGGTAGACCCCAAAAAAATTTCTAGCGCTGGTAGACCCAGAAAAAATTTCTGCGGGCTTTCGATGCACTATTCCTGGGTTAATTTTAAACATTTTCGACCATTTTTGACATTTTCCCAAATTTACCGATCTTTTCCAAAACTTTCTGCGGGCTTTCAATGCACTATTCCTGGGTTGATTTTAAACATTTTCGACCATTTTTGACATTTTCCCAAATTTACCGATCTTTTCCAAAACTTTCTGCGGGCTTTCAATGCACTATTCCTGGGTTGATTTTAAACATTTTCGACCATTTTTGACATTTTCCCAAATTTACCGATCTTTTCCAAAACTTTCTGCGGGCTTTCAATGCACTATTCCTGGGTTGATTTTAAACAATTTCGACCATTTTTGACATTTTCCCAAATTTACCGATCTTTTCCAAAACTTTCTGCGGGCTTTCAATGCACTATTCCTGGGTTGATTTTAAACATTTTCGACCATTTTTGACATTTTCCCAAATTTACCGATCTTTTCCAAAACTTTCTGCGGGCTTTCAATGCACTATTCCTGGGTTGATTTTAAACATTTTTGACCATTTTTGACATTTTCCCAAATTTACCGATCTTTTCCAAAACTTTCTGCGGGCTTTCAATGCACTATTCCTGGGTTGATTTTAAACATTTTCGACCATTTTTGACATTTTCCCAAATTTACCGATCTTTTCCAAAACTTTCTGCGGGCTTTCAATGCACTATTCCTGGGTTGATTTTAAACATTTTTGACCATTTTTGACATTTTCCCAAATTTACCGATCTTTTCCAAAACTTTCTGCGGGCTTTCAATGCACTATTCCTGGGTTGATTTTAAACATTTTCGACCATTTTTGACATTTTCCCAAATTTACCGATCTTTTCCAAAACTTTCTGCGGGCTTTCAATGCACTATTCCTGGGTTGATTTTAAACATTTTCGACCATTTTTGACATTTTCCCAAATTTACCGATCTTTTCCAAAACTTTCTGCGGGCTTTCAATGCACTATTCCTGGGTTGATTTTAAACATTTTCGACCATTTTTGACATTTTCCCAAATTTACCGATCTTTTCCAAAACTTTCTGCGGGCTTTCAATGCACTATTCCTGGGTTGATTTTAAACATTTTTGACCATTTTTGACATTTTCCCAAATTTACCGATCTTTTCCAAAACTTTCTGCGGGCTTTCAATGCACTATTCCTGGGTTGATTTTAAACATTTTCGACCATTTTTGACATTTTCCCAAATTTACCGATCTTTTCCAAAACTTTCTGCGGGCTTTCAATGCACTATTCCTGGGTTGATTTTAAACATTTTTGACCATTTTTGACATTTTCCCAAATTTACCGATCTTTTCCAAAACTTTCTGCGGGCTTTCAATGCACTATTCCTGGGTTGATTTTAAACATTTTCGACCATTTTTGACATTTTCCCAAATTTACCGATCTTTTCCAAAACTTTCTGCGGGCTTTCAATGCACTATTCCTGGGTTGATTTTAAACATTTTCGACCATTTTTGACATTTTCCCAAATTTACCGATCTTTTCCAAAACTTTCTGCGGGCTTTCAATGCACTATTCCTGGGTTGATTTTAAACATTTTCGACCATTTTTGACATTTTCCCAAATTTACCGATCTTTTCCAAAACTTTCTGCGGGCTTTCAATGCACTATTCCTGGGTTGATTTTAAACATTTTTGACCATTTTTGACATTTTCCCAAATTTACCGATCTTTTCCAAAACTTTCTGCGGGCTTTCAATGCACTATTCCTGGGTTGATTTTAAACATTTTCGACCATTTTTGACATTTTCCCAAATTTACCGATCTTTTCCAAAACTTTCTGCGGGCTTTCAATGCACTATTTCTGGGTTGATTTTAACCATTTTCGACCATTTTTAACATTTTTCCAACTTTTTCCACATGTTCCAATGTACGCACTGGGCCGCTATGGAACCCGCAGAACTCTGCCACACTGTGGACATTTTTTTTCACTGCAATTAGGGTCAAATTGCCGGGTCAAAAGTGTCATTTCTTCGGGTAAATCACCCTCCTGGGCCCGGTTTTAATGTTTAAAAAGGTCAAATATTTGTATTAAATATATAATATTTGTATTTGATCGATGAGTGCTGATTTAAAACCAATTTTAGTGCATTTTGGGCACTTTTGAGAATGGTCGTATGTCGTCGTATTTGGTCGCGCCGACGTTTATGGCTGTCTTTTACCCAGGAAAATCACCTCCAGTGCCCGATATTCATGTCTGCACTTTGCCTGGGTTGACCCCAACCCAACCCCTAACTCTAACCCAAACCCAAACCCATCTGTGGAGCCCTGTACGCCGCCTAGAGCTAAATAACGTTTTAAAAATTAAAAAAAAAAAAAAAAAATTCTACCCCTGGTAGACCCCAAAAAAATTTCTAGCGCTGGTAGACCCAGAAAAAATTTCTGCGGGCTTTCGATGCACTATTCCTGGGTTAATTTTAAACATTTTCGACCATTTTTGACATTTTCCCAAATTTACCGATCTTTTCCAAAACTTTCTGCGGGCTTTCAATGCACTATTCCTGGGTTGATTTTAAACATTTTCGACCATTTTTGACATTTTCCCAAATTTACCGATCTTTTCCAAAACTTTCTGCGGGCTTTCAATGCACTATTCCTGGGTTGATTTTAAACATTTTTGACCATTTTTGACATTTTCCCAAATTTACCGATCTTTTCCAAAACTTTCTGCGGGCTTTCAATGCACTATTCCTGGGTTGATTTTAAACATTTTCGACCATTTTTGACATTTTCCCAAATTTACCGATCTTTTCCAAAACTTTCTGCGGGCTTTCAATGCACTATTTCTGGGTTGATTTTAACCATTTTCGACCATTTTTAACATTTTTCCAACTTTTTCCACATGTTCCAATGTACGCACTGGGCCGCTATGGAACCCGCAGAACTCTGCCACACTGTGGACATTTTTTTTTACTGCAATTAGGGTCAAATTGCCGGGTCAAAAGTGTCATTTCTTCGGGTAAATCACCCTCCTGGGCCCGGTTTTAATGTTTAAAAAGGTCAAATATTTGTATTAAATATATAATATTTGTATTTGATCGATGAGTGCTGATTTAAAACCAATTTTAGTGCATTTTGGGCACTTTTGAGAATGGTCGTATGTCGTCGTATTTGGTCGCGCCGACGTTTATGGCTGTCTTTTACCCAGGAAAATCACCTCCAGTGCCCGATATTCATGTCTGCACTTTGCCTGGGTTGACCCCAACCCAACCCCTAACTCTAACCCAAACCCAAACCCATCTGTGGAGCCCTGTACGCCGCCTAGAGCTAAATAACGTTTTAAAAATTAAAAAAAAAAAAAAAAAAATTCTACCCCTGGTAGACCCAAAAAAAATTTCTAGCGCTGGTAGACCCAGAAAAAATTTCTGCGGGCTTTCGATGCACTATTCCTGGGTTAATTTTAAACATTTTCGACCATTTTTGACATTTTCCCAAATTTACCGATCTTTTCCAAAACTTTCTGCGGGCTTTCAATGCACTATTCCTGGGTTGATTTTAAACATTTTCGACCATTTTTGACATTTTCCCAAATTTACCGATCTTTTCCAAAACTTTCTGCGGGCTTTCAATGCACTATTCCTGGGTTGATTTTAAACATTTTCGACCATTTTTGACATTTTCCCAAATTTACCGATCTTTTCCAAAACTTTCTGCGGGCTTTCAATGCACTATTCCTGGGTTGATTTTAAACATTTTCGACCATTTTTGACATTTTCCCAAATTTACCGATCTTTTCCAAAACTTTCTGCGGGCTTTCAATGCACTATTCCTGGGTTGATTTTAAACATTTTTGACCATTTTTGACATTTTCCCAAATTTACCGATCTTTTCCAAAACTTTCTGCGGGCTTTCAATGCACTATTCCTGGGTTGATTTTAAACATTTTCGACCATTTTTGACATTTTCCCAAATTTACCGATCTTTTCCAAAACTTTCTGCGGGCTTTCAATGCACTATTCCTGGGTTGATTTTAAACATTTTCGACCATTTTTGACATTTTCCCAAATTTACCGATCTTTTCCAAAACTTTCTGCGGGCTTTCAATGCACTATTTCTGGGTTGATTTTAACCATTTTCGACCATTTTTAACATTTTTCCAACTTTTTCCACATGTTCCAATGTACGCACTGGGCCGCTATGGAACCCGCAGAACTCTGCCACACTGTGGACATTTTTTTTCACTGCAATTAGGGTCAAATTGCCGGGTCAAAAGTGTCATTTCTTCGGGTAAATCACCCTCCTGGGCCCGGTTTTAATGTTTAAAAAGGTCAAATATTTGTATTAAATATATAATATTTGTATTTGATCGATGAGTGCTGATTTAAAACCAATTTTAGTGCATTTTGGGCACTTTTGAGAATGGTCGTATGTCGTCGTATTTGGTCGCGCCGACGTTTATGGCTGTCTTTTACCCAGGAAAATCACCTCCAGTGCCCGATATTCATGTCTGCACTTTGCCTGGGTTGACCCCAACCCAACCCCTAACTCTAACCCAAACCCAAACCCATCTGTGGAGCCCTGTACGCCGCCTAGAGCTAAATAACGTTTTAAAAATTAAAAAAAAAAAAAAAAAATTCTACCCCTGGTAGACCCCAAAAAAATTTCTAGCGCTGGTAGACCCAGAAAAAATTTCTGCGGGCTTTCGATGCACTATTCCTGGGTTAATTTTAAACATTTTCGACCATTTTTGACATTTTCCCAAATTTACCGATCTTTTCCAAAACTTTCTGCGGGCTTTCAATGCACTATTCCTGGGTTGATTTTAAACATTTTCGACCATTTTTGACATTTTCCCAAATTTACCGATCTTTTCCAAAACTTTCTGCGGGCTTTCAATGCACTATTCCTGGGTTGATTTTAAACATTTTTGACCATTTTTGACATTTTCCCAAATTTACCGATCTTTTCCAAAACTTTCTGCGGGCTTTCAATGCACTATTCCTGGGTTGATTTTAAACATTTTCGACCATTTTTGACATTTTCCCAAATTTACCGATCTTTTCCAAAACTTTCTGCGGGCTTTCAATGCACTATTTCTGGGTTGATTTTAACCATTTTCGACCATTTTTAACATTTTTCCAACTTTTTCCACATGTTCCAATGTACGCACTGGGCCGCTATGGAACCCGCAGAACTCTGCCACACTGTGGACATTTTTTTTTACTGCAATTAGGGTCAAATTGCCGGGTCAAAAGTGTCATTTCTTCGGGTAAATCACCCTCCTGGGCCCGGTTTTAATGTTTAAAAAGGTCAAATATTTGTATTAAATATATAATATTTGTATTTGATCGATGAGTGCTGATTTAAAACCAATTTTAGTGCATTTTGGGCACTTTTGAGAATGGTCGTATGTCGTCGTATTTGGTCGCGCCGACGTTTATGGCTGTCTTTTACCCAGGAAAATCACCTCCAGTGCCCGATATTCATGTCTGCACTTTGCCTGGGTTGACCCCAACACAACCCCTAACTCTAACCCAAACCCAAACCCATCTGTGGAGCCCTGTACGCCGCCTAGAGCTAAATAACGTTTTAAAAATTAAAAAAAAAAAAAAAAAATTCTACCCCTGGTAGACCCCAAAAAAATTTCTAGCGCTGGTAGACCCAGAAAAAATTTCTGCGGGCTTTCGATGCACTATTCCTGGGTTAATTTTAAACATTTTCGACCATTTTTGACATTTTCCCAAATTTACCGATCTTTTCCAAAACTTTCTGCGGGCTTTCAATGCACTATTCCTGGGTTGATTTTAAACATTTTCGACCATTTTTGACATTTTCCCAAATTTACCGATCTTTTCCAAAACTTTCTGCGGGCTTTCAATGCACTATTCCTGGGTTGATTTTAAACATTTTCGACCATTTTTGACATTTTCCCAAATTTACCGATCTTTTCCAAAACTTTCTGCGGGCTTTCAATGCACTATTCCTGGGTTGATTTTAAACAATTTCGACCATTTTTGACATTTTCCCAAATTTACCGATCTTTTCCAAAACTTTCTGCGGGCTTTCAATGCACTATTCCTGGGTTGATTTTAAACATTTTCGACCATTTTTGACATTTTCCCAAATTTACCGATCTTTTCCAAAACTTTCTGCGGGCTTTCAATGCACTATTCCTGGGTTGATTTTAAACATTTTTGACCATTTTTGACATTTTCCCAAATTTACCGATCTTTTCCAAAACTTTCTGCGGGCTTTCAATGCACTATTCCTGGGTTGATTTTAAACATTTTCGACCATTTTTGACATTTTCCCAAATTTACCGATCTTTTCCAAAACTTTCTGCGGGCTTTCAATGCACTATTCCTGGGTTGATTTTAAACATTTTCGACCATTTTTGACATTTTCCCAAATTTACCGATCTTTTCCAAAACTTTCTGCGGGCTTTCAATGCACTATTCCTGGGTTGATTTTAAACATTTTCGACCATTTTTGACATTTTCCCAAATTTACCGATCTTTTCCAAAACTTTCTGCGGGCTTTCAATGCACTATTCCTGGGTTGATTTTAAACATTTTTGACCATTTTTGACATTTTCCCAAATTTACCGATCTTTTCCAAAACTTTCTGCGGGCTTTCAATGCACTATTCCTGGGTTGATTTTAAACATTTTCGACCATTTTTGACATTTTCCCAAATTTACCGATCTTTTCCAAAACTTTCTGCGGGCTTTCAATGCACTATTCCTGGGTTGATTTTAAACATTTTTGACCATTTTTGACATTTTCCCAAATTTACCGATCTTTTCCAAAACTTTCTGCGGGCTTTCAATGCACTATTCCTGGGTTGATTTTAAACATTTTCGACCATTTTTGACATTTTCCCAAATTTACCGATCTTTTCCAAAACTTTCTGCGGGCTTTCAATGCACTATTCCTGGGTTGATTTTAAACATTTTCGACCATTTTTGACATTTTCCCAAATTTACCGATCTTTTCCAAAACTTTCTGCGGGCTTTCAATGCACTATTCCTGGGTTGATTTTAAACATTTTCGACCATTTTTGACATTTTCCCAAATTTACCGATCTTTTCCAAAACTTTCTGCAGGCTTTCAATGCACTATTCCTGGGTTGATTTTAAACATTTTTGACCATTTTTGACATTTTCCCAAATTTACCGATCTTTTCCAAAACTTTCTGCGGGCTTTCAATGCACTATTCCTGGGTTGATTTTAAACATTTTCGACCATTTTTGACATTTTCCCAAATTTACCGATCTTTTCCAAAACTTTCTGCGGGCTTTCAATGCACTATTCCTGGGTTGATTTTAAACATTTTCGACCATTTTTGACATTTTCCCAAATTTACCGATCTTTTCCAAAACTTTCTGCGGGCTTTCAATGCACTATTCCTGGGTTGATTTTAAACATTTTCGACCATTTTTGACATTTTCCCAAATTTACCGATCTTTTCCAAAACTTTCTGCGGGCTTTCAATGCACTATTCCTGGGTTGATTTTAAACATTTTTGACCATTTTTGACATTTTCCCAAATTTACCGATCTTTTCCAAAACTTTCTGCGGGCTTTCAATGCACTATTCCTGGGTTGATTTTAAACATTTTCGACCATTTTTGACATTTTCCCAAATTTACCGATCTTTTCCAAAACTTTCTGCGGGCTTTCAATGCACTATTCCTGGGTTGATTTTAAACATTTTCGACCATTTTTGACATTTTCCCAAATTTACCGATCTTTTCCAAAACTTTCTGCGGGCTTTCAATGCACTATTTCTGGGTTGATTTTAACCATTTTCGACCATTTTTAACATTTTTCCAACTTTTTCCACATGTTCCAATGTACGCACTGGGCCGCTATGGAACCCGCAGAACTCTGCCACACTGTGGACATTTTTTTTTACTGCAATTAGGGTCAAATTGCCGGGTCAAAAGTGTCATTTCTTCGGGTAAATCACCCTCCTGGGCCCGGTTTTAATGTTTAAAAAGGTCAAATATTTGTATTAAATATATAATATTTGTATTTGATCGATGAGTGCTGATTTAAAACCAATTTTAGTGCATTTTGGGCACTTTTGAGAATGGTCGTATGTCGTCGTATTTGGTCGCGCCGACGTTTATGGCTGTCTTTTACCCAGGAAAATCACCTCCAGTGCCCGATATTCATGTCTGCACTTTGCCTGGGTTGACCCCAACCCAACCCCTAACTCTAACCCAAACCCAAACCCATCTGTGGAGCCCTGTACGCCGCCTAGAGCTAAATAACGTTTTAAAAATTAAAAAAAAAAAAAAAAAATTCTACCCCTGGTAGACCCCAAAAAAATTTCTAGCGCTGGTAGACCCAGAAAAAATTTCTGCGGGCTTTCGATGCACTATTCCTGGGTTAATTTTAAACATTTTCGACCATTTTTGACATTTTCCCAAATTTACCGATCTTTTCCAAAACTTTCTGCGGGCTTTCAATGCACTATTCCTGGGTTGATTTTAAACATTTTCGACCATTTTTGACATTTTCCCAAATTTACCGATCTTTTCCAAAACTTTCTGCGGGCTTTCAATGCACTATTCCTGGGTTGATTTTAAACATTTTTGACCATTTTTGACATTTTCCCAAATTTACCGATCTTTTCCAAAACTTTCTGCGGGCTTTCAATGCACTATTCCTGGGTTGATTTTAAACATTTTCGACCATTTTTGACATTTTCCCAAATTTACCGATCTTTTCCAAAACTTTCTGCGGGCTTTCAATGCACTATTCCTGGGTTGATTTTAAACATTTTCGACCATTTTTGACATTTTCCCAAATTTACCGATCTTTTCCAAAACTTTCTGCGGGCTTTCAATGCACTATTCCTGGGTTGATTTTAAACATTTTCGACCATTTTTGACATTTTCCCAAATTTACCGATCTTTTCCAAAACTTTCTGCGGGCTTTCAATGCACTATTCCTGGGTTGATTTTAAACATTTTTGACCATTTTTGACATTTTCCCAAATTTACCGATCTTTTCCAAAACTTTCTGCGGGCTTTCAATGCACTATTCCTGGGTTGATTTTAAACATTTTCGACCATTTTTGACATTTTCCCAAATTTACCGATCTTTTCCAAAACTTTCTGCGGGCTTTCAATGCACTATTCCTGGGTTGATTTTAAACATTTTCGACCATTTTTGACATTTTCCCAAATTTACCGATCTTTTCCAAAACTTTCTGCGGGCTTTCAATGCACTATTCCTGGGTTGATTTTAAACATTTTCGACCATTTTTGACATTTTCCCAAATTTACCGATCTTTTCCAAAACTTTCTGCGGGCTTTCAATGCACTATTCCTGGGTTGATTTTAAACATTTTCGACCATTTTTGACATTTTCCCAAATTTACCGATCTTTTCCAAAACTTTCTGCGGGCTTTCAATGCACTATTCCTGGGTTGATTTTAAACATTTTTGACCATTTTTGACATTTTCCCAAATTTACCGATCTTTTCCAAAACTTTCTGCGGGCTTTCAATGCACTATTCCTGGGTTGATTTTAAACATTTTCGACCATTTTTGACATTTTCCCAAATTTACCGATCTTTTCCAAAACTTTCTGCGGGCTTTCAATGCACTATTCCTGGGTTGATTTTAAACATTTTCGACCATTTTTGACATTTTCCCAAATTTACCGATCTTTTCCAAAACTTTCTGCGGGCTTTCAATGCACTATTCCTGGGTTGATTTTAAACATTTTCGACCATTTTTGACATTTTCCCAAATTTACCGATCTTTTCCAAAACTTTCTGCGGGCTTTCAATGCACTATTCCTGGGTTGATTTTAAACATTTTTGACCATTTTTGACATTTTCCCAAATTTACCGATCTTTTCCAAAACTTTCTGCGGGCTTTCAATGCACTATTCCTGGGTTGATTTTAAACATTTTCGACCATTTTTGACATTTTCCCAAATTTACCGATCTTTTCCAAAACTTTCTGCGGGCTTTCAATGCACTATTCCTGGGTTGATTTTAAACATTTTTGACCATTTTTGACATTTTCCCAAATTTACCGATCTTTTCCAAAACTTTCTGCGGGCTTTCAATGCACTATTCCTGGGTTGATTTTAAACATTTTCGACCATTTTTGACATTTTCCCAAATTTACCGATCTTTTCCAAAACTTTCTGCGGGCTTTCAATGCACTATTCCTGGGTTGATTTTAAACATTTTCGACCATTTTTGACATTTTCCCAAATTTACCGATCTTTTCCAAAACTTTCTGCGGGCTTTCAATGCACTATTCCTGGGTTGATTTTAAACATTTTTGACCATTTTTGACATTTTCCCAAATTTACCGATCTTTTCCAAAACTTTCTGCGGGCTTTCAATGCACTATTCCTGGGTTGATTTTAAACATTTTCGACCATTTTTGACATTTTCCCAAATTTACCGATCTTTTCCAAAACTTTCTGCGGGCTTTCAATGCACTATTCCTGGGTTGATTTTAAACATTTTCGACCATTTTTGACATTTTCCCAAATTTACCGATCTTTTCCAAAACTTTCTGCGGGCTTTCGATGCACTATTTCTGGGTTGATTTTAACCATTTTCGACCATTTTTAACATTTTTCCAACTTTTTCCACATGTTCCAATGTACGCACTGGGCCGCTATGGAACCCGCAGAACTCTGCCACACTGTGGACATTTTTTTTTACTGCAATTAGGGTCAAATTGCCGGGTCAAAAGTGTCATTTCTTCGGGTAAATCACCCTCCTGGGCCCGGTTTTAATGTTTAAAAAGGTCAAATATTTGTATTAAATATATAATATTTGTATTTGATCGATGAGTGCTGATTTAAAACCAATTTTAGTGCATTTTGGGCACTTTTGAGAATGGTCGTATGTCGTCGTATTTGGTCGCGCCGACGTTTATGGCTGTCTTTTACCCAGGAAAATCACCTCCAGTGCCCGATATTCATGTCTGCACTTTGCCTGGGTTGACCCCAACCCAACCCCTAACTCTAACCCAAACCCAAACCCATCTGTGGAGCCCTGTACGCCGCCTAGAGCTAAATAACGTTTTAAAAATTAAAAAAAAAAAAAAAAAATTCTACCCCTGGTAGACCCAAAAAAAATTTCTAGCGCTGGTAGACCCAGAAAAAAATTCTGCGGTCTTTCGATGCACTATTCCTGGGTTAATTTTAAACATTTTCGACCATTTTTGACATTTTCCCAAATTTACCGATCTTTTCCAAAACTTTCTGCGGGCTTTCAATGCACTATTCCTGGGTTGATTTTAAACATTTTCGACCATTTTTGACATTTTCCCAAATTTACCGATCTTTTCCAAAACTTTCTGCGGGCTTTCAATGCACTATTCCTGGGTTGATTTTAAACATTTTTGACCATTTTTGACATTTTCCCAAATTTACCGATCTTTTCCAAAACTTTCTGCGGGCTTTCAATGCACTATTCCTGGGTTGATTTTAAACATTTTCGACCATTTTTGACATTTTCCCAAATTTACCGATCTTTTCCAAAACTTTCTGCGGGCTTTCAATGCACTATTCCTGGGTTGATTTTAAACATTTTCGACCATTTTTGACATTTTCCCAAATTTACCGATCTTTTCCAAAACTTTCTGCGGGCTTTCAATGCACTATTCCTGGGTTGATTTTAAACATTTTTGACCATTTTTGACATTTTCCCAAATTTACCGATCTTTTCCAAAACTTTCTGCGGGCTTTCAATGCACTATTCCTGGGTTGATTTTAAACATTTTCGACCATTTTTGACATTTTCCCAAATTTACCGATCTTTTCCAAAACTTTCTGCGGGCTTTCAATGCACTATTCCTGGGTTGATTTTAAACATTTTTGACCATTTTTGACATTTTCCCAAATTTACCGATCTTTTCCAAAACTTTCTGCGGGCTTTCAATGCACTATTCCTGGGTTGATTTTAAACATTTTTGACCATTTTTGACATTTTCCCAAATTTACCGATCTTTTCCAAAACTTTCTGCGGGCTTTCAATGCACTATTCCTGGGTTGATTTTAAACATTTTCGACCATTTTTGACATTTTCCCAAATTTACCGATCTTTTCCAAAACTTTCTGCGGGCTTTCAATGCACTATTCCTGGGTTGATTTTAAACATTTTTGACCATTTTTGACATTTTCCCAAATTTACCGATCTTTTCCAAAACTTTCTGCGGGCTTTCAATGCACTATTCCTGGGTTGATTTTAAACATTTTCGACCATTTTTGACATTTTCCCAAATTTACCGATCTTTTCCAAAACTTTCTGCGGGCTTTCAATGCACTATTCCTGGGTTGATTTTAAACATTTTCGACCATTTTTGACATTTTCCCAAATTTACCGATCTTTTCCAAAACTTTCTGCGGGCTTTCAATGCACTATTCCTGGGTTGATTTTAAACATTTTCGACCATTTTTGACATTTTCCCAAATTTACCGATCTTTTCCAAAACTTTCTGCGGGCTTTCAATGCACTATTCCTGGGTTGATTTTAAACATTTTTGACCATTTTTGACATTTTCCCAAATTTACCGATCTTTTCCAAAACTTTCTGCGGGCTTTCAATGCACTATTCCTGGGTTGATTTTAAACATTTTCGACCATTTTTGACATTTTCCCAAATTTACCGATCTTTTCCAAAACTTTCTGCGGGCTTTCAATGCACTATTCCTGGGTTGATTTTAAACATTTTCGACCATTTTTGACATTTTCCCAAATTTACCGATCTTTTCCAAAACTTTCTGCGGGCTTTCAATGCACTATTTCTGGGTTGATTTTAACCATTTTCGACCATTTTTAACATTTTTCCAACTTTTTCCACATGTTCCAATGTACGCACTGGGCCGCTATGGAACCCGCAGAACTCTGCCACACTGTGGACATTTTTTTTTACTGCAATTAGGGTCAAATTGCCGGGTCAAAAGTGTCATTTCTTCGGGTAAATCACCCTCCTGGGCCCGGTTTTAATGTTTAAAAAGGTCAAATATTTGTATTAAATATATAATATTTGTATTTGATCGATGAGTGCTGATTTAAAACCAATTTTAGTGCATTTTGGGCACTTTTGAGAATGGTCGTATGTCGTCGTATTTGGTCGCGCCGACGTTTATGGCTGTCTTTTACCCAGGAAAATCACCTCCAGTGCCCGATATTCATGTCTGCACTTTGCCTGGGTTGACCCCAACCCAACCCCTAACTCTAACCCAAACCCAAACCCATCTGTGGAGCCCTGTACGCCGCCTAGAGCTAAATAACGTTTTAAAAATTAAAAAAAAAAAAAAAAAATTCTACCCCTGGTAGACCCCAAAAAAATTTCTAGCGCTGGTAGACCCAGAAAAAATTTCTGCGGGCTTTCGATGCACTATTCCTGGGTTAATTTTAAACATTTTCGACCATTTTTGACATTTTCCCAAATTTACCGATCTTTTCCAAAACTTTCTGCGGGCTTTCAATGCACTATTCCTGGGTTGATTTTAAACATTTTCGACCATTTTTGACATTTTCCCAAATTTACCGATCTTTTCCAAAACTTTCTGCGGGCTTTCAATGCACTATTCCTGGGTTGATTTTAAACATTTTTGACCATTTTTGACATTTTCCCAAATTTACCGATCTTTTCCAAAACTTTCTGCGGGCTTTCAATGCACTATTCCTGGGTTGATTTTAAACATTTTCGACCATTTTTGACATTTTCCCAAATTTACCGATCTTTTCCAAAACTTTCTGCGGGCTTTCAATGCACTATTCCTGGGTTGATTTTAAACATTTTCGACCATTTTTGACATTTTCCCAAATTTACCGATCTTTTCCAAAACTTTCTGCGGGCTTTCAATGCACTATTCCTGGGTTGATTTTAAACATTTTCGACCATTTTTGACATTTTCCCAAATTTACCGATCTTTTCCAAAACTTTCTGCGGGCTTTCAATGCACTATTCCTGGGTTGATTTTAAACATTTTTGACCATTTTTGACATTTTCCCAAATTTACCGATCTTTTCCAAAACTTTCTGCGGGCTTTCAATGCACTATTCCTGGGTTGATTTTAAACATTTTCGACCATTTTTGACATTTTCCCAAATTTACCGATCTTTTCCAAAACTTTCTGCGGGCTTTCAATGCACTATTCCTGGGTTGATTTTAAACATTTTCGACCATTTTTGACATTTTCCCAAATTTACCGATCTTTTCCAAAACTTTCTGCGGGCTTTCAATGCACTATTCCTGGGTTGATTTTAAACATTTTCGACCATTTTTGACATTTTCCCAAATTTACCGATCTTTTCCAAAACTTTCTGCGGGCTTTCAATGCACTATTCCTGGGTTGATTTTAAACATTTTTGACCATTTTTGACATTTTCCCAAATTTACCGATCTTTTCCAAAACTTTCTGCGGGCTTTCAATGCACTATTCCTGGGTTGATTTTAAACATTTTCGACCATTTTTGACATTTTCCCAAATTTACCGATCTTTTCCAAAACTTTCTGCGGGCTTTCAATGCACTATTCCTGGGTTGATTTTAAACATTTTTGACCATTTTTGACATTTTCCCAAATTTACCGATCTTTTCCAAAACTTTCTGCGGGCTTTCAATGCACTATTCCTGGGTTGATTTTAAACATTTTCGACCATTTTTGACATTTTCCCAAATTTACCGATCTTTTCCAAAACTTTCTGCGGGCTTTCAATGCACTATTCCTGGGTTGATTTTAAACATTTTCGACCATTTTTGACATTTTCCCAAATTTACCGATCTTTTCCAAAACTTTCTGCGGGCTTTCAATGCACTATTCCTGGGTTGATTTTAAACATTTTCGACCATTTTTGACATTTTCCCAAATTTACCGATCTTTTCCAAAACTTTCTGCGGGCTTTCAATGCACTATTCCTGGGTTGATTTTAAACATTTTTGACCATTTTTGACATTTTCCCAAATTTACCGATCTTTTCCAAAACTTTCTGCGGGCTTTCAATGCACTATTCCTGGGTTGATTTTAAACATTTTCGACCATTTTTGACATTTTCCCAAATTTACCGATCTTTTCCAAAACTTTCTGCGGGCTTTCAATGCACTATTCCTGGGTTGATTTTAAACATTTTCGACCATTTTTGACATTTTCCCAAATTTACCGATCTTTTCCAAAACTTTCTGCGGGCTTTCGATGCACTATTTCTGGGTTGATTTTAACCATTTTCGACCATTTTTAACATTTTTCCAACTTTTTCCACATGTTCCAATGTACGCACTGGGCCGCTATGGAACCCGCAGAACTCTGCCACACTGTGGACATTTTTTTTTACTGCAATTAGGGTCAAATTGCCGGGTCAAAAGTGTCATTTCTTCGGGTAAATCACCCTCCTGGGCCCGGTTTTAATGTTTAAAAAGGTCAAATATTTGTATTAAATATATAATATTTGTATTTGATCGATGAGTGCTGATTTAAAACCAATTTTAGTGCATTTTGGGCACTTTTGAGAATGGTCGTATGTCGTCGTATTTGGTCGCGCCGACGTTTATGGCTGTCTTTTACCCAGGAAAATCACCTCCAGTGCCCGATATTCATGTCTGCACTTTGCCTGGGTTGACCCCAACCCAACCCCTAACTCTAACCCAAACCCAAACCCAAACCCATCTGTGGAGCCCTGTACGCCGCCTAGAGCTAAATAACGTTTTAAAAATTAAAAAAAAAAAAAAAAAAATTTCTACCCCTGGTAGACCCAAAAAAAATTTCTAGCGCTGGTAGACCCAGAAAAAATTTCTGCGGTCTTTCGAAGCACTATTCCTGGGTTAATTTTAAACATTTTCGACCATTTTTGACATTTTCCCAAATTTACCGATCTTTTCCAAAACTTTCTGCGGGCTTTCAATGCACTATTCCTGGGTTGATTTTAAACATTTTCGACCATTTTTGACATTTTCCCAAATTTACCGATCTTTTCCAAAACTTTCTGCGGGCTTTCAATGCACTATTCCTGGGTTGATTTTAAACATTTTCGACCATTTTTGACATTTTCCCAAATTTACCGATCTTTTCCAAAACTTTCTGCGGGCTTTCAATGCACTATTTCTGGGTTGATTTTAACCATTTTCGACCATGTTTAACATTTTTCCAACTTTTTCCACATGTTCCAATGTACGCACTGGGCCGCTATGGAACCCGCAGAACTCTGCCACACTGTGGACATTTTTTTTTACTGCAATTAGGGTCAAATTGCCGGGTCAAAAGTGTCATTTCTTCGGGTAAATCACCCTCCTGGGCCCGGTTTTAATGTTTAAAAAGGTCAAATATTTGTATTAAATATATAATATTTGTATTTGATCGATGAGTGCTGATTTAAAACCAATTTTAGTGCATTTTGGGCACTTTTGTGAATGGTCGTATGTCGTCGTATTTGGTCGCGCCGACGTTTATGGCTGTCTTTTACCCAGGAAAATCACCTCCAGTGCCCGATATTCATGTCTGCACTTTGCCTGGGTTGACCCCAACCCAACCCCTAACTCTAACCCAAACCCAAACCCAAACCCATCTGTGGAGCCCTGTACGCCGCCTAGAGCTAAATAACGTTTTAAAAATTAAAAAAAAAAAAAAAAAATTTCTACCCCTGGTAGACCCAAAAAAAATTTCTAGCGCTGGTAGACCCAGAAAAAATTTCTGCGGTCTTTCGATGCACTATTCCTGGGTTAATTTTAAACATTTTCGACCATTTTTGACATTTTCCCAAATTTACCGATCTTTTCCAAAACTTTCTGCGGGCTTTCAATGCACTATTCCTGGGTTGATTTTAAACATTTTCGACCATTTTTGACATTTTCCCAAATTTACCGATCTTTTCCAAAACTTTCTGCGGGCTTTCAATGCACTATTCCTGGGTTGATTTTAAACATTTTCGACCATTTTTGACATTTTCCCAAATTTACCGATCTTTTCCAAAACTTTCTGCGGGCTTTCAATGCACTATTCCTGGGTTGATTTTAAACATTTTCGACCATTTTTGACATTTTCCCAAATTTACCGATCTTTTCCAAAACTTTCTGCGGGCTTTCAATGCACTATTCCTGGGTTGATTTTAAACATTTTCGACCATTTTTGACATTTTCCCAAATTTACCGATCTTTTCCAAAACTTTCTGCGGGCTTTCAATGCACTATTCCTGGGTTGATTTTAAACATTTTCGACCATTTTTGACATTTTCCCAAATTTACCGATCTTTTCCAAAACTTTCTGCGGGCTTTCAATGCACTATTCCTGGGTTGATTTTAAACATTTTTGACCATTTTTGACATTTTCCCAAATTTACCGATCTTTTCCAAAACTTTCTGCGGGCTTTCAATGCACTATTCCTGGGTTGATTTTAAACATTTTCGACCATTTTTGACATTTTCCCAAATTTACCGATCTTTTCCAAAACTTTCTGCGGGCTTTCAATGCACTATTCCTGGGTTGATTTTAAACATTTTCGACCATTTTTGACATTTTCCCAAATTTACCGATCTTTTCCAAAACTTTCTGCGGGCTTTCAATGCACTATTCCTGGGTTGATTTTAAACATTTTCGACCATTTTTGACATTTTCCCAAATTTACCGATCTTTTCCAAAACTTTCTGCGGGCTTTCAATGCACTATTCCTGGGTTGATTTTAAACATTTTTGACCATTTTTGACATTTTCCCAAATTTACCGATCTTTTCCAAAACTTTCTGCGGGCTTTCAATGCACTATTCCTGGGTTGATTTTAAACATTTTCGACCATTTTTGACATTTTCCCAAATTTACCGATCTTTTCCAAAACTTTCTGCGGGCTTTCAATGCACTATTCCTGGGTTGATTTTAAACATTTTCGACCATTTTTGACATTTTCCCAAATTTACCGATCTTTTCCAAAACTTTCTGCGGGCTTTCAATGCACTATTTCTGGGTTGATTTTAACCATTTTCGACCATGTTTAACATTTTTCCAACTTTTTCCACATGTTCCAATGTACGCACTGGGCCGCTATGGAACCCGCAGAACTCTGCCACACTGTGGACATTTTTTTTTACTGCAATTAGGGTCAAATTGCCGGGTCAAAAGTGTCATTTCTTCGGGTAAATCACCCTCCTGGGCCCGGTTTTAATGTTTAAAAAGGTCAAATATTTGTATTAAATATATAATATTTGTATTTGATCGATGAGTGCTGATTTAAAACCAATTTTAGTGCATTTTGGGCACTTTTGTGAATGGTCGTATGTCGTCGTATTTGGTCGCGCCGACGTTTATGGCTGTCTTTTACCCAGGAAAATCACCTCCAGTGCCCGATATTCATGTCTGCACTTTGCCTGGGTTGACCCCAACCCAACCCCTAACTCTAACCCAAACCCAAACCCAAACCCATCTGTGGAGCCCTGTACGCCGCCTAGAGCTAAATAACGTTTTAAAAATTAAAAAAAAAAAAAAAAAATTTCTACCCCTGGTAGACCCAAAAAAAATTTCTAGCGCTGGTAGACCCAGAAAAAATTTCTGCGGTCTTTCGATGCACTATTCCTGGGTTAATTTTAAACATTTTCGACCATTTTTGACATTTTCCCAAATTTACCGATCTTTTCCAAAACTTTCTGCGGGCTTTCAATGCACTATTCCTGGGTTGATTTTAAACATTTTCGACCATTTTTGACATTTTCCCAAATTTACCGATCTTTTCCAAAACTTTCTGCGGGCTTTCAATGCACTATTCCTGGGTTGATTTTAAACATTTTCGACCATTTTTGACATTTTCCCAAATTTACCGATCTTTTCCAAAACTTTCTGCGGGCTTTCAATGCACTATTCCTGGGTTGATTTTAAACATTTTCGACCATTTTTGACATTTTCCCAAATTTACCGATCTTTTCCAAAACTTTCTGCGGGCTTTCAATGCACTATTCCTGGGTTGATTTTAAACATTTTCGACCATTTTTGACATTTTCCCAAATTTACCGATCTTTTCCAAAACTTTCTGCGGGCTTTCAATGCACTATTCCTGGGTTGATTTTAAACATTTTTGACCATTTTTGACATTTTCCCAAATTTACCGATCTTTTCCAAAACTTTCTGCAGGCTTTCAATGCACTATTCCTGGGTTGATTTTAAACATTTTCGACCATTTTTGACATTTTCCCAAATTTACCGATCTTTTCCAAAACTTTCTGCGGGCTTTCAATGCACTATTCCTGGGTTGATTTTAAACATTTTCGACCATTTTTGACATTTTCCCAAATTTACCGATCTTTTCCAAAACTTTCTGCGGGCTTTCAATGCACTATTCCTGGGTTGATTTTAAACATTTTTGACCATTTTTGACATTTTCCCAAATTTACCGATCTTTTCCAAAACTTTCTGCGGGCTTTCAATGCACTATTCCTGGGTTGATTTTAAACATTTTCGACCATTTTTGACATTTTCCCAAATATACCGATCTTTTCCAAAACTTTCTGCGGGCTTTCAATGCACTATTCCTGGGTTGATTTTAAACATTTTTGACCATTTTTGACATTTTCCCAAATTTACCGATCTTTTCCAAAACTTTCTGCGGGCTTTCAATGCACTATTCCTGGGTTGATTTTAAACATTTTCGACCATTTTTGACATTTTCCCAAATTTACCGATCTTTTCCAAAACTTTCTGCGGGCTTTCAATGCACTATTCCTGGGTTGATTTTAAACATTTTCGACCATTTTTGACATTTTCCCAAATTTACCGATATTTTCCAAAACTTTCTGCGGGCTTTCAATGCACTATTCCTGGGTTGATTTTAAACATTTTCGACCATTTTTGACATTTTCCCAAATTTACCGATCTTTTCCAAAACTTTCTGCGGGCTTTCAATGCACTATTCCTGGGTTGATTTTAAACATTTTCGACCATTTTTGACATTTTCCCAAATTTACCGATCTTTTCCAAAACTTTCTGCGGGCTTTCAATGCACTATTCCTGGGTTGATTTTAAACATTTTCGACCATTTTTGACATTTTCCCAAATTTACCGATCTTTTCCAAAACTTTCTGCGGGCTTTCAATGCACTATTCCTGGGTTGATTTTAAACATTTTTGACCATTTTTGACATTTTCCCAAATTTACCGATCTTTTCCAAAACTTTCTGCGGGCTTTCAATGCACTATTCCTGGGTTGATTTTAAACATTTTCGACCATTTTTGACATTTTCCCAAATTTACCGATCTTTTCCAAAACTTTCTGCGGGCTTTCAATGCACTATTCCTGGGTTGATTTTAAACATTTTTGACCATTTTTGACATTTTCCCAAATTTACCGATCTTTTCCAAAACTTTCTGCGGGCTTTCAATGCACTATTCCTGGGTTGATTTTAAACATTTTCGACCATTTTTGACATTTTCCCAAATTTACCGATCTTTTCCAAAACTTTCTGCGGGCTTTCAATGCACTATTCCTGGGTTGATTTTAAACATTTTTGACCATTTTTGACATTTTCCCAAATTTACCGATCTTTTCCAAAACTTTCTGCGGGCTTTCAATGCACTATTCCTGGGTTGATTTTAAACATTTTCGACCATTTTTGACATTTTCCCAAATTTACCGATCTTTTCCAAAACTTTCTGCGGGCTTTCAATGCACTATTCCTGGGTTGATTTTAAACATTTTCGACCATTTTTGACATTTTCCCAAATTTACCGATCTTTTCCAAAACTTTCTGCGGGCTTTCAATGCACTATTCCTGGGTTGATTTTAAACATTTTCGACCATTTTTGACATTTTCCCAAATTTACCGATCTTTTCCAAAACTTTCTGCGGGCTTTCAATGCACTATTCCTGGGTTGATTTTAAACATTTTTGACCATTTTTGACATTTTCCCAAATTTACCGATCTTTTCCAAAACTTTCTGCGGGCTTTCAATGCACTATTCCTGGGTTGATTTTAAACATTTTCGACCATTTTTGACATTTTCCCAAATTTACCGATCTTTTCCAAAACTTTCTGCGGGCTTTCAATGCACTATTCCTGGGTTGATTTTAAACATTTTCGACCATTTTTGACATTTTCCCAAATTTACCGATCTTTTCCAAAACTTTCTGCGGGCTTTCAATGCACTATTTCTGGGTTGATTTTAACCATTTTCGACCATTTTTAACATTTTTCCAACTTTTTCCACATGTTCCAATGTACGCACTGGGCCGCTATGGAACCCGCAGAACTCTGCCACACTGTGGACATTTTTTTTTACTGCAATTAGGGTCAAATTGCCGGGTCAAAAGTGTCATTTCTTCGGGTAAATCACCCTCCTGGGCCCGGTTTTAATGTTTAAAAAGGTCAAATATTTGTATTAAATATATAATATTTGTATTTGATCGATGAGTGCTGATTTAAAACCAATTTTAGTGCATTTTGGGCACTTTTGAGAATGGTCGTATGTCGTCGTATTTGGTCGCGCCGACGTTTATGGCTGTCTTTTACCCAGGAAAATCACCTCCAGTGCCCGATATTCATGTCTGCACTTTGCCTGGGTTGACCCCAACCCAACCCCTAACTCTAACCCAAACCCAAACACATCTGTGGAGCCCTGTACGCCGCCTAGAGCTAAATAACGTTTTAAAAATTAAAAAAAAAAAAAAAAAAATTCTACCCCTGGTAGACCCAAAAAAAATTTCTAGCGCTGGTAGACCCAGAAAAAATTTCTGCGGTCTTTCGATGCACTATTCCTGGGTTAATTTTAAACATTTTCGACCATTTTTGACATTTTCCCAAATTTACCGATCTTTTCCAAAACTTTCTGCGGGCTTTCAATGCACTATTCCTGGGTTGATTTTAAACATTTTCGACCATTTTTGACATTTTCCCAAATTTACCGATCTTTTCCAAAACTTTCTGCGGGCTTTCAATGCACTATTCCTGGGTTGATTTTAAACATTTTTGACCATTTTTGACATTTTCCCAAATTTACCGATCTTTTCCAAAACTTTCTGCGGGCTTTCAATGCACTATTCCTGGGTTGATTTTAAACATTTTCGACCATTTTTGACATTTTCCCAAATTTACCGATCTTTTCCAAAACTTTCTGCGGGCTTTCAATGCACTATTCCTGGGTTGATTTTAAACATTTTTGACCATTTTTGACATTTTCCCAAATTTACCGATCTTTTCCAAAACTTTCTGCGGGCTTTCAATGCACTATTTCTGGGTTGATTTTAACCATTTTCGACCATTTTTAACATTTTTCCAACTTTTTCCACATGTTCCAATGTACGCACTGGGCCGCTATGGAACCCGCAGAACTCTGCCACACTGTGGACATTTTTTTTTACTGCAATTAGGGTCAAATTGCCGGGTCAAAAGTGTCATTTCTTCGGGTAAATCACCCTCCTGGGCCCGGTTTTAATGTTTAAAAAGGTCAAATATTTGTATTAAATATATAATATTTGTATTTGATCGATGAGTGCTGATTTAAAACCAATTTTAGTGCATTTTGGGCACTTTTGAGAATGGTCGTATGTCGTCGTATTTGGTCGCGCCGACGTTTATGGCTGTCTTTTACCCAGGAAAATCACCTCCAGTGCCCGATATTCATGTCTGCACTTTGCCTGGGTTGACCCCAACCCAACCCCTAACTCTAACCCAAACCCAAACCCAAACCCATCTGTGGAGCCCTGTACGCCGCCTAGAGCTAAATAACGTTTTAAAAATTAAAAAAAAAAAAAAAAAAAATTCTACCCCTGGTAGACCCAAAAAAAATTTCTAGCGCTGGTAGACCCAGAAAAAAATTCTGCGGGCTTTCAATGCACTATTCCTGGGTTGATTTTAAACATTTTCGACCATTTTTGACATTTTCCCAAATTTACCGATCTTTTCCAAAACTTTCTGCGGGCTTTCAATGCACTATTCCTGGGTTGATTTTAAACATTTTCGACCATTTTTGACATTTTCCCAAATTTACCGATCTTTTCCAAAACTTTCTGCGGGCTTTCAATGCACTATTTCTGGGTTGATTTTAACCATTTTCGACCATTTTTAACATTTTTCCAACTTTTTCCACATGTTCCAATGTACGCACTGGGCCGCTATGGAACCCGCAGAACTCTGCCACACTGTGGACATTTTTTTTTACTGCAATTAGGGTCAAATTGCCGGGTCAAAAGTGTCATTTCTTCGGGTAAATCACCCTCCTGGGCCCGGTTTTAATGTTTAAAAAGGTCAAATATTTGTATTAAATATATAATATTTGTATTTGATCGATGAGTGCTGATTTAAAACCAATTTTAGTGCATTTTGGGCACTTTTGAGAATGGTCGTATGTCGTCGTATTTGGTCGCGCCGACGTTTATGGCTGTCTTTTACCCAGGAAAATCACCTCCAGTGCCCGATATTCATGTCTGCACTTTGCCTGGGTTGACCCCAACCCAACCCCTAACTCTAACCCAAACCCAAACACATCTGTGGAGCCCTGTACGCCGCCTAGAGCTAAATAACGTTTTAAAAATTAAAAAAAAAAAAAAAAAAATTCTACCCCTGGTAGACCCAAAAAAAATTTCTAGCGCTGGTAGACCCAGAAAAAATTTCTGCGGTCTTTCGATGCACTATTCCTGGGTTAATTTTAAACATTTTCGACCATTTTTGACATTTTCCCAAATTTACCGATCTTTTCCAAAACTTTCTGCGGGCTTTCAATGCACTATTCCTGGGTTGATTTTAAACATTTTCGACCATTTTTGACATTTTCCCAAATTTACCGATCTTTTCCAAAACTTTCTGCGGGCTTTCAATGCACTATTCCTGGGTTGATTTTAAACATTTTTGACCATTTTTGACATTTTCCCAAATTTACCGATCTTTTCCAAAACTTTCTGCGGGCTTTCAATGCACTATTCCTGGGTTGATTTTAAACATTTTGGACCATTTTTGACATTTTCCCAAATTTACCGATCTTTTCCAAAACTTTCTGCGGGCTTTCAATGCACTATTCCTGGGTTGATTTTAAACATTTTTGACCATTTTTGACATTTTCCCAAATTTACCGATCTTTTCCAAAACTTTCTGCGGGCTTTCAATGCACTATTTCTGGGTTGATTTTAAACATTTTCGACCATTTTTAACATTTTTCCAACTTTTTCCACATGTTCCAATGTACGCACTGGGCCGCTATGGAACCCGCAGAACTCTGCCACACTGTGGACATTTTTTTTTTACTGCAATTAGGGTCAAATTGCCGGGTCAAAAGTGTCATTTCTTCGGGTAAATCACCCTCCTGGGCCCGGTTTTAATGTTTAAAAAGGTCAAATATTTGTATTAAATATATAATATTTGTATTTGATCGATGAGTGCTGATTTAAAACCAATTTTAGTGCATTTTGGGCACTTTTGAGAATGGTCGTATGTCGTCGTATTTGGTCGCGCCGACGTTTATGGCTGTCTTTTACCCAGGAAAATCACCTCCAGTGCCCGATATTCATGTCTGCACTTTGCCTGGGTTGACCCCAACCCAACCCCTAACTCTAACCCAAACCCAAACACATCTGTGGAGCCCTGTACGCCGCCTAGAGCTAAATAACGTTTTAAAAATTAAAAAAAAAAAAAAAAAAATTCTACCCCTGGTAGACCCAAAAAAAATTTCTAGCGCTGGTAGACCCAGAGAAAATTTCTGCGGTCTTTCGATGCACTATTCCTGGGTTAATTTTAAACATTTTCGACCATTTTTGACATTTTCCCAAATTTACCGATCTTTTCCAAAACTTTCTGCGGGCTTTCAATGCACTATTCCTGGGTTGATTTTAAACATTTTCGACCATTTTTGACATTTTCCCAAATTTACCGATCTTTTCCAAAACTTTCTGCGGGCTTTCAATGCACTATTCCTGGGTTGATTTTAAACATTTTTGACCATTTTTGACATTTTCCCAAATTTACCGATCTTTTCCAAAACTTTCTGCGGGCTTTCAATGCACTATTCCTGGGTTGATTTTAAACATTTTCGACCATTTTTGACATTTTCCCAAATTTACCGATCTTTTCCAAAACTTTCTGCGGGCTTTCAATGCACTATTCCTGGGTTGATTTTAAACATTTTCGACCATTTTTGACATTTTCCCAAATTTACCGATCTTTTCCAAAACTTTCTGCGGGCTTTCAATGCACTATTCCTGGGTTGATTTTAAACATTTTTGACCATTTTTGACATTTTCCCAAATTTACCGATCTTTTCCAAAACTTTCTGCGGGCTTTCAATGCACTATTCCTGGGTTGATTTTAAACATTTTCGACCATTTTTGACATTTTCCCAAATTTACCGATCTTTTCCAAAACTTTCTGCGGGCTTTCAATGCACTATTTCTGGGTTGATTTTAACCATTTTCGACCATTTTTAACATTTTTCCAACTTTTTCCACATGTTCCAATGTACGCACTGGGCCGCTATGGAACCCGCAGAACTCTGCCACACTGTGGACATTTTTTTTACTGCAATTAGGGTCAAATTGCCGGGTCAAAAGTGTCATTTCTTCGGGTAAATCACCCTCCTGGGCCCGGTTTTAATGTTTAAAAAGGTCAAATATTTGTATTAAATATATAATATTTGTATTTGATCGATGAGTGCTGATTTAAAACCAATTTTAGTGCATTTTGGGCACTTTTGAGAATGGTCGTATGTCGTCGTATTTGGTCGCGCCGACGTTTATGGCTGTCTTTTACCCAGGAAAATCACCTCCAGTGCCCGATATTCATGTCTGCACTTTGCCTGGGTTGACCCCAACCCAACCCCTAACTCTAACCCAAACCCAAACACATCTGTGGAGCCCTGTACGCCGCCTAGAGCTAAATAACGTTTTAAAAATTAAAAAAAAAAAAAAAAAATTTCTACCCCTGGTAGACCCAAAAAAAATTTCTAGCGCTGGTAGACCCAGAAAAAAATTCTGCGGCCTTTCAATGCACTATTCCTGGGTTGATTTTAAACATTTTCGACCATTTTTGACATTTTCCCAAATTTACCGATCTTTTCCAAAACTTTCTGCGGGCTTTCAATGCACTATTCCTGGGTTGATTTTAAACATTTTCGACCATTTTTGACATTTTCCCAAATTTACCGATCTTTTCCAAAACTTTCTGCGGGCTTTCAATGCACTATTCCTGGGTTGATTTTAAACATTTTTGACCATTTTTGACATTTTCCCAAATTTACCGATCTTTTCCAAAACTTTCTGCGGGCTTTCAATGCACTATTCCTGGGTTGATTTTAAACATTTTCGACCATTTTTGACATTTTCCCAAATTTACCGATCTTTTCCAAAACTTTCTGCGGGCTTTCAATGCACTATTCCTGGGTTGATTTTAAACATTTTCGACCATTTTTGACATTTTCCCAAATTTACCGATCTTTTCCAAAACTTTCTGCGGGCTTTCAATGCACTATTCCTGGGTTGATTTTAAACATTTTCGACCATTTTTGACATTTTCCCAAATTTACCGATCTTTTCCAAAACTTTCTGCGGGCTTTCAATGCACTATTTCTGGGTTGATTTTAACCATTTTCGACCATTTTTAACATTTTTCCAACTTTTTCCACATGTTCCAATGTACGCACTGGGCCGCTATGGAACCCGCAGAACTCTGCCACACTGTGGACATTTTTTTTTACTGCAATTAGGGTCAAATTGCCGGGTCAAAAGTGTCATTTCTTCGGGTAAATCACCCTCCTGGGCCCGGTTTTAATGTTTAAAAAGGTCAAATATTTGTATTAAATATATAATATTTGTATTTGATCGATGAGTGCTGATTTAAAACCAATTTTAGTGCATTTTGGGCACTTTTGAGAATGGTCGTATGTCGTCGTATTTGGTCGCGCCGACGTTTATGGCTGTCTTTTACCCAGGAAAATCACCTCCAGTGCCCGATATTCATGTCTGCACTTTGCCTGGGTTGACCCCAACCCAACCCCTAACTCTAACCCAAACCCAAACCCAAACCCATCTGTGGAGCCCTGTACGCCGCCTAGAGCTAAATAACGTTTTAAAAATTAAAAAAAAAAAAAAAAAAATTTCTACCCCTGGTAGACCCAAAAAAAATTTCTAGCGCTGGTAGACCCAGAAAAAAATTCTGCGGCCTTTCAATGCACTATTCCTGGGTTGATTTTAAACATTTTCGACCATTTTTGACATTTTCCCAAATTTACCGATCTTTTCCAAAACTTTCTGCGGGCTTTCAATGCACTATTCCTGGGTTGATTTTAAACATTTTCGACCATTTTTGACATTTTCCCAAATTTACCGATCTTTTCCAAAACTTTCTGCGGGCTTTCAATGCACTATTCCTGGGTTGATTTTAAACATTTTTGACCATTTTTGACATTTTCCCAAATTTACCGATCTTTTCCAAAACTTTCTGCGGGCTTTCAATGCACTATTCCTGGGTTGATTTTAAACATTTTCGACCATTTTTGACATTTTCCCAAATTTACCGATCTTTTCCAAAACTTTCTGCGGGCTTTCAATGCACTATTCCTGGGTTGATTTTAAACATTTTGGACCATTTTTGACATTTTCCCAAATTTACCGATCTTTTCCAAAACTTTCTGCGGGCTTTCAATGCACTATTTCTGGGTTGATTTTAACCATTTTCGACCATTTTTAACATTTTTCCAACTTTTTCCACATGTTCCAATGTACGCACTGGGCCGCTATGGAACCCGCAGAACTCTGCCACACTGTGGACATTTTTTTTTACTGCAATTAGGGTCAAATTGCCGGGTCAAAAGTGTCATTTCTTCGGGTAAATCACCCTCCTGGGCCCGGTTTTAATGTTTAAAAAGGTCAAATATTTGTATTAAATATATAATATTTGTATTTGATCGATGAGTGCTGATTTAAAACCAATTTTAGTGCATTTTGGGCACTTTTGAGAATGGTCGTATGTCGTCGTATTTGGTCGCGCCGACGTTTATGGCTGTCTTTTACCCAGGAAAATCACCTCCAGTGCCCGATATTCATGTCTGCACTTTGCCTGGGTTGACCCCAACCCAACCCCTAACTCTAACCCAAACCCAAACCCAAACCCATCTGTGGAGCCCTGTACGCCGCCTAGAGCTAAATAACGTTTTAAAAATTAAAAAAAAAAAAAAAAAAATTTCTACCCCTGGTAGACCCAAAAAAAATTTCTAGCGCTGGTAGACCCAGAAAAAAATTCTGCGGGCTTTCAATGCACTATTCCTGGGTTGATTTTAAACATTTTCGACCATTTTTGACATTTTCCCAAATTTACCGATCTTTTCCAAAACTTTCTGCGGGCTTTCAATGCACTATTCCTGGGTTGATTTTAAACATTTTCGACCATTTTTGACATTTTCCCAAATTTACCGATCTTTTCCAAAACTTTCTGCGGGCTTTCAATGCACTATTCCTGGGTTGATTTTAAACATTTTTGACCATTTTTGACATTTTCCCAAATTTACCGATCTTTTCCAAAACTTTCTGCGGGCTTTCAATGCACTATTCCTGGGTTGATTTTAAACATTTTCGACCATTTTTGACATTTTCCCAAATTTACCGATCTTTTCCAAAACTTTCTGCGGGCTTTCAATGCACTATTCCTGGGTTGATTTTAAACATTTTCGACCATTTTTGACATTTTCCCAAATTTACCGATCTTTTCCAAAACTTTCTGCGGGCTTTCAATGCACTATTTCTGGGTTGATTTTAACCATTTTCGACCATTTTTAACATTTTTCCAACTTTTTCCACATGTTCCAATGTACGCACTGGGCCGCTATGGAACCCGCAGAACTCTGCCACACTGTGGACATTTTTTTTTACTGCAATTAGGGTCAAATTGCCGGGTCAAAAGTGTCATTTCTTCGGGTAAATCACCCTCCTGGGCCCGGTTTTAATGTTTAAAAAGGTCAAATATTTGTATTAAATATATAATATTTGTATTTGATCGATGAGTGCTGATTTAAAACCAATTTTAGTGCATTTTGGGCACTTTTGAGAATGGTCGTATGTCGTCGTATTTGGTCGCGCCGACGTTTATGGCTGTCTTTTACCCAGGAAAATCACCTCCAGTGCCCGATATTCATGTCTGCACTTTGCCTGGGTTGACCCCAACCCAACCCCTAACTCTAACCCAAACCCAAACACATCTGTGGAGCCCTGTACGCCGCCTAGAGCTAAATAACGTTTTAAAAATTAAAAAAAAAAAAAAAAAAATTCTACCCCTGGTAGACCCAAAAAAAATTTCTAGCGCTGGTAGACCCAGAAAAAAATTCTGCGGTCTTTCGATGCACTATTCCTGGGTTAATTTTAAACATTTTCGACCATTTTTGACATTTTCCCAAATTTACCGATCTTTTCCAAAACTTTCTGCGGGCTTTCAATGCACTATTCCTGGGTTGATTTTAAACATTTTCGACCATTTTTGACATTTTCCCAAATTTACCGATCTTTTCCAAAACTTTCTGCGGGCTTTCAATGCACTATTCCTGGGTTGATTTTAAACATTTTTGACCATTTTTGACATTTTCCCAAATTTACCGATCTTTTCCAAAACTTTCTGCGGGCTTTCAATGCACTATTCCTGGGTTGATTTTAAACATTTTGGACCATTTTTGACATTTTCCCAAATTTACCGATCTTTTCCAAAACTTTCTGCGGGCTTTCAATGCACTATTCCTGGGTTGATTTTAAACATTTTTGACCATTTTTGACATTTTCCCAAATTTACCGATCTTTTCCAAAACTTTCTGCGGGCTTTCAATGCACTATTTCTGGGTTGATTTTAAACATTTTCGACCATTTTTAACATTTTTCCAACTTTTTCCACATGTTCCAATGTACGCACTGGGCCGCTATGGAACCCGCAGAACTCTGCCACACTGTGGACATTTTTTTTTTACTGCAATTAGGGTCAAATTGCCGGGTCAAAAGTGTCATTTCTTCGGGTAAATCACCCTCCTGGGCCCGGTTTTAATGTTTAAAAAGGTCAAATATTTGTATTAAATATATAATATTTGTATTTGATCGATGAGTGCTGATTTAAAACCAATTTTAGTGCATTTTGGGCACTTTTGAGAATGGTCGTATGTCGTCGTATTTGGTCGCGCCGACGTTTATGGCTGTCTTTTACCCAGGAAAATCACCTCCAGTGCCCGATATTCATGTCTGCACTTTGCCTGGGTTGACCCCAACCCAACCCCTAACTCTAACCCAAACCCAAACACATCTGTGGAGCCCTGTACGCCGCCTAGAGCTAAATAACGTTTTAAAAATTAAAAAAAAAAAAAAAAAAAATTCTACCCCTGGTAGACCCAAAAAAAATTTCTAGCGCTGGTAGACCCAGAAAAAATTTCTGCGGTCTTTCGATGCACTATTCCTGGGTTAATTTTAAACATTTTCGACCATTTTTGACATTTTCCCAAATTTACCGATCTTTTCCAAAACTTTCTGCGGGCTTTCAATGCACTATTCCTGGGTTGATTTTAAACATTTTCGACCATTTTTGACATTTTCCCAAATTTACCGATCTTTTCCAAAACTTTCTGCGGGCTTTCAATGCACTATTCCTGGGTTGATTTTAAACATTTTTGACCATTTTTGACATTTTCCCAAATTTACCGATCTTTTCCAAAACTTTCTGCGGGCTTTCAATGCACTATTCCTGGGTTGATTTTAAACATTTTCGACCATTTTTGACATTTTCCCAAATTTACCGATCTTTTCCAAAACTTTCTGCGGGCTTTCAATGCACTATTCCTGGGTTGATTTTAAACATTTTCGACCATTTTTGACATTTTCCCAAATTTACCGATCTTTTCCAAAACTTTCTGCGGGCTTTCAATGCACTATTCCTGGGTTGATTTTAAACATTTTTGACCATTTTTGACATTTTCCCAAATTTACCGATCTTTTCCAAAACTTTCTGCGGGCTTTCAATGCACTATTCCTGGGTTGATTTTAAACATTTTCGACCATTTTTGACATTTTCCCAAATTTACCGATCTTTTCCAAAACTTTCTGCGGGCTTTCAATGCACTATTCCTGGGTTGATTTTAAACATTTTCGACCATTTTTGACATTTTCCCAAATTTACCAATCTTTTCCAAAACTTTCTGCGGGCTTTCAATGCACTATTTTTGGGTTGATTTTAACCATTTTCGACCATTTTTAACATTTTTCCAACTTTTTCCACATGTTCCAATGTACGCACTGGGCCGCTATGGAACCCGCAGAACTCTGCCACACTGTGGACATTTTTTTTCACTGCAATTAGGGTCAAATTGCCGGGTCAAAAGTGTCATTTCTTCGGGTAAATCACCCTCCTGGGCCCGGTTTTAATGTTTAAAAAGGTCAAATATTTGTATTAAATATATAATATTTGTATTTGATCGATGAGTGCTGATTTAAAACCAATTTTAGTGCATTTTGGGCACTTTTGAGAATGGTCGTATGTCGTCGTATTTGGTCGCGCCGACGTTTATGGCTGTCTTTTACCCAGGAAAATCACCTCCAGTGCCCGATATTCATGTCTGCACTTTGCCTGGGTTGACCCCAACCCAACCCCTAACTCTAACCCAAACCCAAACCCATCTGTGGAGCCCTGTACGCCGCCTAGAGCTAAATAACGTTTTAAAAATTAAAAAAAAAAAAAAAAAATTCTACCCCTGGTAGACCCCAAAAAAATTTCTAGCGCTGGTAGACCCAGAAAAAATTTCTGCGGGCTTTCGATGCACTATTCCTGGGTTAATTTTAAACATTTTCGACCATTTTTGACATTTTCCCAAATTTACCGATCTTTTCCAAAACTTTCTGCGGGCTTTCAATGCACTATTCCTGGGTTGATTTTAAACATTTTTGACCATTTTTGACATTTTCCCAAATTTACCGATCTTTTCCAAAACTTTCTGCGGGCTTTCAATGCACTATTCCTGGGTTGATTTTAAACATTTTCGACCATTTTTGACATTTTCCCAAATTTACCGATCTTTTCCAAAACTTTCTGCGGGCTTTCAATGCACTATTCCTGGGTTGATTTTAAACATTTTCGACCATTTTTGACATTTTCCCAAATTTACCGATCTTTTCCAAAACTTTCTGCGGGCTTTCAATGCACTATTTCTGGGTTGATTTTAACCATTTTCGACCATTTTTAACATTTTTCCAACTTTTTCCACATGTTCCAATGTACGCACTGGGCCGCTATGGAACCCGCAGAACTCTGCCACACTGTGGACATTTTTTTTTACTGCAATTAGGGTCAAATTGCCGGGTCAAAAGTGTCATTTCTTCGGGTAAATCACCCTCCTGGGCCCGGTTTTAATGTTTAAAAAGGTCAAATATTTGTATTAAATATATAATATTTGTATTTGATCGATGAGTGCTGATTTAAAACCAATTTTAGTGCATTTTGGGCACTTTTGAGAATGGTCGTATGTCGTCGTATTTGGTCGCGCCGACGTTTATGGCTGTCTTTTACCCAGGAAAATCACCTCCAGTGCCCGATATTCATGTCTGCACTTTGCCTGGGTTGACCCCAACCCAACCCCTAACTCTAACCCAAACCCAAACACATCTGTGGAGCCCTGTACGCCGCCTAGAGCTAAATAACGTTTTAAAAATTAAAAAAAAAAAAAAAAAAATTCTACCCCTGGTAGACCCAAAAAAAATTTCTAGCGCTGGTAGACCCAGAAAAAAATTCTGCGGTCTTTCGATGCACTATTCCTGGGTTAATTTTAAACATTTTCGACCATTTTTGACATTTTCCCAAATTTACCGATCTTTTCCAAAACTTTCTGCGGGCTTTCAATGCACTATTCCTGGGTTGATTTTAAACATTTTCGACCATTTTTGACATTTTCCCAAATTTACCGATCTTTTCCAAAACTTTCTGCGGGCTTTCAATGCACTATTCCTGGGTTGATTTTAAACATTTTTGACCATTTTTGACATTTTCCCAAATTTACCGATCTTTTCCAAAACTTTCTGCGGGCTTTCAATGCACTATTCCTGGGTTGATTTTAAACATTTTGGACCATTTTTGACATTTTCCCAAATTTACCGATCTTTTCCAAAACTTTCTGCGGGCTTTCAATGCACTATTCCTGGGTTGATTTTAAACATTTTTGACCATTTTTGACATTTTCCCAAATTTACCGATCTTTTCCAAAACTTTCTGCGGGCTTTCAATGCACTATTTCTGGGTTGATTTTAAACATTTTCGACCATTTTTAACATTTTTCCAACTTTTTCCACATGTTCCAATGTACGCACTGGGCCGCTATGGAACCCGCAGAACTCTGCCACACTGTGGACATTTTTTTTTTACTGCAATTAGGGTCAAATTGCCGGGTCAAAAGTGTCATTTCTTCGGGTAAATCACCCTCCTGGGCCCGGTTTTAATGTTTAAAAAGGTCAAATATTTGTATTAAATATATAATATTTGTATTTGATCGATGAGTGCTGATTTAAAACCAATTTTAGTGCATTTTGGGCACTTTTGAGAATGGTCGTATGTCGTCGTATTTGGTCGCGCCGACGTTTATGGCTGTCTTTTACCCAGGAAAATCACCTCCAGTGCCCGATATTCATGTCTGCACTTTGCCTGGGTTGACCCCAACCCAACCCCTAACTCTAACCCAAACCCAAACACATCTGTGGAGCCCTGTACGCCGCCTAGAGCTAAATAACGTTTTAAAAATTAAAAAAAAAAAAAAAAAAAATTCTACCCCTGGTAGACCCAAAAAAAATTTCTAGCGCTGGTAGACCCAGAAAAAATTTCTGCGGTCTTTCGATGCACTATTCCTGGGTTAATTTTAAACATTTTCGACCATTTTTGACATTTTCCCAAATTTACCGATCTTTTCCAAAACTTTCTGCGGGCTTTCAATGCACTATTCCTGGGTTGATTTTAAACATTTTCGACCATTTTTGACATTTTCCCAAATTTACCGATCTTTTCCAAAACTTTCTGCGGGCTTTCAATGCACTATTCCTGGGTTGATTTTAAACATTTTTGACCATTTTTGACATTTTCCCAAATTTACCGATCTTTTCCAAAACTTTCTGCGGGCTTTCAATGCACTATTCCTGGGTTGATTTTAAACATTTTCGACCATTTTTGACATTTTCCCAAATTTACCGATCTTTTCCAAAACTTTCTGCGGGCTTTCAATGCACTATTCCTGGGTTGATTTTAAACATTTTCGACCATTTTTGACATTTTCCCAAATTTACCGATCTTTTCCAAAACTTTCTGCGGGCTTTCAATGCACTATTCCTGGGTTGATTTTAAACATTTTTGACCATTTTTGACATTTTCCCAAATTTACCGATCTTTTCCAAAACTTTCTGCGGGCTTTCAATGCACTATTCCTGGGTTGATTTTAAACATTTTCGACCATTTTTGACATTTTCCCAAATTTACCGATCTTTTCCAAAACTTTCTGCGGGCTTTCAATGCACTATTCCTGGGTTGATTTTAAACATTTTCGACCATTTTTGACATTTTCCCAAATTTACCAATCTTTTCCAAAACTTTCTGCGGGCTTTCAATGCACTATTTTTGGGTTGATTTTAACCATTTTCGACCATTTTTAACATTTTTCCAACTTTTTCCACATGTTCCAATGTACGCACTGGGCCGCTATGGAACCCGCAGAACTCTGCCACACTGTGGACATTTTTTTTCACTGCAATTAGGGTCAAATTGCCGGGTCAAAAGTGTCATTTCTTCGGGTAAATCACCCTCCTGGGCCCGGTTTTAATGTTTAAAAAGGTCAAATATTTGTATTAAATATATAATATTTGTATTTGATCGATGAGTGCTGATTTAAAACCAATTTTAGTGCATTTTGGGCACTTTTGAGAATGGTCGTATGTCGTCGTATTTGGTCGCGCCGACGTTTATGGCTGTCTTTTACCCAGGAAAATCACCTCCAGTGCCCGATATTCATGTCTGCACTTTGCCTGGGTTGACCCCAACCCAACCCCTAACTCTAACCCAAACCCAAACCCATCTGTGGAGCCCTGTACGCCGCCTAGAGCTAAATAACGTTTTAAAAATTAAAAAAAAAAAAAAAAAATTCTACCCCTGGTAGACCCCAAAAAAATTTCTAGCGCTGGTAGACCCAGAAAAAATTTCTGCGGGCTTTCGATGCACTATTCCTGGGTTAATTTTAAACATTTTCGACCATTTTTGACATTTTCCCAAATTTACCGATCTTTTCCAAAACTTTCTGCGGGCTTTCAATGCACTATTCCTGGGTTGATTTTAAACATTTTTGACCATTTTTGACATTTTCCCAAATTTACCGATCTTTTCCAAAACTTTCTGCGGGCTTTCAATGCACTATTCCTGGGTTGATTTTAAACATTTTCGACCATTTTTGACATTTTCCCAAATTTACCGATCTTTTCCAAAACTTTCTGCGGGCTTTCAATGCACTATTCCTGGGTTGATTTTAAACATTTTCGACCATTTTTGACATTTTCCCAAATTTACCGATCTTTTCCAAAACTTTCTGCGGGCTTTCAATGCACTATTTCTGGGTTGATTTTAACCATTTTCGACCATTTTTAACATTTTTCCAACTTTTTCCACATGTTCCAATGTACGCACTGGGCCGCTATGGAACCCGCAGAACTCTGCCACACTGTGGACATTTTTTTTTACTGCAATTAGGGTCAAATTGCCGGGTCAAAAGTGTCATTTCTTCGGGTAAATCACCCTCCTGGGCCCGGTTTTAATGTTTAAAAAGGTCAAATATTTGTATTAAATATATAATATTTGTATTTGATCGATGAGTGCTGATTTAAAACCAATTTTAGTGCATTTTGGGCACTTTTGAGAATGGTCGTATGTCGTCGTATTTGGTCGCGCCGACGTTTATGGCTGTCTTTTACCCAGGAAAATCACCTCCAGTGCCCGATATTCATGTCTGCACTTTGCCTGGGTTGACCCCAACCCAACCCCTAACTCTAACCCAAACCCAAACACATCTGTGGAGCCCTGTACGCCGCCTAGAGCTAAATAACGTTTTAAAAATTAAAAAAAAAAAAAAAAAAATTCTACCCCTGGTAGACCCAAAAAAAATTTCTAGCGCTGGTAGACCCAGAAAAAAATTCTGCGGTCTTTCGATGCACTATTCCTGGGTTAATTTTAAACATTTTCGACCATTTTTGACATTTTCCCAAATTTACCGATCTTTTCCAAAACTTTCTGCGGGCTTTCAATGCACTATTCCTGGGTTGATTTTAAACATTTTCGACCATTTTTGACATTTTCCCAAATTTACCGATCTTTTCCAAAACTTTCTGCGGGCTTTCAATGCACTATTCCTGGGTTGATTTTAAACATTTTTGACCATTTTTGACATTTTCCCAAATTTACCGATCTTTTCCAAAACTTTCTGCGGGCTTTCAATGCACTATTCCTGGGTTGATTTTAAACATTTTGGACCATTTTTGACATTTTCCCAAATTTACCGATCTTTTCCAAAACTTTCTGCGGGCTTTCAATGCACTATTCCTGGGTTGATTTTAAACATTTTTGACCATTTTTGACATTTTCCCAAATTTACCGATCTTTTCCAAAACTTTCTGCGGGCTTTCAATGCACTATTTCTGGGTTGATTTTAAACATTTTCGACCATTTTTAACATTTTTCCAACTTTTCCACATGTTCCAATGTACGCACTGGGCCGCTATGGAACCCGCAGAACTCTGCCACACTGTGGACATTTTTTTTTTACTGCAATTAGGGTCAAATTGCCGGGTCAAAAGTGTCATTTCTTCGGGTAAATCACCCTCCTGGGCCCGGTTTTAATGTTTAAAAAGGTCAAATATTTGTATTAAATATATAATATTTGTATTTGATCGATGAGTGCTGATTTAAAACCAATTTTAGTGCATTTTGGGCACTTTTGAGAATGGTCGTATGTCGTCGTATTTGGTCGCGCCGACGTTTATGGCTGTCTTTTACCCAGGAAAATCACCTCCAGTGCCCGATATTCATGTCTGCACTTTGCCTGGGTTGACCCCAACCCAACCCCTAACTCTAACCCAAACCCAAACACATCTGTGGAGCCCTGTACGCCGCCTAGAGCTAAATAACGTTTTAAAAATTAAAAAAAAAAAAAAAAAAAATTCTACCCCTGGTAGACCCAAAAAAAATTTCTAGCGCTGGTAGACCCAGAAAAAATTTCTGCGGTCTTTCGATGCACTATTCCTGGGTTAATTTTAAACATTTTCGACCATTTTTGACATTTTCCCAAATTTACCGATCTTTTCCAAAACTTTCTGCGGGCTTTCAATGCACTATTCCTGGGTTGATTTTAAACATTTTCGACCATTTTTGACATTTTCCCAAATTTACCGATCTTTTCCAAAACTTTCTGCGGGCTTTCAATGCACTATTCCTGGGTTGATTTTAAACATTTTTGACCATTTTTGACATTTTCCCAAATTTACCGATCTTTTCCAAAACTTTCTGCGGGCTTTCAATGCACTATTCCTGGGTTGATTTTAAACATTTTCGACCATTTTTGACATTTTCCCAAATTTACCGATCTTTTCCAAAACTTTCTGCGGGCTTTCAATGCACTATTCCTGGGTTGATTTTAAACATTTTCGACCATTTTTGACATTTTCCCAAATTTACCGATCTTTTCCAAAACTTTCTGCGGGCTTTCAATGCACTATTCCTGGGTTGATTTTAAACATTTTTGACCATTTTTGACATTTTCCCAAATTTACCGATCTTTTCCAAAACTTTCTGCGGGCTTTCAATGCACTATTCCTGGGTTGATTTTAAACATTTTCGACCATTTTTGACATTTTCCCAAATTTACCGATCTTTTCCAAAACTTTCTGCGGGCTTTCAATGCACTATTCCTGGGTTGATTTTAAACATTTTCGACCATTTTTGACATTTTCCCAAATTTACCGATCTTTTCCAAAACTTTCTGCGGGCTTTCAATGCACTATTCCTGGGTTGATTTTAAACATTTTCGACCATTTTTGACATTTTCCCAAATTTACCGATCTTTTCCAAAACTTTCTGCGGGCTTTCAATGCACTATTTCTGGGTTGATTTTAACCATTTTCGACCATTTTTAACATTTTTCCAACTTTTTCCACATGTTCCAATGTACGCACTGGGCCGCTATGGAACCCGCAGAACTCTGCCACACTGTGGACATTTTTTTTACTGCAATTAGGGTCAAATTGCCGGGTCAAAAGTGTCATTTCTTCGGGTAAATCACCCTCCTGGGCCCGGTTTTAATGTTTAAAAAGGTCAAATATTTGTATTAAATATATAATATTTGTATTTGATCGATGAGTGCTGATTTAAAACCAATTTTAGTGCATTTTGGGCACTTTTGAGAATGGTCGTATGTCGTCGTATTTGGTCGCGCCGACGTTTATGGCTGTCTTTTACCCAGGAAAATCACCTCCAGTGCCCGATATTCATGTCTGCACTTTGCCTGGGTTGACCCCAACCCAACCCCTAACTCTAACCCAAACCCAAACCCAAACCCATCTGTGGAGCCCTGTACGCCGCCTAGAGCTAAATAACGTTTTAAAAATTAAAAAAAAAAAAAAAAAAATTTCTACCCCTGGTAGACCCAAAAAAAATTTCTAGCGCTGGTAGACCCAGAAAAAAATTCTGCGGCCTTTCAATGCACTATTCCTGGGTTGATTTTAAACATTTTCGACCATTTTTGACATTTTCCCAAATTTACCGATCTTTTCCAAAACTTTCTGCGGGCTTTCAATGCACTATTCCTGGGTTGATTTTAAACATTTTCGACCATTTTTGACATTTTCCCAAATTTACCGATCTTTTCCAAAACTTTCTGCGGGCTTTCAATGCACTATTCCTGGGTTGATTTTAAACATTTTTGACCATTTTTGACATTTTCCCAAATTTACCGATCTTTTCCAAAACTTTCTGCGGGCTTTCAATGCACTATTCCTGGGTTGATTTTAAACATTTTCGACCATTTTTGACATTTTCCCAAATTTACCGATCTTTTCCAAAACTTTCTGCGGGCTTTCAATGCACTATTCCTGGGTTGATTTTAAACATTTTCGACCATTTTTGACATTTTCCCAAATTTACCGATCTTTTCCAAAACTTTCTGCGGGCTTTCAATGCACTATTCCTGGGTTGATTTTAAACATTTTCGACCATTTTTGACATTTTCCCAA